>NC_044031.1:489211356-489557229 GCF_901765095.1 Microcaecilia unicolor | reverse complement strand
GAAGATAATCAGAGCTGCATCCGACTGTCACAGAATGACAAGGTTCAGTCACGCACCAAGCACATCGCAACGAAATACCACAACGTGCGAGAGTTGGCGAAAGAGGGGGGTCATCAGTCTACACTATTGTCACACCAGTGAGATGACAGCTGACATCATGACCAAACCGTTACCCAGAGAACATTTTGTGAATCTGCGTATAAAGCTTGGACTTTGTATGAATAAATAATTGCATGACAGTTATGCAATGAGAAGGGGTTTGTTGGAATGTATTGTATTTTGCATGCATTGCCTGTCACCTATTATTTCTCTGTGATTACTCTGTGACCTCTGATGTGAATTACTTAGAGAGGTCACATAGCTATGCAACTTCCTGTGGGGGTTTAGATGCAGCACATGCAGCACATGGAGCACATGGAGCTCATGATCTCTC
Source organism: Microcaecilia unicolor (assembly GCF_901765095.1). NCBI lineage: Eukaryota > Metazoa > Chordata > Amphibia > Gymnophiona > Siphonopidae > Microcaecilia > Microcaecilia unicolor. The sequence goes on along the minus strand of NC_044031.1, from coordinate 489,556,796 downwards.
CTAACCTGAGAGGATCTATGGTGGTGTGAGCATCCATTACCATCTAAGCACATGGAAGGAGCTGATAATACAAATGTATAGTAATATGTATATATAAGCCTGTCTGATTATAATCTAACTACAAACTGTGAGTAAACAGATGTTTTGTTACTTCAACTTTAAAGTGACTCAGCAGTGAATTATTCAGGGGTGAATGAGAGAGAGATGAAGAAAGAAATTAACATTTCTAAAGCTGAAGCTGTGTGTACTAAAATCTGCTAATTATTTACTACAAATAATCCAACAAGAACTACTACTACTACTACTACTACTATTTAGCATTTCTATAGCGCTACAAGGTATACGCAGCGCTGTACAAACATAGAAGAAAGACAGTCCCTGCTCAAAGAGCTTACAATCTAATAGACAAAAAATAAATAAAGTAAGCAAATCAAATCAATTAATGTGAACGGGAAGGAAGAGAGGAGGGTAGGTGGAGGCGAGTGGTTACAAGTGGTTACGAGTCAAAAGCAATGTTAAAGAGGTGGGTTTTCAGTCTAGATTTAAAGGTGGCCAAGGATGGGGCAAGACGTAGGGGCTCAGGAAGTTTATTCCAGGCGTAGGGTGCAGCGAGACAGAAGGCGCGAAGTCTGGAGTTGGCAGTAGTGGAGAAGGGAACAGATAAGAAGGATTTATCCATGGAGCGGAGTGCACGGGAAGGGGTGTAGGGAAGGACGAGTGTGGAGAGATACTGGGGAGCAGCAGAGTGAGTACATTTATAGGTTAGTAGAAGAAGTTTGAACAGGATGCGAAAACGGATAGGGAGCCAGTGAAGGGTCTTGAGGAGAGGGGTAGTATGAGTAAAGCGACCCTGGAACAATCAGCCTGCTGTCTTCGGAGAATACCTGCTACAGGTAAGTATCTTCGCTATATTGTGTTATGGGGCTCATTTTCAAAGCACTTAGATTTACAAAGTTCCATAGGTTTCTATGGGGCCCTTTTAAAGACTGGTGGTAAGCCTTACGTGTGCTTACCTCTCGCTCTTCTGGGCAACTGCTGGCCCAACGTGGCCACTGGCGGTAGTCCCGCCACGAGCATGCGCCATATCCAAGGGAAAAGAACCCCCCCCCCCCCCCCCAGAAACGCCGTGCACTGCCCAGTTACCACCAGGTTAGTGCAGGAGCCCTTATAGCCACCTCAATGGGTGGTGGTAAGGGCTTCCTATCACATGTCCACGCGGTAAGAGTTCTCTTACTGCATGGCCATGTGTGTCTGGGCGCTTTTTACCTGCTGTGGTATAAAGGGCCCTGGCTCATGAGAAAAACAGCCCTTGCTGCTAGTGCTGGGTCCTTTTTCCCGCAGTTTGGTAAAAGGACCGCTATGTAACTGTGTAAGTCTAAGTGCTTTGAAAATACGCCTCTGTCTTGTATACTTATTCATTATAAAACATCTATCATTTGTAGGTAAGCCACTATCAGAATGTATGCATTCAAACAAATTAAGAGATTGAATACTCATAACTTATACACACTAAAGAGGCAATTCTATTAGTGGGTGCCTGCATTTAGGTGCCCTGAGGATACATACTAGGAGCTTATATTACAACAAGAACCTAAATGCGTAGGTTCCATTATAGAATACTGGTATAACCTGTTATCATAGAACTGGCATAACTATGGCTGCCTAAATGTGGCAAAGACCGGTGTACCTGAATGTTACTCATCTTGAGCTACTACTGAAAAAGGTGTGAGCAAAATTTAAATAAATAAATAAATTACAGTATTCTGTATGTTACCTGCATAAGTGGGAGCGCCGCCTTTATCCTGCCCATGCTCCTCCTTGTAAATACATGCTTTGTACTGTCATCACATTTATGGTTATGTTGTTTTAAGCTTTTTAGCCAAGCTGTACTTGTGAAAGTCTATTATACAGGAAAATGTAATCCCTGCAAAGAAACAAAAACATCTTCAGATGTTACATAAAAAAGGGGTTACTAATTCTGTCTAGTTATGGTCATGGCTTTTTTTGAGGGGGTACTTGGGGGTACTGAGTACCGGCTGTCAGGTTTTCAGGTTCAGAGCCCCTGGGGCTGGGCTCTGGAGCAAACGTGAGCCCTTGGGCTGCTGACGAAGAGCGACAGCAGCAGGCAAAACCCACCAACCAATGCTGGGTAAGTACACCGGCACCAGCAGGGACTGCAGGCACTGCCCAGCGAGCTGGAACACACGGACTGGAATCCCCCGGACTGGAGGACACAGGACTGAAACACTGGACTGGAACACTGGACTGGAACACACCGGACTGGAGCACCCTGGACTGGAGCACACTGGACTGGTCCGTACAGCTTCACCTGCACTTAGCCACTGCCCCCCAAGGGTTGAGCCCCTGGGTTTGAGTGGCCGGCAGGACTTACCGGATACCGGATGACACAGGGACCAGGACTAGAACAAGCTGGAAACAGCAGTACTCCTAAATCCTAAACTGACATAAGTGCTCTCAAGCCCTAACCAACAGAAGAACTCCAAACAGAACCCAACAAAAGTGTTCCTAACAATAAACCAACAAAAGGACTTCCTAAGCCCTATACTAATAGCAGTGCTACCAATAGCACCACTAGGAAAAGCAGGGGAACCACAGGGAAAGAGCAGGGAACCTAAACACATAAACTAGCACAGGTGCTCCTAAGCACCAAGCACAACAGCTCTACAACCCTAAACTAACTACGGTGCTCCTAAGCACCACACTACCAGCAGAGCTCCTAGCACTAACAGGGAAGACAGGGGAGCCAAAAGGGAAAAAACAGGGAAGCTAAACACAGAAGACAGCAGTGCTTCCAAAGCACTAAACACAACAGAGCTTCCAAAGCACCAAACCCAGAAGTGCTTCTAAAGCACCAAACACAGAAGTGCTACTAAAGCACCAATCACAGAAGTGCTTCCAAAGCACCAAAAGGGAAAGCAGGGAAGCTAACACAAATCAAAAGTGCACACTGCACTACCACTAACCTGGACCTAAAGCAAACGACTAAGCAAACATTGCAAAGGCCCTGAAGGAAGGAACACCACTTCCTTATCAAGGCCCTGCCTGATGATGTCACCACTATCAGACCCAGGCAGACAGCATACTGAAACAGAGCCAGAGCTAACTCAGGCAACACAGAGAAGCTCAACACCCACAGGTGCCGTATAGCAGAGCAATTAGAGCCACACTGGAAGCAACCAGCACACAGAGGCAGCTAGCTCAGGTAACACACACAGCTGCAGTATAGTAAAGCAATTAGACTCATGCTGGGAGCAGCCAGCTCACAGACACAGAGCCAGCTCTAGCAACACAGAAAGAAGAAACAGAAGCCAGCACAGAAGCTGACCACCAGAATAAGGTAAGTCTAGGAGAGGTCACGGCCACAATCATAACAGCGGCACCTTTTCCATTGTCTGCTAAAATTGACCCATGGACCCCAAGTCCCTCAAAAAAGCAAGCAGCACAAAGAGCAGAATGATAATTTCCAGGTTATGGAAGAGAGGCAAAGCGGTATCAAAATTGGCAGGAATACACCGAGGCAATTGGAGAGGTGTAAAATGGCACCAACATTAGCAGGAAGACTCCAAAGCACTGGAAGAGGGTTAAAGTGTGTTTATCTTTCTGCCCTCTCTCAGGTATAAAGGTACTAGTTACCTGTAACCTGGAATGTCCGGGACTTCAGGAATTATGGTGGAGAGACAGATAGAAACAGAAGGCTAGAGTAATATGATAATAATCAGTAATTGTTTATTACACTTACCAATCAGGAATACAATTAGAATAAACAATATAATTAATTAATTCTCATATGAGACAGCAACCGGGACACAAACGTGACCTCTGACATTAACTCTCTGATTGCCTCTGTCCATGATTCTTCTTTTATACCCTTTTCTCCCATAGACTAGTATTGGAAGTACAAAGTCAGCATATTCTAGTAAATTCTATCTTACAGAAGCAAAGTTCTTCATAACGTATTTGTTTATCATAAGTAAGGTCAATAAGGTTATCCTACTTTGCAAAAACCATCTTCTCAGCAACAAACATTATGTCTCCTTCATTATCTGCTTCCATGGTCAGCAGCAAATTTCCCCTTACATTACAGTATTGTCTTGCCACACATATCTTTGTTATGACTCCATATCTGCCTGTCTCCTCAACAGAAAGTGCAAGCTGACATGAGACTCACATTCTGTATAATTTCTTATGATTTAGTTTCTCAGTGATTCTTAACCTGTTCATAGCCTGTTCACAGAGGCATAGCTGTGTTCATAATTCTCAGTTACTGGACAATCCCTAGACAGAGTGAATGGGCTAGAGCAGCAGTAATATTAGGTAGAAGGCCCTGGAACACTGGAATGGAGGGCCAACATATTATCCACACTAGCTGGAAAGCCCCAGACCACATAAAGAGGACCAACATAGCAGAAAGATAGTCTTGAAGCCCTAAAACACATGAAGAGGGTGAACATAGCATAGCATTCCTTCTCCACTGGTTGCCTGTGAGGGAACGTATCTCTTTCAAAATCTGCTCCCTAACTCATAAAATCATATATGGGTTGGCACCGGAATATATGCTTCGCCTTATCGACCTACCTCCCAGGAATGCAGTTGCCACCTCGAGGTCATATCTCAACCTGCACTTTCCAAATTGCAGAGGCGTTAGATACAAGAAGATCTTCACTTCGTCCTTCCAATACTCCTGTGCCAAGAATTGGAATGGTTTGCCAAAATGCTTAAAGCTGCAAAATGATCACCAGCTGTTCAAGAGGCTGCTGAAAACCCACCTATTTGGACTGGTCTACTCCCCCCCACTCTCTTACCGATCAATAGTCCCACTTTCTTACCCTTCATCTGTTATGCCCCCTTCCCCTCCCTTGCTTATTCTTGTCTCTTACAGTTTTCTCTTATTGCATTGTCATTTTTAATTCTCCTATGTAAGCCACATTGTGCCCGCGTGTGTGGGAAAATGTGGGGTAGAAATGTACTACAAATAAATCAAGATAGGCTGAAAGGCATTAAAACACCTGAACAGGGCCAAGGCTGAAAGGCATTAAAACACCTGAACAGGGCCAATACAGAATCTAGACAGGCTGAGGGGTCCAAGCATAGGGTGAAGGCATCCAGGTTACATGCCTGTACTGAAGATCCTTCCCTAGGCTGAGGAATAAATTAATGGATTTCTTTAGGTAGGATTCTGTGTAATTTGGGTGGAGAGCAAAGAATGTGCTGTCATAAAGGTCCCAAAGATAGTAAGAATTGATTGAAGGGCAGTAGCCCTGGCTGGAGGATTCTAGAACACCTGAAGAGGACCAATGGAGCAGCAAGATTGCCTGGCAGGCAGTAAAACACCCAAAAAAGATCAACATAGCACTATCCAAAAGATGCTTGTTTGGGAATTCAATCTAAACTGCAATCTGCCCAGGACCTAGTAGGTTTTTTTCTTAATAAAGTAATCCAAATACATTCAGATTTATCACAATCTAGGTTTAATTGCAGTGATGTATTGTCTAGTATTTTTGCAGAGCTTGAGCAACCTGTAAGGGTGGATCAGGTTTGAAACTTGTTTCCACCCATTTCAGCCACTACTACTTCTTCCCTACTGAAGAAATGTTCTCATTCACAATGCATGCTGGATACTTATCCTATTCCCTTATTTTCTACAATCCCACAGGTAGTTATCCAATGGCTGACAACTGAATTGAATAGATTGTTCGTATTAGGATTTTTACCACCCGATATAGGCTAAATTGTGCTTACTCCTATACCCAAGTGTTCTAATCTAGATTTATCATTTCCTTTTAGTTATAGACCAGTGGCAAGTATACCTTTATTCACAAAATTAGTTGAAACTTATGTAAGCCAACTTTTTATGGAGTATATGGATAATTTCTCTTGCTTACATTTTTCTCAGTTTGGTTTTAGGCCACCTCAAAGCACCAAGACTTTGCTGCTTGTGCCGACCTCATTTGTGAAGGAAGTACTGGGTGCTCAAAAGCAGGTCATCCTACTCCAATTTGATATTTTCGATCATGATCTTATACTATCTAGGCTGAGTGGTATTGGCATCTCAAGCTCAGTATTCAATTGGTTTCAGGGGTTCCTGGGAAACTGCAGCTATTGTGTACGACAGAATAAAATCCTTTCTAAATACTGGTTCCCGGGTTGCAGTGTTCCCCAGGATATTTTTGCCAGTTTTTCTAGTATATAGATTTCACACCGACACCGTGGGTGGCGGTTGTCTTTTATAACCGGTTTAATATGTAACCGTTTATTTTTATCTGGCCTTTATTTTCAACTGGTCTGTTTTGTGTACTATTCTTTTAATAATCTATCCACAATCACACAGTGGACAGACACCATTGATACTATGTATGCCTCGATGATAGCACATATTTTTCTTTTGGCAGCCAGGTTTTTATATATATAGTGTTCAGTTTTCACACTTTATATTACCATTAAATTTACTTCAGTAGGCTTAGTTAGTCTCATCAAAACTTTAGAGATGGTTATTCATATGTTATGGTATTGTGTTCCTCCTTTTTTTACAGCTTTGCTTATCTTTAATTCTGCTCAGTTGCAGAACAGTCTTACCCAGGCACCGTTTGTAACATTCTTGAGTCTCAAGGTGAGCCACTTCATCTTGCATGTCTTTGATAATACATTATGAGGGGCATTTTCAATATGATGTCTAAGTCCGACTTTGGACGTTTTGCGAAAAACGTCCAAAGTCCAAATAGGAGAGAAGGTCATTTTCGAAAGAGAAAAACGTGTATCTTTTGTTTTCGAATATATGGTTCCGAACAACGTTTTGTTTTTTGGTCCATTTTCGGGAAAAAAAAAACCTACAAGTACAAAATGAACAAAACCAAGCCATTGGGATGTAGGAGGAGCCAGCATTTTTAGTAGACTGGTCCCCCTGACCAGGGGCGGGCCTGGACGGGCCCAAGCCCAGCCAGTTTCCCTCCAGGCCCACCCAGCCAATGTCCGCCCTGCCATCCGGCACCGAGCCTTAAAAAAAAAAAAAACAAAGAAACGCCTCGCGTCTGCTGTGCACTGCTGTAAAGCAAGCAGCAAATCGCTTCTGTTTTTATCTACCCCTCTCTAGACCCCCGCAGGACTCTTCCACACGGAGGTGTACAGAGGGTTTGTTCTTCTAAGATCTTGTTAACCGCCTCCCTGAATTCCAGTGACACCCCTTTCCGTGGGTATCGGCGCTGGGGAGGTATCAGAAGGCGCAGTTCAAATCTAATTCCCATGACCACAGCTTTCTGTCTATTTGGATCTAAGTGAATCTTTGGCCATTTATGTTCCCACATAAAATCTATGAAATATCTATAAAACTGTTTCAGTGAGAAATCTTACTTGTGTGTGTGTGTTATTTTGTAAAACAGATGGAAGATAGACAATAAATAGAAACAAAGACAGAAACAGTTTAGTTACAGATATAGTCTTTTTTATTCTCACCCAAATCTGGACTTTAGTTTGGTACATTCATCGGACAAGTTCTGGGTTCAACCGGCCAGAGCTTCGCTCCTTCAAGATGCGTTGGGGAAAAACATTCCAACGAGAGCTCTGATGCACCCTTCTTATATACTATTTGGTGCCCATACAAGTCTATGGAAAGGGACTTTTTTTTTTCTAATCTTGCTTCATCTCTGAGTCACACTTGACCGCAGATCAGGTGCCCACCTGCCCCTCCTCTCAAAGATTGCTTCATAGTGCCAATTTCGACACTTTTAGAACCTCTTTCCTAATACTTAAGAGATACTAAGAGAGAGATCTGTGTCTCTATATCTTGTGACACTAGAAGCCATTTTATAAAGACAAACTCCATTTTAAGAACCAAGCTTTTTACCTTTTTTGTCATTAATTTCTACATCATAAGTGTTACACTCATTTGAAAGTTGTACCAGGTTTCCTTAAGACTCACCAAGCAGTCCTGCTCTTACAGGTTCTCTGCTATAAGGCCATCAGCTGGTTATCAGGCCTAGTTAGTGCTTTTCAGCTGTTTTAAGCTGTATAGCTTGGCCCACCACTATTCCAGCGGATAGGTCTCAAGCTAGAACACATATTAACACTTCGTCGCGTCGGCCCTTCCTTCACTGTGTCCCACCCTCTGATGTAACTTCCTATTTCCGCGAGGGCGGGACACAGTGAAGGAAGGGCCGATGCAACGAGACGATTTGCTGCTTGCTTTAAAGCAGCGCACAGCAGACGCGAGGCGTTTCTCCGGTTTTTTTTTAAGGCTCGGTGCCGGGTGGAAGACGAGGGTCATCTGCTCGTCGATCATGGAGCTGGTAGGCAGGTGGGGACTGGGTCGTGCAGGGGGGCTCAGATGGGATGTCAGGGTGGGGTGGGGAGGGGTTCAGATGTATAGTATTTAACTTTTAAAGTTCATGGGGGGGGGGGGGGTGGAGAAGGGAAGAATACATGCATGCCCACCCAATCTACCCACTGGCCCACCCAAAAATTACATTCTGGCTACGCCACTGCCTCTGACATCCCAGGACAGCAACCAGGCACCCTAGGGGACACTACAGTGGCCTTCATAAACAGCTCCCAGGTACATATCTCATCATTGCTTCCTTACCTTTTGTGCTGAGCCCCCCAAATCCATCCAACACCCACTACCCCCAACTGTACAACACTACCATAGCCCTTACAGGTGAAGGGGGCACCTATATGTGGGTATAATGGGTTTCTGATGAGTTTTGGAGGGCTCACAGTTTATATCACAAGTGTAACAGGTAGGGGGAGATAGGAGCCTGGGTCCACCTGTCTGCAGTGCACTTCATCCAACACTAGACTACTCCAGGGACCTGCATGCTGTTCTAATGGACCTGAGTAAAACATCTGAGGCTGGCATAGAGGTTGGTAAGTAATGTTTTTCATCACATTTTTGGGGGATGGGAGGGAGTTAGTCAGTGGCGTACCTAGGGTAATTGACACCCGGGGCTGGTAATTTTTTAACACCCCCCTCCAAAATCCAGTACTAGGCATACCGAAAATATAAAACACTCAGGACCTATACAGCAATTCTACCATACCATAAGCAATAATTTCTACGAGTCACACAAGGAAAAGGGAAGCATCTTAAACACTACAGTGAGCACTAGAACATCAATTCACCTATTGTAAAACGAAACCAGACAGAAAAATACAGATCGTCGATCCTGCACAGTCAATGCCAGCTGAAAGCTATGTCTTTTTCACAAACACAGATACACCCTAATCCACTATAGAATAAGTAATGATAAACTTTCTATTTAGACAAAAATTAAACTGAACCCCCAAGATGCCATACTCTGCATACAATGCAATACAACAGAAACAGAAAATGTCCCCTAGTGCTGTGCAAAATATAAAACATTTAGCTTTCAGAGGCCCAAACCTCCTTTCCTCAGGTCAATACAGTATAGTGCTGTTACAGTATCCTATCCTGACCCGAGGAAGGGGGTTTTGTTCTCCGAAAGTAAAATGTATTAAAATTAGTCCAATAAAAAGATTACCTTATTTACATGTTCTATTTATAAGCATTTATTAACATAGCTACACTACTACTTTATCCTAAAGCAAAAAAAAAAAATATATATATATATTTTATTTACAGTTTGTTGTCTCTGGTTTCTGCTTTCCTCATCTTCTTTTCACTGTCTTCTTTCCATCCAGCATCTGTCTTCGCTCTCTGTCTGCCATCCAGTGTCTGCCCTCTCTGCTGTCCCCTCCATCCACTGTCTGCCCTCTCTTCCTGCCATTTCCATCCATTGTCTGCCCTCTCTTTTCCTTCCATCCACATCTGCCCTCTATCTCTGCTCCTTCCATCCACCATCTGTCCATCTGCCCTCTCTCACTCCCCTTCCATCCACTGTCTGCCCTTTCTATCCCTTCCATCCACTGTCTGCCCTTTCTCTCTGCCCCTTTAATCTACCATTTGTCCTCCCTCTCCTATCCATCCAGGGTCTGCCCTCCCTCTCGCTCCCCTTCCATCCAGGATCTGTCCCCTCTCTCTCTCTCTGCCCCCTCTTTTCGGCCCCCAGTTCTAGCCCCATTATCCCACCTGCCCCTTGTTCCAGCCCCAGCCCACATTTTTTTTTTATCCCACGCTTTCCCACTCATGGCAGGCTCAATGCGGCTTAGGTACTTATTTGTACCTGGGCACTAAGAGTCATGGGACCCTAACCACCTATCAAAAATGATTAAAATGATGGAAGCTAGGGGAGAGTAGGTCCCTTACTGTTGTTGGCCCTCAGGTTATTGTCCCAGTGGTCATTCCAATTCCTGATCTATCTATATTTTACCATGTATTTTCCAAGGAACTTCTAATATCATCTTCTTTTAAAGAAGAAGGCCATTGACACTCTAAATGCATGGTTTTATGTATTCAACAGTACAACAAAGAAAGATATTTTTCTTCAAATAGAATCAATATTCAGTTAGTTCAGATTTTATAGCAGTACACTTAAGTGGAGATGCTAGAAGAGCTTATTCACTGAAGTATTCTGAATCCTCTTTAAATTCATGGCTCACTTCCCAGTTTTTGTAACAACAGCCAAAGCTGAACACTTAAGACACAAAGATTATACTTTCGAATATATCAAGATCCTTTCAATGAGTTACAAAATTCATAGGATTACATGGAGTGTGATGGTCTAAAGATTAAAATACTTATTTTAGAAACATTATTCATGTTTTAGACATGTGTATTGTGTATACATCTAAATCCCAATTTTCCAAAGCCAGGATATATGTGTCTAAAATGAAAAAAATGTGCATATGACATGGAGGTATGGTCTGGGAATATTATTTGGTAGACCTAAGAAATAAACATGTATTTCCCATTTCAGAAGGGGAACGCACATGTATAACAAAAACACATTGACATCAGAATTTACTCCTGCTAGTTTTCAGAAAAGTATTCATACTGAGTAGTGCTCCACTGGAGAGAATTAGGGAAGGTTACCCTCTTAATCCCCTAGTGGTTAACATCCCTCCCCCCCCCCCCCCCCCCCCCCCCCCCCCACGATCTACATCCCGTTCAAAAATGACCTAAAGGAAATCACCAACGAGATCAACCAAAGCTTCCAAGTTATGCACTCCTGGGCGGATGCATTTCAACTAAAACTTAATGCAGAAAAAACACAATGCCTTATACTCACCTCACAACATAACACAAGTAAATTCACTACCATTACTACACCAAACTTTCCCCTCCCCATTTCAAACACTCTGAAAATTCTTGGAGTTACCATTGATCGAAATCTCACACTCGATAACCACGTGAAAAACACAACTAAGAAGATGTTCCACTCCATGTGGAAACTCAAAAGAGGTAAACCTTTCTTCCCAAGGTCCATTTTTCGCCACCTGGTACAGTCAATGGTACTAAGTCACCTGGAGTATTGCAACGCACTATATGCCGGCTGTAAAGAACAGATCATCAAGAAACTCCAAACAGCCCAGAATACCGCAGCTAGACTCATTTTTGGAAAGACAAAATATGAAAGTGCAAAACCAATAAGAAAGAAATTACACTGGCTACCACTTAAAGAATGTACCACATTCAAGATCTGCACGATTGTTCATAAAATCATTTATGGAGATGCCCCGACGTACATGATGGACCTCGTTAACCTACCACCCAGTAATGCAAAAAGATCCTCCCGAACTTTTCTTAACCTGCACTTCCCTAGCTGTAAAGGATTAAAATACAGACTAACACATGCGACCAGCTTCTCATACTTGAGCACGCAGCTGTGGAATGCACTGCCAACTAACTTGAAAACAATTAACGAAATAGCTCACTTTCGCAAATCACTAAAAACCTCTCTCTTCAACAAGGCCTACCACGAGAACCCATAACCTAACTATAACACTCCTCCACTCCGCCCGTACTCTGAATGTCTTCTTTCTATAATCACTTGAATAATTCTTTTTGTCATCCCTTGATTTCACTGTAACTCCAGTTGTATCATGTACCCTGTATGGTGACGCCATAACAGGTCTCTGTAAGCCACATTGAGCCTGCAAATAGGTGGGAAAATGTGGGATACAAGTGCAATAAATAAATAAATAAATAAATAAATAAATAAATAAATAAAATGTCCTCTCTAGAATTATGCATGTTTCTTACTTTTTTAAAAATCCTTTATGGAGCTTTCACTTTTGTGAATGTTTATTAATACAGTGGGGGAAATAAGTATTTGATCCCTTGCTGATTTTGTAAGTTTGCCCACTGACAAAGACATGAGCAGCCCATAATTGAAGGGTAGGTTATTGGTAACAGTGAGAGATAGCACATCACAAATTAAATCCGGAAAATCACATTGTGGAAAGTATATGAATTTATTTGCATTCTGCAGAGGGAAATAAGTATTTGATCCCCCACCAACCAGTAAGAGATCTGGCCCCTACAGACCAGGTAGATGCTCCAAATCAACTCGTTACCTGCATGACAGACAGCTGTCGGCAATGGTCACCTGTATGAAAGACACCTGTCCACAGACTCAGTGAATCAGTCAGACTCTAACCTCTACAAAATGGCCAAGAGCAAGGAGCTGTCTAAGGATGTCAGGGACAAGATCATACACCTGCACAAGGCTGGAATGGGCTACAAAACCATCAGTAAGACGCTGGGCGAGAAGGAGACAACTGTTGGTGCCATAGTAAGAAAATGGAAGAAGTACAAAATGACTGTCAATCGACAAAGATCTGGGGCTCCACGCAAAATCTCACCTCGTGGGGTATCCTTGATCATGAGGAAGGTTAGAAATCAGCCTACAACTACAAGGGGGGAACTTGTCAATGATCTCAAGGCAGCTGGGACCACTGTCACCACGAAAACCATTGGTAACACATTACGACATAACGGATTGCAATCCTGCAGTGCCCGCAAGGTCCCCCTGCTCCGGAAGGCACATGTGACGGCCCGTCTGAAGTTTGCCAGTGAACACCTGGATGATGCCGAGAGTGATTGGGAGAAGGTGCTGTGGTCAGATGAGACAAAAATTGAGCTCTTTGGCATGAACTCAACTCGCCGTGTTTGGAGGAAGAGAAATGCTGCCTATGACCCAAAGAACACCGTCCCCACTGTCAAGCATGGAGGTGGAAATGTTATGTTTTGGGGGTGTTTCTCTGCTAAGGGCACAGGACTACTTCACCGCATCAATGGGAGAATGGATGGGGCCATGTACCGTACAATTCTGAGTGACAACCTCCTTCCCTCCGCCAGGGCCTTAAAAATGGGTCGTGGCTGGGTCTTCCAGCACGACAATGACCCAAAACATACAGCCAAGGCAACAAAGGAGTGGCTCAGGAAGAAGCACATTAGGGTCATGGAGTGGCCTAGCCAGTCACCAGACCTTAATCCCATTGAAAACTTATGGAGGGAGCTGAAGCTGCGAGTTGCCAAGCGACAGCCCAGAACTCTTAATGATTTAGAGATGATCTGCAAAGAGGAGTGGACCAAAATTCCTCCTGACATGTGTGCAAACCTCATCATCAACTACAGAAGACGTCTGACCGCTGTGCTTGCCAACAAGGGTTTTGCCACCAAGTATTAGGTCTTGTTTGCCAGAGGGATTAAATACTTATTTCCCTCTGCAGAATGCAAATAAATTCATATACTTTCCACAATGTGATTTTCCGGATTTAATTTGTGATGTGCTATCTCTCACTGTTACCAATAACCTACCCTTCAATTATGGGCTGCTCATGTCTTTGTCAGTGGGCAAACTTACAAAATCAGCAAGGGATCAAATACTTATTTCCCCCACTGTAACAGAGAGCCCTTTATAGAATAGCACTGGGTGCCAATTTTTGGGCACGATTTACTGAATTTATTTGGTCCTTAGTGTACAAACATACGTGCACAGGTTATAGAATAATGCCAGTTACACGCATAACTTAATTGATAAATTTGGCACTAATTGGCACTAACAACCAATAATCTGCTATAATTGGAGTTAATCGATGCTAATTAGCACTAATTTGCAGTTACACATGTAACTGAACTCAGTTGTAATTCTAGCTTGCATATCCTTTAGCGTATAACTGCTAGGAGGTGTGGATGAGGGAAGAGCATGGGCTGGTCAGGGGCATGCCCAGCGCTTATGCACAAATGAGCCAATGCTCAGAACTTGGTGCTATCTGGAACAGTGCCCAATCAGTACTGCAGGAGCAGTGCTGAAAAATAGTTTTGTAATGCTCAACTGTATAAAGATCCAAAAGATATGCGTGCTGCTTGACTGAAAGCAACAGGGAGGAACATGCCTGGTGCATGCGCACAAGAGTTTTGCAATAAGCACAGACCTTTTATGCATGCGCCAGGCAAACCCAGAAGCAAAGCATGCATTGGCATGTTCTTCTGTGCCTTTAAATATAAGTGTTTCAAATATTTTTCACCTGAAAAGCTTATTTTTAATCGCACAAAACAGGTGCCAGTATGTGCTTTCACTTTCGGGTTTGCTCTGACCCGCATATATTCGTCTCTCACTACCAATGCTTGAAGGCTTGCATGGGCTTCCTTCTGCTTTCAAATTAAATAAAAACTGGCAGCTTTTAAAGAAAAAAATCATGGGAAACCTTCTCTTCAGATACCCCAATGCATGCTCTGAGCTGGTGTTAGGTTTTCAGCAGTAAGGGCAGCTATGTTTTGTGCGCTGTTCTGTAAGCATCGGGAGGGAACAGAAAATGAATGACCTCATTAACATCCGAAGTTTGCATGCTATTTGGGCTAATCTGTGGCACACATTCCTGCTTATTTTCGAAAGAGAAAAACGCCTATAGTGCGACCTAAATCGGGAGATAGATGTTTATCTCACAAAAACGATTAAATCAGTATAATGGAAACAAAACTTTAAGTGCGTCCGTTTCGCTCGTACACTCAGATACAAACGCCCAAATAAGGGGTGTGTCGGGGGCGTGTTAAGGGCGGTGTTACGAGGTGGGCGTCTACAACGTATAACAGATAGCGAAATGACTTAGGGTGGGCGCGAACATGGGCGTCATTGCTTAGACCCAAAATAAAAGCGCAAGGGGGAAATCGTCTTTATACCCATTAGCGATTGTGTACAGTTGGAGAGTGGCGCGATCGGTGTTGGGAGAGCTGAATTGGTGGTTGCAGAGAAAGCTGAGTGTGTGGAGTACCTGTAACGTTCGTCTGTCTGCCCTAGTCGGAACGTTGTCACCCTCACCTGCCTCTTTTGTGTCTTACCTTTTGACCTTTCCTTACTCCTCCTCCTTGCTCTATCGGTCCCTTCCCCTTCCCTTCCCCCTATCCCTCTCTTCACTGTTCCCACGTGTATATTGTATTGCCTGACTTCCCTTTGTCTCTGTGTTCCCTGTACTGTTTGGGGAGTGACTGGCCAGAGGGTGTGTTCGGAGTGAGATTCTGTGTGCTGCTGTTGTTTCAGTACTACTACTAATACTTGCACTGGTGGGGAAATGGATGCACTAAATTCACTGGTGGCTTCCATGTTAGAGGAACAGGCCACACACCGCAGGAACTATTCACGGCCCCGAGTGTTCAGGCCCCGCACCACCTTCCTACAACTCACTGACCAGCAGTGTCTGACAAGGTTCAGGTTTGATAAGGCGACCATTGTGCAGCTTTGTGAGCAGCTGAAACCCCTCCTTCAGCCCCAGACCCATAGGAATAACCCCATCCCTGTCCACCTCAAAGTCACTGCCTCTCTCTCTGTCCTGGCCACTGGGAGTTTCCAATCTGTATTAGCTGCTAACACAGGCCTCACCCAGGCTTCTATTTCACACTGTCTCACCCAGTTCCTGGATGCCTTTCTAACTCACACCTCTCACTACATCACTTTCCCCACCACCCCCCAGGCCCTGCACAACAACATGGCCACCTTCTATGCTGTTGCTAGATTCCCCTCGGTCTTAGGTGTGATTGACTGCACACACGTCCCACTCAGGCCCCCCCGGCCACACGAAGCCACCTACAGAAACAGGAAGGCATTTCATTCGATGAACATGCAAGTTGTGTGTGATGCCCAGGGGGAGATATTAGACGTGTGTGCCAGGTACCCCAGTTCCACCCACGATGCCTATATCCTACAGCACTCAGGCATCTTCTGCAGGTTTGAGCGAGGGGAGTTCACCGGTGGATGGCTACTAGGTAAGTGCAACATGGATGTACCCATACTATATCTCCTCCACTGGGCAACCCTCCGTCCTGCCTTCCTCCACCTCACTCCACAACCCACTATCCTAATCCCCCCTCCCCCCCTGTACCTGCTCCAAGCAATACACACTCATCTATTTCATTCTGCTTCTCTCCAAAGGTGACCGAGGCTACCCGCAGAGGACATGGCTCATGACCCCCGTGGTGCATCCACAACCAGGGGCAGAAGAAACCTACAACAGGAGGCATCGCAGCACCCGGGGGATTATTGAGCGGACCTTTGGCTTCTTGAAAAACCGGTTCCGCTGTCTGAACTGGTCTGGAGGAGAGCTGCTCTACAGTCCAGAAAAGGTGGCCAAGATCTTTGTGACGTGCTGCATGCTGCACAATTTGGCCCAGCGCAGAGGACAGGCCCTCCCAGAGGAGCCACAGCCACCAGAGGAGGCCCCAGATGAGCAGGAAGAGGAGCCCCCTCCACCCCCAGCCCACAGAGCAGAGCTCACTGCTTACCAGCTTGGCGTCAGAGCCAGAAAAAGACTCATAGAAACAAGTTTTGTGTGAAAGTAAGTGCACATTTATTTGTAATACATAAGTGTTACCATCACATCACACCCACCATCACCACCACCCACCAACCCTCACCCTGTAGCATGTGCCATCACTTTCCCCGGTCCCTCCCCCGTCCCCTCTTACCCCTCCCACGGACTTCCTTTGCAGCTGGTGCTGCAGGGGAAGTCTGTTCAGACTCCTCCGATGGGCTACTCCCACTGTCCTCCTCCGTATCCACACAGCAGCCTGCGGCTTCGGCTGCGCTGTGGAAATCCGGCCACCTTGTTGGCTGTAGCCTGGCCACAGGACCCAGAATGGGAGCTGGTTTGGTGGGTGCTGCACTAGTGGCTGCGGAGGCGCCCGATCTCAAGGCCCACCTCTTAGCTGGTGGTGGTTGCTGCCCACTGGAGGAGGAAGTGGATGGCAGGTCTTGCTGCACCACCACCGGTGGAGAAGGTGCTGTGACCTGAGGGCGCAGGCCTTCAATGCTGTGCTGCAGCTGTTCCAGTTGCTGGAGCACCTCATGGTGGGCTTGGCGCTGCGCCTGGAGCAGTTCCTGGTGGGCTTGGCGCTGTGCCTGGAGCAGTTCCTAGTGGGCTTGGCGCTGCGCCTGCAGTGCTTCCCGCTGCAGCTCTAATTTTTGTTGCCGGTACTCCTCCAAGCCCACATTGTGCCGCAGCAAATCAGTGGCCAGCCGCAGGAGTTGCCTCCTTTGGCTGGAGGGCCTCTGGTGAGGAGCTGGCCCCCTATATGCATCCTCCACATCAGAAAACTCAACCGGTGGTGGAGGTGCCGCCTCTGCTGGTGGTGCTGGTGGAGGTTGGGCCTCTAGTGCTGGTTCTGCTGCTGCAGGTGGTGGAGGTAGAGGCTGCACTGGTGCAGGTGGTGGTGGTGGTAGAGGCTGGACTGCTGCTGCAGGTGGTGGAGGTAGAGGCTGCAATGGTGCAGCTGGTGGTGGTGGTAGAGACTGGACTGCTGCTGCAGGTGGTGGAGGTTGAGGCTGTCCTGCTGGTGTAGGCCTTTGTTGTGATTGGAGGCTACTAGGGCCAGCCTCATCAGAGTCATCACCTGTATAGCACAAGGGTGAGGAAGTGTGTTGGTGAAAATAACCCACTTTTGTCTTTCAGCATTCATCTACTTAGCCCCACACTTGATGACACTGCAAAGAGATGGTGAGGAGGATTGGGTTTGAGACCCATGTGAACGACAGCCCCACAGGCAGCTGGGTACAGCTGGTGGACGGACAGCCAAGACAAGGACACTGCTCACAACTTTGTGGACCCGGACAAGCTGTTTGTTGTATATTAGTTAAAGTGAAGGACATTTGAGTGTGTCTTGTGTTACTACTGACTTGGTACACTGCCTAGAACTGCTTTATGACCCCGTTTACAGGCTCCTTAAGTTGCATGCATGTGGCCCACACTAACTAGAGCACAAAGGTGACAGTAGGAAATAGGCACAGTTTGGTGATGATGGGAAAATAGGAGGGAGTAGGGAAGGAAGAGGCCTAAAGTTGTGCCACAGAGTAGAGTAGTAACCTACACACACCCATAGGATAGGAGCCAAGTGTAAAGTATTATTGGGGGTGCTAAGCCCAGTGCAAATAAGCCCTCCCTGGACACCTACATGATATTTCCTCAATATTGGAGGTGCTCAAACACCCACTGAGTCTGCTCCTATGACACACATTAATACTACCACTACTCAGACACCTTACACTGTAATTAAGCTGCACACACAGGACAAGTAAGAGGGAAGCCAATGACTACGGTAGGAATAGAGAGTAAGGGTACAGAGCAAGTGAGTAGGGGGTAGGAGGTGAGACACCATCATAAAGGTGGGCGTTTATTTCACATACTCCTCCCCCACCTCCCTCCTCCCCCTGGCCCCAACTTGTATAACACAGTGTAGTGCAGCACAACAGATATCCCAACATCATAATGGACAACCTACCTGAGGCCTCAGGCTGGGCTGAGGTGTCAAGGGACCCGATCCCGTGGATGCCCTCCTGGGGTAGCAGGGCATGGACCATCAGCTCCATGGGGGTGAGGTTGGCTGTGTCATGTGCTGCGGGATTGGCCCCAGCCTTCCTCCTCACATCCCTCCTCAGCTTGCGCCACTTGCGCTTACAGTCCTCCACGTCCCTTGCACAGTGGAACACCGCATTCACCCTGTTATGGACCGCCTCCCATTCCCGCTGCTTGGTGGTCGCAGCCAGTCTCTGCCCTGTGGGAGCAAACAGGTTGGTGTGCCGTTGCTGTATCTCCTGCACCAGGAGCTCCATCTCGGCATCTGAGAAATTACCCTTCCGGGTTGGGGGCTGGCGTGGCGGCATTGTACCAATGGGGTTTCGAAAATACGGAGTGGGCGTTTATATCGTCGCCAGGAACGCCCATTTTGGACGGGGGATAGGCGTGTCTGATATGGACGCTGTAATTTCGATTATACACATAATTCCTAAACGTGCCCAGCTGAGATAGCGATTTGGAGCTCCTGATTTCGATAATGGGTAGATAACTATGGGCGTCTCCACCTGCCTTCCCCTTCTTGATTGCCATTTAAACCGCCATTTTATGCGCTGGCAGTTCTGATTCACGTGAGTTCTCACGTGTTACCCACATTTATATTAAGGTTTGTGTTTGGCAAGGTATGCTTCGGGACACCTGTGTATTTTGGGGGGTTGTTATTTGTGGTTGCCCTCAGCCCACAACGCTTCCGTATCCATCCTTTGGCCCTCTTCCTGTCTCCCATTCTCTGTGCCTGGTTGTAGCAGGCAGTCTGTGGGAGCTAAGAAATTGCTACAATCGCTCCAAATCAGGCACCCCTCCCTCGGTAAGGGTCATTTCACTGAGGCAGATGTCCAGCTAATGTTCCAGAAGATAGAAACAGACGTTCATGGTAAGCTCTTATTTCTCTGCCACCTCTTCTCTTTCTGCTCATTATCAAGGAGTGTGCATTCACTGTATGTAGTCTGCAGTCATGTCTTAGCTTTCTTTTCTGCAGGTTCCTGTGCACTGGTTGGAGGCCATCAGCCCCGTACTGTGTGGTTCTGCCAGGTCCTCAATGCTGTGGGCCAGCTGTTGCAGCTGCTGTATTGGTTCCCGGTAGGTTCAATCCTTTGTTTGTGTGCTGAACCCCAGTCCCCATTTATGAAATGGCCACCCATTCTCACTTTTGATAGGACAGGGAGGGGGAACTATATAGGCTAATCATGTTTTTAGCACAGTATTGAACACAGTCCTACAAACCTCCATAACATGTAGGCTGTAAACTAGTTTTAAGGTGGCCACAGGTACTGCCTACTGAGCCCTTAAGACATGATGAGGGAGAGAGTTTGTGGTAACAGGGCCAAACCCAAATTACCTGCAGGTAGCTACAACCTGATGGCTGCCGTGGCCTAGTGGTTAGATCCCTATCCTTGTAATCACAAGGTTGCCGGTTCAATTCCCACTCTTGCTCCTTGTGATCTAGAGCAAGACACGTAACCCTTCATTGGCTCAGGTACAAACTTACAGTCCTCCTGGGACAGGGAAAGACCTGGAATGTAGGTGACCTTGACCTCCTACTTAAAAAAGGTGTGAGCAAACACCATATTTATTTGTGCCCTTCTGTAACTCTTGTATTATATTGCAACTGTGATGCAGTAAGCCTCCATCTAATGGTTTTGCCATTGTTTTCCCTTTTCTCCTCAGCACTATATACCATTGCACATGCATAGAATGTGAAAAGATGAGGCAGCTGTTTGTAGGTCCTTGGTGGGCCCCCCCACCACCAATTTGGTATGCTTGTGGGTAAGGGTGTCTGGTGATCACACTGAGGACACATCATGTATGTGCTACCTAGGGTTATGTGCAAGAGTGTACTTGGCAGATCACAAGTGCTAGACAACAAATCTATTATTAATGCCACTCTGTGCTGTGGGACTGTATGGTAAGGGGGAGGGAGAGAGGCTGGATGGCCATTTGTGTCCCTCAACAGTAAATAGCCATCCAGCCTCCGCGGCCCACCCCCCTGCACATAGGGCCATGGAGGTTGGAATGAACAGGTGGGCTTCTGTATGGGCACCATTATCACAGACATGCATCAGCTTTCTCATTCACACTTCACATTTCATGCAATGCATATTGCTGCCTCCTCTCACATCAACAGCACCATGTGGTTATATGTAATGCACAACGCACACACTGTTAGTTAAAACGTGAAAAATAATCTTTATGTACAGACCCCAACATATTCCCCCCACACCCACCCTTACAAATTCCCCCCCACAAAAATTCCTCAACACCCCTACATATCCCCCCAACCCCCCTCCAACATTTCCTCCCCCCAATATACAAACACCCCACCCACCCAACAACCCCCCCAAAATACACACTGTCACCCCCTCCCCTCCCCCCGTCTAAGACGGGTGGCCATGGCCTCTACTCAAGGCCCTCTGTAGCAGGGTAATGAGCAGCAGCAGGACCACCCTAAGTGGGCCCTGCAGCTGCTCATTACCCTGTCATATGAGTCGTAGCTCCTGCAGCACCTGGTTCTGGCCATCTACCAGGTGCTGCAGGAGGCACACAACAGTCGCAGGGCCAAGGGCTGGAGGTGGCCCAGGGGACCCAGATGATGGCCCAGGGGATGGAGGTGGCCCAGGCGATGGCGCTGCCTGAGGCGATGGAGCTGCCTCAGGGGAAGGAGATGGCCGAGGGGAGGGAGATGGCTCAGACGGAGCTGCAGGTGGGGAGGGGTCCTTCTGAATGTCCTCATCAATGATGAGGACCCCCTCCTCCGAGTCCTCCTCCTGGTGGGCCTCCTGGCCTGGCTCCTCCTCCTCCTCCAGGTGCCCCTCCTGGCCTGCCTCCTCCTCCTCCTCCAAGTCCTCCTCCTGGCCTGGCTCCTCCTCCTGCAGGTGGCCCTCCTCGTCAGCCTGCTCCTCCTGCTGGTGCTGGAGCCATGTGTATGTAAACAGAGTATGGATGAGATGAGCACATGCAACATGGCTTGCATAGTGCAGTAGCTGGGTGGCCTGAGCCAGGGGATGGGGGAAGGTGTGAGGAGGCGTGGCCTATATCCATGGGGGACTGAGATGCATCAGATGACATGACAGGGAACCCTGGAAGCTGCACTGACACAAAACACACAGGACATGTTGGCAGACCACACTCATTGGGGACCAGCATTTTTGCATTGTGAGATGCGACGAGGGTTTGATGACCTGTTTTTGTTGTTTTTAAGGGGGGGGGGGGGCGGTGGGAAGGGTGTTTAGCACATTACTTTTATGTGAGGGAGGCCATGACATCCAGTAAAAGTAGGGCCTCAGGCAGGTCTACCAGAACACACTATCCACCCACCCCAGAAAGGGGGAGACTAAAGTGAGGCATGTCATCTCATTCATCTGGGGGTGGGGGGATGGTCGTTGGAAGTTGCAGCCACAGTCATGGGAGGGCACCTGCAACCTGCATCCTTGATCTGGGACCAATAAATATGTTATTACTTATTAGTTGGCTATTAGCCACATATTATACAGGACATGTGCATTAATCAATAAATATATTTACAAATCAGTACAGGTGTCCTGTTTTTGAATACTTACGGCGAGCCCTGAGGTGCCGTCGCACTGCCCGGATGAGCTCGGGCCTCTCCCGCCTCACACGGCGGAACCTCCTCCGTAGGGACTCGAGGTCCCGGTGAACGCTGAAGCGTCTGTAAGATATAAGTTTGTAGAGAAGGGTCAGGGGATGGTCCTTCTTGCCCTCTGCACACACATTCATTTGTTATTCAAATAGCAGAGAGAGGGTCAACACTGTTGGGGGGGGGGGGGGGATCACCTCCATTGGTCCACATTCATAGAAGCCACCTTTGTACAATTTTTGGGGGTACTACCCCCAGTGGAGATCACCCCTCCCTGGATCCATACAAGGCATTTATTCTATATTGGGGGTGCTCAAGCACCCACAGCAGCCACCGAGTTGGCTCCTATGCAGATAATGCCATAGAGGTGGCCATGAGGCCAGAAAGTACCGTTTGTATGCATTATAATTTATGCTTGTAAAACTACTTTATATGTGTTATCATTACCCTGTTATCAAGTATAGTATACGTTTAATTGGTATAATGTTTCCACTATTCCGAAGTGTTGTAAGCCACATAGAGCCTGCAAAGAGGGGTAGGAAAATGTGGGGTTCACAGGCAAGAAATAATTAAATAACGAAATACATTATTGTAGGGATGCGGAAATGGTCGTCCTTTCAAGAACATACATTTTATTAGTGATTGTGTATGTACCCATAGTACTCATTATCCTTGCATGCACAATCCAGTTACTGGTTACATTGATGACGGAGCTGTTATATGTGTAGGTACAGGAGTGGGGGTGTGGGCCAAACACTTACTTTTCAAGCCTGTCCCTAATGCGGGACCAGGCTCTCATGGCCTGTAGCCTGGGGGGCAGGTGGTGGTGGCTGATAAATAGCTGATGGCGGTGCCTTAGGCATAGCCGCACCAGCAGCAGGCTTTCTTCGTGGCCGAAGTTTGGCTCACGTCGGTGCGCCATTTTTTCAGGTGTTGGAAAACATGTGCCTTATATAGACGTCCTTGCATGACGGACGTCGTTTCGTGCATAGCTCCATATATGGATGACCATCTCATATATGACCCTATCAGCACGTGGATGCCGTCATAAGCATAGACGTCTTTGACGTGCATGCCTGGTTGTTATGCGTGCGGAACTTGCCTTATATAGATGAGTATGAAGCACCCAACCCTTTTCACATATTGTAATGCTCCCGGCCGCTGGGTGATGCAGAAATGCAGCCCTCTGCTGGCCGGGGTCTCGCTTACTAGTCTCTTCGGAGTTCCCTTGTCCCCCAAGCCAAGCTATGTATTGCAATTGGCCAGGCAAACTGCTCAGCCACAGACTTCCAATCAAAGCAGTTCACTTGGTGGTAAATCCCTAGTAACTCCAGCAAAAACAGCACCGAAGCAAACAGTTCAAACCAGGGGGTTTCCTTTATCTTCCCCCTCCCTTCAGAATAAGTCCAGCAAGCACAGCACCGAAACAAACAGTTCAAAACACAAGGGGTTCCTTTATCTTCCCCACCTCAGCATATTCTTCAACTAAGCTCTCTTCAGGCTCCCTGGTACTTGGCTTCAGGGCAATCTGTAAAGCCATGTGCCCTTCCTGCTCTCTACCCAGCCTCATTGGCCCGGGGCTCCTGAGCAGGACTTTGGCTGGTCTTCTCCTAGTCACTTGCAAGCACCCACCTCTATATCTGGGGCTTCTGCCTTAGTCAGGGTGACTACTCAGGCATGTCTTCCTTCGGCTGGGAATCCTCCCCTGTCCCGTTCAGTGTGCCCCGGTCACCCCTCTGATTCACGGGCTGTGACCCCTCGCACTCTCCTGGAACTTCAACTAGGATTCTCCAGCCTTCACATACATGCAAATGAGATAGTCATCAAAATGCAAATTCAATTTATTGAACTATACGGCAATCTTGTGGAACTCACTTCTTTCCAGCCGTTAGTCATCTTAGTACAAATTCTCTCACTGAGCCCATCTACTGTGGGAGACCTGGGTCTCAGTGTAAAACAGCCACCACCCCTGGATAGGACTTTCTTCACTCACATTGACTGTACAGTCCTATCCTCCACCCCACGGCTGTTTGTTCTCTTAAACACTTCAGTAGCAATCACAATATTTTGGGGACTTCTAACCCCAGGCTTCTGTGGCCTGCTTTACCTTGCCCGTACTAGGGACACACAGTCCCTTGAACACACAGTTCATCTTCTCTGCACCGGGATCATACAGTCCAGGCTTCTGGCCTCCAGGCTCCCATCTTCTCTCCCTTGGGCAAAACTTCTCTCTTTCGGGCAAATCCCACCCTCTACTGAGAGGAAGCTATTTATGAGGTGTCCACTTAACCTCCCCACCTCTTGAGACCTCGCCCCTCTGGTTCCAGAAAGATCTGGCCTAGAAGACTCTTCTCACTCCCCCAGCTATCTCTCTGGAGCTCCCTCTACTGGCCCATATATGCCAATACTCATCTTGATCCCTGGAGCTCCCTCTAGTGACCAGAATGGGCATTTTCCCGATTTCAGTGGGAGAGCGCCCTCTGGCGGCCTCCTCCTGTAACGGCAGACACTGTGTTTATCACATACCCCCACCCTTAAGATATTGCTGCTCCCTCAAATCTCTTCTTTGAGGAGCAGCAATTCCTGACTCCCCCTAACTCATCTTGGGGTCAGGTTCCTTCTCTCCCATATCACTTAGGAGGGATTCTCAGGAAGGCTTTGTACCCAGTGGTCCGCCTTACCACAAAGGCTCTACTTTGCTCTAGGGGACCTTCCTCTGTAACCCCTAGAAACTCCACAAAGATCTCTAATCTTTTCTTTCTACGCCTTCCTAGGCCTCGGCGTCTAATCTCTTCCCCTACTTTCCTAGCCCATGGGTACACCCCCTTCCTCACTCTTGGTTTTGGGTGCACTTTCCTCAGGCCTATTGCCCCTAGCACTTCAGGGAAACTTCTAATCAAACCCTTTTCCTTTCTACAACTCTGGGCTGTACTTCTTCGACCCCTAGGCCCTGACTGACCTCTGTGGGTTTTGTGTAGGGTTCCAAGTCTCCTTTTCCCTGAGACTTTTAAGTGTTTCCTATTCCTCCCTTTTGGACTAGGATAACCCCTTTTAGCACAAGACTCCCCCCAGCCTCTGGGTGATCTAGCCTCCCCCTGGCACCCTTCCTGAGCTGGGGTCCCCTGCCTAGGAGCTCTTGCATCCCCCAACTCTACTGGGCGGTCTCGGGGTCCTAGGAGCAACCCTTTCTTCTGGGACCTGAACCTTTCCCTTCCCTGGGCAGCCTCTTCCCTTTTCTGCTTGCCCTTCTGGGGTTTCTCATCCACTTTAAACTTTACACCACCCCTCCTTGTGGGTTTAACAGGGCCCTTTGGACTCTCCCTATCCTGGCCCCTACTCATGGACAGGAGTTTACTTAATTTAACACCTCCTGGGTCCTTCTGACTCTCCCTATCCTGACCCTTACTCATGGGTAGGAGTTGACTGACCCCTCCTGGTCGCTCCTTCCCCTTGAGCTTTTCCTGTAGGGCTACAATGCAGGAGTGAGCTTCCTGAAGCTCTCTTAACCTCCCTTGCCCATCCTGGAAGAGCACATCCACTGCTAGGGTCAGCACTCTGCACTTCTCTTCCATGGCCTCCCTGCATCTTTCTGCCCTTTCTGTGGTCCCTTTGGCTTGCTGTCTCTCTACAGCCCACTCCGCTTGGGTCTGCTGCAAGGCCACCCTTAACTCTACCACAGCTCTATCATACCCCTGCTGTACTTCCCTCAGCTGGCTTTCCTGCTGGCCCTGTAATTCTCCCAGCCAAGCTTTTACCTGGGTTAAACTCCCCCTCAGCTCTCTTATAGCTGTGTGCTGTAGTTTACCCATCTCCCTAATATTTTCCCTCAGGGCCTCCTGCTCTTTATACCACTCCTGGTGAGCATTCTGGAACTCAGCTTTAATTAGGGATACCCTCTGCTCCTGGTCTTGTTGCAACTTGTCCGTGAGGTCCCTTATCTCCTGTTCATGTGTGGACTGCAGCTTAGCTAATTGGGTCTCCCTCAAGGCTTGGGTCTCTTTCAGGGTAGTTGTAAGCTGGGCTACTTCTGCTTCCCTTTCCTCCCTTAGCTTAACTTCTGTGTGCAGCTCAGCCCTAACCGTGGCTAGCAGTGCCTCACAGCCTTCCTTCTGCCTAAGGGACTCTGCCAGTTTGGCCTCTAAGGCCTGCATTGAAGCAGCCAACTCTTCTTTACAAGCTGACTCGAATAGGACCCACCTCTGTTCATTCTCCCTCAGACTATTCTCCATCACTTTCTGAGACGCCTCCTGCTGCTGCTGTATATGGCCCACTAAAGTTACCATTAGTCCTTTGTTTAGTTCCAGGACCTCCCTCAGACATTGCTCCGGGTGCCTACTGACTTCCCCCGGTTTACCTAGGGCCTGCAATTCCCCTTCTAACTGCCAGACATTCTCTGTAAGGGATTTTAACAGCGGGTTCTCATTCTTTTCCCGGGCCTCCCAGTATTTCTTCCTTGGGGCAACACACCCTGGTTCCCCACCCCATGGAAATACTGCCCGGTCCTCACTGTAGCATGGGCAGCCTACTTTATCTTCAGCTGTCTCACTCCCCTGCTCACAGTGTACATTGACTTCCCCTCCACAATCAGGACTACTCTTTATCCTGTCACCTGGGAAGTTCTCACCTGGGCCTACACCCCCTTTCCCTTTCCTAGAGGGTTTACCCTTCTTACCAGGACTTTCACTATCCTGCACCTGGGGCTTTCCTTCCTTGTCCAGGCACCCATCCTCCCTCCTGGCACTTTTCAGGTTTGTGGCCACCCCTCTCCCTGGGACATTGGGCGCTTTCCCTGCAGCGGGTTCCTCCTGACCCTCTTCCCTGCAGACACCTCTTTCCCCTTGGGTTCCCGGCCTACCCATGCAGTCTGCCCCTGAGGAATGGGTTACCTCCCGACTCCCATGGCCTTTGGGCTTCCTCTTGCCTGCCATGTCACTTAACCCCAACCAACCGACTGTAGGATTCCTTATCTCCTCCCAGTCTCCCAGTTCATCCCCTGAACTGCCTACTGCCAGATACCACTTTCCAACATGGCCCATTTCCCCACATTGGTCACACTCTGGCTCAATCACTTCTCTTTTTCTCGGGGTCCTGTCTTCCCCAGACACCCCTTCAGGCTTAAACAATGTCCCAACAGTCTCTGAACACAGTCCCCCTCCAAGTCCCAGAACCTGGATCATGGTGTCCAACTCTGCCATGTCCATTCCTTCTGCTGGCGACTTGGGCTCCGGCTCCTCGGGCCTCTGGACTTTTCTCTTCGGTCTGAACCGTCTCCGCCCTCCCATGGCTCCGACGTCCTTCTCGACCGTCTGATGGGATGTAGCCTGCAACACAAGAGAGATATCCAAGTGCGGACTGTCTTTTCTCCTGGTCCTACACTTGCTCTACTTCTTAAACTCGTACCAGAATCTCCACAAGAACAAGCCTTTCTATCATTTACATGAACTGCTCTTCTCTCAGCTTACTGGATCCTCCCTCGCCTCCCCCCTAGGTACCCTTTACCTGGGTAGGCGAGTAATGCGCCTTTGTCAGCGTTGGCCCCCCTCGACGGGCTTCAGGACTCTCCTGGACACCACCATCACACTCTGGCCACTCGTCTGGTCTCTGGACTCTGGAACTCCTCCGACTCGGTCTGTCTGCCTTCTGCGTGGACGTCCGCTGTACATCCCACCACTGCCACCATCTGTAATGCTCCCGGCCGCTGGGTGATGCAGAAATGCTGCCCTCTGCTGGCCGGGGTCTCGCTTACTAGTCTCTTCGGAGTTCCCTTGTCCCCCAAGCCAAGCTATGTATTGCAATTGGCCAGGCAAACTGCTCAGCCACAGACTTCCAATCAAAGCAGTTCACTTGGTGGTAAATCCCTAGTAACTCCAGCAAAAACAGCACCGAAGCAAACAGTTCAAACCAGGGGGTTTCCTTTATCTTCCCCCTCCCTTCAGAATAAGTCCAGCAAGCACAGCACCGAAACAAACAGTTCAAAACACAAGGGGTTCCTTTATCTTCCCCACCTCAGCATATTCTTCAACTAAGTTCTCTTCAGGCTCCCTGGTACTTGGCTTCAGGGCAATCTGTAAAGCCATGTGCCCTTCCTGCTCTCTACCCAGCCTCATTGGCCCGGGGCTCCTGAGCAGGACTTTGGCTGGTCTTCTCCTAGTCACTTGCAAGCACCCACCTCTATATCTGGGGCTTCTGCCTTAGTCAGGGTGACTGCTCAGGCATGTCTTCCTTCGGCTGGGAATCCTCCCCTGTCCCGTTCAGTGTGCCCCGGTCACCCCTCTGATTCACGGGCTGTGACCCCTCGCACTCTCCTGGAACTTCAACTAGGATTCTCCAGCCTTCACATACATGCAAATGAGATAGTCATCAAAATGCAAATTCAATTTATTGAACTATACGGCAGTCTTGTGGAACTCACTTCTTTCCAGCCGTTAGTCATCTTAGTACAAATTCTCTCACTGAGCCCATCTACTGTGGGAGACCTGGGTCTCAGTGTAAAACAGCCACCACCCCTGGATAGGACTTTCTTCACTCACACTGACTGTACAGTCCTATCCTCCACCCCACGGCTGTTTGTTCTCTTAAACACTTCAGTAGCAATCACAATATTTTGGGGACTTCTAACCCCAGGCTTCTGTGGCCTGCTTTACCTTGCCCGTACTAGGGACACACAGTCCCTTGAACACACAGTTCATCTTCTCTGCACCGGGATCATACAGTCCAGGCTTCTGGCCTCCAGGCTCCCATCTTCTCTCCCTTGGGCAAAACTTCTCTCTTTCGGGCAAATCCCACCCTCTACTGAGAGGAAGCTATTTATGAGGTGTCCACTTAACCTCCCCACCTCTTGAGACCTCGCCCCTCTGGTTCCAGAAAGATCTGGCCTAGAAGACTCTTCTCACTCCCCCAGCTATCTCTCTGGAGCTCCCTCTACTGGCCCATATATGCCAATACTCATCTCGATCCCTGGAGCTCCCTCTAGTGACCAGAATGGGCATTTTCCCGATTTCAGTGGGAGAGCGCCCTCTGGCGGCCTCCTCCTGTAAGGGCAGACACTGTGTTTATCACAATATACACAATATGCATATACTGTAGCTGCATGCAGTTCCGGACATCCAGAAAGGGCACATATGAGGAATATTCGGTGGAGCAGCATGATCATTCTGTAGTTGACGTGTATAAACATTCCTCATATTTTCCCGTACCTGGATGTCCAGAACAGCATGTACTGTACTTGCCGGACACCTATGTACATTCTTTTACACACTTTCTGATTTGGTCGTTTGCACCTGCGATAATCGAACGTGTTAGGGCGCCCAATTTAGTCACGCTTATGCGCTCCTCATTTGGTGGTTTTGCTACAGGGATAATCGATTATCGAAAAACGCCCATACTATTTTCCGATTATATATGCCTGATTTTGGACATTTTCGTAAGGACGTCCTATTGCGTACTTGGACACCCTTTCGATTATGCCCCTCATTGTCTTCTGTGCTAGAGCCCTCTGAGCATTCTGTGCTCACTAACTAACACCAGTGCTAGTCTGCTGCTAACTGCCTCTAGTGTTGGCATTAGGCTTTGAGCATCAGCCTATAAGATTATATATACCAACCTTTGACATGGCATAAGTGGTTGTGCCTGAAGTTAAGCATGTGTGATCTGACTAAAGAAATAAAACAGTCTAGCAAGCCATTAGTAAGAGATTGCTTTATTCACCACAGTGTGCTTGAAATTGCTAGCAATGGGAGAAGGACATAATACAGAGTGACAGAGTGGCCCCCTGCATGATGGTGTTCTCCAGCTTACAATACAGGCATCAAAGCACAGATTTTTATAGACATAACTTGTTCTGTCATGATGCAAATACACGAACATCTTGATAAGTGCAGATATCTTAACTGAAATGCTGAAACCCTCCTTCTCCCCACTTTGAAACCTGGGAGTTACCTTGGGGTCTCCCTGGTAATCCAGTAGATGGGATGAGAATGTTCTCTGTTCCCATCCTGTAGCCAATAGTGTTCAAAATGGCAACTATGACACCTAGCATTAATCTCATGGTACTACTGCTAGGGGGCAATCACGCCTTATATGGCAGGTTGACCTCTAGTGGTAGTACCATGAAAAAACTGGTAGGGAATCATACTCACTATTTTGAATTTCAGTGGCTATGGGGCAGGAGCAGAAGGGTACTTTTCACACTCTATCCACTACAGTATGAGGGAGACCCCAGTTAAGTCCACTAGTGGGGGGTGGAGTTGAGGGTTTACTAATTGCTGATTGGGGTGAGTTTTTTGTGGGGATTTGCTTCTGGGGGTTCTGTTTGAGTTCTTACTTGTTGAGGGGAATGTTGCTTGGGGAGGTCAGGGTTCTTTTTGTAAAGGCTGTTTTGGTGCTACCTGACTTCCAGTAGTGTGGCTACACTTAATGCCAGCTCTTAAGGTGGTGTTAAGTGCAGCCACACTATTTGCAGTCCTGACAACTAGCGTCTAACAATGTCCTGCATGCTAGCTGTCAGGCTGGCCACATCCCATTTTAGTATTTAGCTCATGCCTTTCCAGTGGTAGTTCACGGTAGATTACATTCAGGTACAGTTGCTATTTTCCTGTCCCTGGAGGGTTTATATCTCTGCCCGGATCCTGCTCCTACCTACGCTAAACAGTTAATGCAGGATTCTTACCATACTGGCTGGTTTTAGCAGGCAGTAGGCTCTAACACAGGGCTGTACTAATGACAACTACATGCTCATATCTACGCTAACTGCTTATCACGATTTAGTAAACAGGATCCTTAATGTTTGGTGGCTCAGGTATATAAATTATTCATGGTATTTCTTGAGTCACTCATTAACACTGGAAAACATTTTTGACATTATATGAAGATTTTCAAAAAATGTACTGCTCAGACTTTAATATTTTATCCATCCAAGGCTAGATTTACTGAAAAAACGCTACCATGTTACTGTGTACTAATATGCATTAATATGAGTTATTTATTGAAGGTCCCATTTTATGCACCAGGACCTAATTACTACTTGTAGGGTAGTTCGCTTTAATAAATCTAGCGCTACGTTTGGAATAATCTTAGGAGATATAGAATACATATTTTATGAGTGATGACAAATTTTTATTAGTCGAGAAACTGGCATAATGTCTTGAGATCATAGTTCTGATTCTCTGAGGTAACTACTGATGTTACCTTGATTTATTTTTAAATGGGAAATGTTAAGGCAACATCGGAAGTAGGTATTTAATGCAAGTAAGATCGTTTAGTAAGAATGGATTGTTCTCTCTGTCTTTACATTATGCCAAATTTGCATTTAAATTCTTATTTATACTTTTTTAATGCCTCTGCAGGGCTATTTTCTCTTCCTGAACTATTTTCTTTTCCTTTACTGAATTGGTTATATTAAGAAATAGGAATATACATTCATTTTGATTTAATTTCTCTGATATTTACATTAACAGGTTTGCATACTACAAGTTCTGTGTTTTACTTATATTAGATGTGCTTCCATTAGTATTGCTGTGGGAAATTCTTCATAAAGTCTTTTAACTCCACTGGATTTTGAGACATCTGGACTTTGTTGTTGTATGTGAGCTGCAGCTTGGCGGGATAGTATATAGCAAAATGTATGCCCTTAAAAAGTTCTATCCAATAGACAGAATTCTAATGTAATAATAATAATAATACACAACTTAGAAACCAATTTCAAGAACCTCAGTGGTAGCACTATGGTAACTCATAAAATCATTGCTACCTAAGCTTTATGTACCGAATCATCATTGGTTCTAAATTTTGAAAGAATTGTTTTAAACATTATCTTTCTTGATTTATATTCTAGATCACTAACTTAATACACAAATGTAAAAGTCAGGAAAGCACTAAGCTTTTTCAAGGCTCGTTCCCTCAGTATGCAAAGCAGTCCCCATACCAATGCTGGAAACTTGGTAACTTCAAAGCTGCTACAATTGCTATTGCTACTGCTTAGGATTAAGATAAGTACCAATGACGTAGGAAAATGTGGGAGGGAGGTTCTGGAAGACAAATTTAGGCTCCTAGGTAGAAAGCTGAAATCTAGATCCTCCTGTGTAGCATTTTCAGAAATGCTCCCTGTTCCACATGCAGGACCCAAGAGGCAGGCAGAGCTCTGAAGTCTCAATGCGTGGATGAGATAATGGTGCGAAGTTGAGGGATTTAGATTTGTTAGGAACTGGGCAGCATTCTGGGGAAGGGGGAGTCTGTTCAGAAAGGATGGGCTCCACCTTAACCGGGATGGAACCAGGCTGCTGGTATGGAAAAAATTCTACCTTAGAAATATATTTAATATAGTATTAATAGTAGGTTAGAATATGAAGAGCAGGTTAAGCTGTTAGGTGATATCCAGAGAGCTTTAGGAATGGAAAAAACATTGTATCTTAACTTGGGAGTGATTTATGACTCCAATATATTATGGATGGTCAAGGGGTGAAGGAGACTATCACGGAGACAATACAGTCATGCTACATGCTCGGTGACCGGTCGGCATGCGCCAACTAACAATGCTGGAAACGCCGTGTGTGGTGGGAAATAAATAATTGGTCCTGGTGGTATGGGTGCAGGCCAAATCCACCAGGGAGCGCACTAGTCTGGTGGTAGTCTTGTTTTGGCACATGCTGCACACATGTAGAGCCTACTGTGCCTTTGTAAAAGAGCCCCTCAATTGCAGATGACACAAAGTTATTCAAAGTTGTTAAATCACAAGAGAATTGTGAAAAATGACAAGAGGACCTTACAAGACTGGGAGACTGGGCATCCAAATGGCAGATGACATTTAATGTGAGCAACTGCAAAGTGATACATGTGGAAAAGATGAACCTCAACCATAGTTATGTAATGTAAGGTCCTACTTTAGGATTCTCCGCTCTGGAAAAGGATCTAGAATCTATAGTTTATAGTATAGGTGTCATCGTTGATGAAATGTCGAATCCCCTGCTCAATGTGCAGCTTCGGCTAAGAAAGCAAATAGAATGTTGGGAATTATTAGGAAAGGAATGGAAAACAAAACTGAGAATGTTATAATACCTTTGTATCACTCCATGATGCGACTGCACCTTGAATACTGTTTGCAATTCTGGTCACCACATCTCAAAGAAGATGTGGAGGGGCATAATCGAAAGGGACGCCCAAGTTTTGCTGGGGACATCCTCGCAGGATAGCTCTAGCAAGGGGCGGGGAAACCTGTATTATTGAAACAAGATGGGCGTCCATCTTTCGTTTCGATAATACAGTCGGGGATGCCCAAATCAACAAATTTAGGTCAACCTTAGAGATGGTTGTCCCCAGGACTTGGTCGTTTCTGATTTTCAGCGATAATGGAAAGTGAGGACACCCATCTCAGAAATGACCAAATCCAAGCCATTTGGTCATGGATGGAGCCAGCATTCGTAGTGCACTGGTCCCCCTGACATGCCAGGACACCAACTGGGCACCCTAGGGTGCACTGCAGTGGACTTCACAAATTGCTCCCAGGTACATAGCTCCCTTACCTTCAGCCAGCTGCACTAACTGAACGGAAAAAGCCCTTCCCTTACCGATCTCTTAGCGATTCGGAAAGGAACGGGCATGCATGAAGGAAATTGCATGCAAATGAGCTGCTCGCTGTTAGCTCATTTGCACACGATTTCCTTCCTAAGCAGGGGAAGCCAGTGCAGAGCAGCCAAGCATTATGCGTGGCTGCTCTGTGCATGCCAAAGACGGCTTCATACATGCAGACAAGCTACATGTATAGTAGCCGTCTACAACCTTAGAAAAACACAAGTCCAGGTGAAAATGTCCAAGTGCTCGTCAGGGACGTCTCTTTTTTTAGAGTATGGGTGAAGGACGTCCTTCGCTATGCCTCCGTCCCTGTCACGGGGGCAGTTGAGAACGTCCAAAATGTGGATGTTTCTGTGAGAAGGATGTCCAAGCCATGCCATGCCCTATCCGTTTTTCGCATCCTGTTCAAACTTCTTCTACTAACCTATAAATGTACTCACTCTGCTGCTCCCCAGTATCTCTCCACACTCGTCCTTCCCTATACCCCTTCCCGTGCACTCCGCTCCATGGATAAGTCCTTCTTATCTGTTCCCTTCTCCACTACTGCCAACTCCAGACTTCGCGCCTTCTGTCTCGCTGCACCCTACGCCTGGAATAAACTTCCTGAGCCCCTCCGTCTTGCCCCATCCTTGGCCACCTTTAAATCTAGACTGAAAGCCCACTTCTTTAACATTGCTTTTGACTCGTAGCCACTTATAACAACTCGCCTCCACCTACCCTCCTCTCCTCCTTCCTGTACACATTAATTGATTTGATTACTTTATTTTTTGTCTATTAGATTGTAAGCTCTTTGAGCAGGGACTGTCTTCTATGTTTGTGCAGCGCTGCGTACGCCTTGTAGCGCTATAGAAATGCTAAATAGTAGTAGTAGTAGTTATGCCTCTGACATCCCCTTTATTTATTTGTATTTTGGATCACAAGTAGCAGTAGTGGGATTTGAACTGGCCACCTCTGGATTGCAAGACCAGTGCTCTAACCACTAGGCCACTCCTCTACTCCACGCCCTTGAAATTTGGCCATCCCTGTGGGGAAGGGGGCAGTTCAGGACATCCAAAATGGTTGAAAGAAGGACGTCCATGCCTTCGCTATGCCGACGCTGACACACACATACCCCCCCCCCCCCCCCCCAGGGACCTGCATACTGCTGCGATGGACCTGAGTATGACATTTCAGGCTGGCAAAAAAAGTTTTTAAAGTTGTTTTTTTCAGGGTGGGAGGGGGTTAGTGACCACTGGGGGAGTCAGAGGAGGTCATCCCCGATTCCCTCCGGTGGTCATCTGGTCAGTTCAGGTACCTTTTTGAGGCTTGGTCGTAAGAAACAATGGACCAAGTAAGTTTGTCCAAGTGCTCCTCAGGGACACCCTTCTTTTTTCCATTATCACTCGAGGATGCCCATCTGACTTTTTACAATAAAGGATAATATATTTTCACAAATACCAGCAAAATTCTGCACATCACACTGGATGTTCTTCGTTTATAAAGACTCCTGATGCACGCTTAGCCGCCGAAACACAAGGGTTGTGTCGAGTCTTTTTTAATCAATAAATGTTTATTTAGAAGCATCCATCTCTTTAGTTTTTTGGTATCTGTGGTCAAACATCCCACTTTTCTTCTCACACCTTGTGACCTTCCATGGGGTGTTCGAGTTCTCCACCACACGCGGATTCTCCTGGAAAAATAAATAGATCCACATTTTCTAGCATCTTGGTCAGTCTATATTTCCTTGCCCATCTTGCTTGGTGGACACCTTGGAAGAAATGGAAAGCAGGTTTATCTGAGAATAATGTTTGTTGGCATGGTAATAAATGCAAGGTACTGTCATATGTTTATTGAATGTGAAGAAGTACAACCTTTTTGGAAAAATATTTAGAAATATATTAATGAAATTATTCCTATAAATATTAACCTCATGTTTGATATTATCTTTCTTAGATCGTAACAACTTAAATTTAACCAATCACCAGAACAAATTGTTTAATATATTAGTTTCTCTATCCGGTGAACATTTACTACGTAATTGGTAATAATTAACTTGTTTAAATCCAAATTTCTGATGGAATATGATTTGTACGACCTACAAATATGATTTGAAAGCAGCTGAAAAGTCACACCAATTTGCCAAAATTTCAATTATTTAAAAACCAATTGAAGATTATTTGTCTAGGAATGACAACTACTGACTTTCTGATCATTCATCTTTTATTTTAATGCAGGGGTTCTCAACCCAGTCCTCAGGTCACACCTAGCCAGTCAGGTTTTTAGGATACCCACAATGAATATGCATAAGATAAATTTGCATGCCATACTTCCACTGTATGCAAATTTATCTTATGCATATTCATTGTGGATATCCTGAAAACCTTATTGTTATGCTGTTTGTCTCTTTCCTATTTGAAAATTGTAGCTCTTTTATGCTTAATATTTATTGTTTTTAATATTGTACACCGCTGTGATCTTTCTGTGGTTGAAAGTTTAGTGGTATAGTAAATTTAATAAACTCACACTGTAACCTGACTGGCTAGGTGAGTCCAGAGGACTGGGTTGATAACCCCTACTTTAACATGTAAACACTGGGATCTCCTCCTCTTTACTTTTTTATTGTTTTTTTTTTTCTCTTTTGTTACTACAGTTGTATATGTTTTGCATATTCATTTTTCAATGCTTTTTTTAAAATTCAATACAACGTATGATTAAAAAAAAGAAGTATGTTTTTTTTCCACAGAGTAAATGTTATCTGCTATATCATAGCCAGAACTGTGAACCTGTGTGTAAGAAATGAAATGGGTTTCTACAAGATCAATTTTCAAAGTCAGTGCATTAGTGCAGAAAAACACTGTCTGATGTCTTAATTTGATTCTCATTGATGGCAGTAGGAAGGAACTCCAAGATTGCGCTGGCTGTCATAATGACTGATGAGTTGAACGGGAAATATGAGCAGGAGCCAGCTGTGCATGGTAAATTATTATGTAGCTGAATTTTGGTTAGTTTGAAACATAAGTTTGAACTGTTATTAAAGTTTTAGCTGTACTAGATATTTATAAGCTTGGACTTTCTGATTTATGACCCGCCAGTATACCAGGCTATCAGTTGCCAGTGATAATGTACTGCTGGAAGTACAGTGCAAAAAGGACCAAACAGCTAGTGCAAAGTCTGGCATTTTGAAATATTTGTAATCAAATTGTGAGACTCCGGGCAAGGGTTATGGGGTGGCCCTGTCAATAACGCAGTCGGACAAGATTGTAAACATGAAATAAGTGCTTTTATTAAACCTGAGGCCTGTTCCTTCACAGGCCTAGAACAGAAAGCAAAGTCTTATCTTCAGAGGGGCAAAAATGTTTGCATGGGTCTGTGCCCTAGAGGGCCCAAAACACACAGCCATGCCCCAAACACAGTCTGTAGTTTCTATTTTTCTCTCTTTGTATATCCAGGTCTGGCTCTAGCCAGACCTCGGAACAAAGCTCACAATTCTTCAAATAAAAGATTGGCTTACTGTAGCTCCGCCCCTCACGCCTGGGTGCGATGTATGATAAAAACTGGGTTCCGGTTAGCCTGATGTTAGTAGTCGTGGCAGCTTTCCCGGAACTCAGTGTCAGGATTGCGGGAGGTCAAAATTATTGCTGGACATACTTATATTAATATGAAACTAGCTTGACATAATATTAAACCAGCTTCTGACCTCTGAGAACTTCCCCCTCCCTCAGGAACCACTGAGGATGACATGGAACAAATGGTGTTGAGCTGCCTGCTAGCCCTGTGTTTAATTGCTCTTGATCAGCATACCTTTTGTTCCATCTGGGAGCAGAGCTCTCTTTGAGAACAAAGGAGGCCAGACATAAAGGCTCCATAGCTTGGGACTTCAAAAAGGACAACCTGTGAAATTGCTCACCTCTCCTGGCTTCAAAGAAAGCAAACGAAGGGCTAGATGCACTAAACCTTAACGACCCTCTAACAACCCTTTAAGGAAGGAAATTCCTAACCTTTGCATGCATTAAAGGCCTTTTTCCTACGAAGCAAGCAGCTAACGAAAACGGAATGCAAAGGAGAAACTACCATTGAAATGTGGACAATTCGGAATGCACTAACCATACCAATGATTGCAACGAATCATTTACCGTCAGAAATTTTACGTGTGCTCAGACCTGTCGTTAAGGCCCCCTGCACCATAAAAATCCAAGCCAGAAAAGTGAGATACAAACACAAACATGTGGCTCTCCGCTTTCCCCTGCATCATTACAAAACAAAACATACTGCTTATCCCTGCAGCTTAAAAATCCTGTCTCTCCCCTTCTCCAACAGCTTTGAAAATTAACACTCTATCCCCTAAAGCCAATTTTCCCAGTACTGTAAACAAACTGCAAAGCGGTCTTTTGTTTCAAAAGGGGATTTACCAGGGTCAGTTGTTCTTTTTAGAGTTATCTTCAACTGCACTCTTCTGCTAGATCAGACAGCTAAAAGGCTTGCAGGTCGGGATCCCCCCCTCGCACGCACCAGTCTGACGTAAGCAACCTACGTAGGTTTAATACATTTGTGGCTGCTCTGCGCATGCTTAAGGAGCAAATGAAGGACGGGGATAAGGTACGCTTGATACATTGTACTTTTCAATACCACACCGAACATTTCTGAGCTGTTTTTTTTGTGCATTCTTCGTTGTTTCAAATTCGTTAAGCACTTTTACGATTTAGATTTTTTAACGTTTGGTTGATGCATCTAGCCCAGAGTTTGGCTAGGAAGAAAGATAAGTTTTGATCTTTTTTCTGTTCTTGAGGTATAAAAGCAGAGCACATGCTCAGGACTTGCTCTCTGTCCAGGGCACTTCTCTCTGTCCAGGGCACTGCTCTCTGCCCGGGGGCACTTCTTGCTCTGTCTCTCCACAGCAGAGCACAGGCCTTTGTTTCTTCTTTTTCTTTCTCTGCACACCTCTTTCTTTAGCCACCAGGGCACAGGGCTCTGGTGGCTGGCAGTTTTTCTCTCTTTCCCTCTCTGCACATGGCTCTGCTGGCTTAGCTGTTCTTTCTTTCTCTAAACACACACCCAAGAGACAGCATTGTACCATTTACCTGTACTAAGTGCTGTGAGTCTATACATATCTGCAAATATAATATACTTTATATATCCAAACACGTGTGAATTGTGCATTCTTTGAGAACCCACTGCCTCTGCGAACTGGACCCGGGACCAATCCTAGACAACGATTGCTGACACACAGTACCCAGGAATGAGGAGAGGACAACAAAAACTAACCTTGTCTTTAGTTCTCTAAGAACCAAAGAGGAAAAAATAACTAAATTCAGGATTTATCCCTAGTACTTTGAGACAATAAGGCAACTTAGATTTTCTGAAAGAATGTAACAAATTTATTTAACACATTCTTATGTCTTGTAGAGTAAGTAACAACTGTATTCCTCTTTACATCAGAACCCCCAAATGTTAACTTTGTATCCTTACAAACATGTACTCCATTCACAACTTTAATTTACTTATTTTCTCTCTGCAGGAGCCTCCTTTATCCTTAAAGAACACTTATTAGATAAGTATCCTCTAAACAGTTCATTCATACATTTCTCAAACTTAACATGAAATATATTTTCTTTTGCTATAACCTTTAAGAATTGATTCTTTGGGTATTATTTCTTTTAGTCACAGATATCTCCAACAGCTCATCCACTTTCACTGAAGAACAAGGTAAGTATTATTTTCTTTCGACTTTCCCTTTTTCCCTTCATGTCTTTTCCCCTTTCAGATTTTCCCTGCTTTCCCAAAGTCACTTAGCTGATGCAGGTTTTCTCTCATTGGGGTGTAGTGTAGACTTTCTTGAGTGGGGACCCATGTTGTTTTCCAGAAATCTGACAGTCTGGTCCAGTATAAAGCTTCTTCCTAAACCTTTCGCTTAAATAACTAAGATGAAGGCAAAACCCTGCCTATCCTGTATTTTGAATTGCCAATTTTAAAACTATTGGGAAGTATTACCAAATACTATGGCCAATGAAATCTAACAAAATAAAATTAACCAAAATTCCCTTTCTCTGTAGGTCCTTGCTATTTTTTTTATTTCCCTAAGCTGTGAAAGAGTGACTGACAGCCTTTACTCATATGCACCACTCTCAACATTCTGTCATCAGCTCACTGTGTCAACATTCCATCACCTTTCTTCACTTTACTTCCCTTACATTTATCTAGTTTACCAAAATTCTTTCCCTGTTTCCTATTATTTAATTCCTTTAAATATGCCCTTACCACAATCACCCTGTTCTCATCTGGCTTTCATTTAAACACTTCAACTTATTTCCCCCTGCAATTCATTCAGCAGTTACCCAAAATTCCCAAAGTTAGCAGAAATCAATTTAAACCGCTCCGCAGTCACACCTTCACTGTCCCACTCTTCCCTTAATACCTTTACTGTCACCAAAACTCATTCCAATAACTCTTATTTTCCTCAAATCACCTCTGCCTCTCCCATTCAGAGCAGCACCTCCACTCACTTCAGCTGTCAGACCCACTCTGCCAACTGCCAGCTGCTGTTACCAAGCCAACAGAAGCTCAGGTCCCAGCAAATTCCAAGGACCTATGCTGCTGGCCACAACGGAACTCTAGGACTCAGGTAATTTTATTTATTTTATTAACCCCTAGGTTATATTACCTCAGCCAGATCACAGCAGCTAAATGTATTCTGTAAAGGCGTATACTGGGGCTTACACACATACATAAGTATTGCCATACTGGGATAGACCGAAGGTCCATCAAGCCCAGCATCCTGTTTCCAACAGTGGCCAATCCAGGCCAGAAGTACCTGGCAAGATCCCAAAATAGTATAATACATTTAATGCTGTTTAGTCTAGAAATAAGCAGTGGATTTTCCCCAAGTTCATTTTAATAATGGCTTATGGATTTTTGCTTTAGGAAGCCATCCAAACCTTTTTTAAACCCCGCTAAGCTAACTTCTTTTTCTACATTCTCTGGCAATGAATTCGAGTTTAATTACACATTGAGTGAAGAAATATTTTCTCTGATTCATTTCAAATTTACTACTTTGTAGCTTCATTGTATGCCCCCTAGTCCTAGTATTTTTGGAGAGTAAACAGGCGATTCATGTCTACTCATTCCACTCCACTCATTATTTTATAGACCTCTATCATATCTCCCCTCAGCTGTCTTTTCTCCAAGCTGAAGAGCCTTAGCTGTTTTAGCCTTTCCTCATAGGGAAATTGTCCTATCCCCTTTATCATTTTCGTTGCCCTTCACTGTACCTTTTCTAATTCCACTATATCTTTTTTGAGATGTGGTAACCAGAATTGAACACAATATTCGAGGTGTGGTCACACCATGGAGTGATACAAAGACATTATAATGTCCTCATTTTTGTTTTCCATTCCTTTTCTAATAATACCTAACATTCTATTTGCTTTCTTCACCACTGCCGCACACTGAGCAGAGGGTTTCAATGTATCATCAATGATGATGTCTAGATTCCTTTCCCGGTCGTTGACTCCTAAGGTGGAACCTTGCATTACATAACTATAATTTGGGTTTCTCTTTCCCACATGCATCACTCTGCACTTGCTCACATTAAACGTCATCTGCCATTTATATGCCCAGTCTCCCAGTCTCGTAAGGTTCTCTTCTAATTTTTCACAATCCTCTTGCGATTTAACAACTTTGAGTAACTTTGTGTTGTCAGCAAATTTAGGCCCCCTTTTACTAAGGCACACTCACATTTTTAGCACACTAAAATTGTAGGTGCACTAAACGTTAGAGATGGCCATAGGAATGTATTCACATCAGATAAATATGTAATCAATATATTAGGCAATTTTCTTTCAGTAGGATCATCAGACCAGCGTGTGTGCTTCCATATTGGCTAGACTGAGCCAAGCATAATTCAAGGGGCAACACCGCAATCCTCATTAATCCAAATATAAATTTTTTGCAGTCTTTTATGTTTCTTTTTTATCCGTTTTTCCTTTTTTTCTTTTATATATATAATCTCACTATTTATAGATTATGTAGAGATTACATCATCACGATTAATCTTCAATAGAGTACTTAGTTTTCTCGACTTTAGTAGGGTTCATATTGGAGACTCAGTTCCACTGACATAGGTCTATGTTTCGCTGTATGCTGTGTAAAGGTAGTCTCCTGTTTTCTCATCGCGAATATGGGTGGTAATGACCTTCGCGTGTCAAATGCCACTTGGCGCGCATCCATTTTGCACGCAAGAAAATTAAAAAAAAATTTCAGACGTGCCTAGCGGACACGCGCCAAAATTGAAATTACCACAAGGGCTACGCGGTAACCGAGCAGTATCTCCAATTTGGCACGTGTTCGGTGCACGTAGGCACCTATGCAGCTTAGTAAAAGGGCTACTTAGTGCAAAACCTGTCAGGATACCTTAATCAAGCCAGTAGCACAGACTAATCTATAATAACGGGTGGGAATTTACCAGGGGGGAATTCCGCAAGTAGGAATTGGCACCTTGAGATGGAAAATGGTCAGAGGGGATTTGACCTAGATGGCAATTGTCAAGATGGAGATTGGTGAGTGGGAATTGTCTGAGGGGAATTGTCCTGTAATTCGCCCGATACCCATTAGAGGGGTAGAAGGTAATATACAAACTACACTATTCTTCTTCTCTCATGGAACTGAATAAAGTAGCTTAGCTTTCTTATAACACTTGTCAATACAGTTGGATGGATATCCCTTTTCATGGAAACATTCACACATTTCCAGAGATCTATTTTTAAAAGTGAGTGTGTCCAAACAAAACCTCTTAATTTTGAGAAACTGGATGTATGGAAATTTCTCCTTCAGTAATTTGTTATGGCAGCTTCTGTAATCTAAAAACTTTTTTTAAAACATCTGTTGGTTTTCTAAAAATGTCTGTCAAAAATTTCCCTTCACAAATTATATATATCAAAAAAGCTATGTACTTCTTGTTAAATTTCATTTAAAACATAGATTCTTGTCTAAAGTATTTAATCACATATGGAATCTCCTCATCTTCCCAGCTCCTTGCCATATCATTAAAACATTACTATCACGTAACACTTCCACAATATTATTTGTTCACCGAAAGCATGTTCAGTTAGGAACAGTTTCTCAAATTTGGCTACATACAGGTTAGCTATGATTGGTGCCATAGTGGCACCCATAGCTATTCCCTTTATCTGTTGATAAAACATTTACTGGAAACAGAAAAAGATTTTGGTTAGTGCTATCGTGGATAATTATACAACTAATTGGGTGAGAATCCTTAGTGAAAAATATCTGTGTGATATTGTTTCTGCTATAATCTGTAATGCTTCTTGCTGAGGGACATTTGTATAAAGTGATTCAATATCAAATGTAACTAAAACAGGGCCCCTTTTACCAAGCTGCGACAAAAGGGGGCCGACGCTGGCATCAGCACGTGTTTTACATGCATGCCGAGGCCCCCTTTTACCGCAGTTGGTAAAAGGGAAGTCTTGCCTTCCTGCAGGAAATGGCCATGCGGCAAGTGAAGCACTTGCTGCATGGCAATTTGGGGGGACCCTTAACACCATCCATTGAAGTGGCGGTAAGTGCTCCAGCATTAACCTGAAGGTAGCCAGGCAGCGCACCTCTTTAACATTGCTTTTGACTCGTAACCACTTGTAACCACTCGCGTCCACCTACCCTCCTCTCTTCCTTCCCGTTCACATTAATTGATTTGATTTGCTTACTTTATTTATTTTTT
The DNA here is from genome assembly GCF_901765095.1 of Microcaecilia unicolor. NCBI lineage: Eukaryota > Metazoa > Chordata > Amphibia > Gymnophiona > Siphonopidae > Microcaecilia > Microcaecilia unicolor. Next base: position 489,513,213 of record NC_044031.1, on the reverse strand, counting down.
GTCTATTAGATTGTAAGCTCTTTGAGCAGGGACTGTCTTTCTTCTATGTTTGTGCAGCGCTGCGTATGCCTTGTAGCGCTATAGAAATGCTAAATAGTAGTAGTAGTAGTAGTAGTACCCGATTACCGTATTTTTGTAGCGCCGGAAATGACGGTGCAAAAGGTGTGGAAAGTATTACCGGGCTGCTGCGGTAGTCTGGCAGTACTTCCTGTATAGTGAGCGGTAAGCCCGCATTGGACTTACAACTGCTTAATAAAAGGAGCCAACAATGTTGTTGTGGCAATTTAATGTGTCCATGGAGCCTTTGATAAAAATGGGATTCTCCTCCTATCCCATGACTTTCTAATTTCATCAGGAGTCATTCATGAGGTACTTTGTCAAATGCCTTCTGAAAATCCAAATACACAATATCAGCTGGCTCACCTTTGTCCACATGTTTAGTCACCCTTTCAAAGAAATGTAGTAGATTGGTGAGGCAAGATTTCCCTTGGCTAAATCCATGCTGGCTTTTTTTCTATTAGTCATCCCTATGTATATGATCAGTAATTTTGATCCTTATAATAGTCCTCCCATTTTGCCCAACACTGATTTCAGGCTAATCCTATATAATAAAACGCACCTCCAACATTCTGAAGCTGACTGCATGGCTGAGGCATTCCTGCTTTCTGAATCCATCTCCTGAATTGACATCACTTCCAGGTTCATCACAAGCAGAAGTGACCAACCACACGAGGTTTCTCGGCTTCAGAATGTTGAAGGTGCATTCTATTAAATAGGATTGGTCAGTTCCTTGAAGCACAGCCAGAGCTAAGCGTCCTGCACAGTAATGCTCAGACACCAAAGAGAGAGAGAGGGGGGGGGGTATCTCTGTCACACACACACTCTCTCTCTCAGTCAATGTCTTTCTCTCTCTCACTCTCACACACTGTCTCTCACACACTCTATGTCTCACACTGTATCACATTCACTCTCTATGTGCCACACAGTCACTCACACACTCTCTTGGTCTCATACACTCAGTCTCACAGAGAGTCTGTGTCTCACACACACTCTCTCTCTCACACACACTGTATCTGTGTGAAACACTCTCTCTCACACTGTGTCTCACATATGCACTTGCACACATTCTCACAGACACACTCGCACCCAGACTCACTCTCTCTCTCACACACTCGCACATTCACGTTTATTTTTTTAGTTTTTTTTTCAGTACTTTAGGATGTATACCATCCAGTCCAGGTGATATGCTATTCTTTGTCAAATTGCCCTATTACATCTTCCAGGTTTACAGAGATTTGTTTCAGTTCTTCTGACTCATCAACATTAGATACCATTTCTGGCATGGGTATCTCACCAATGTCTCTCTCAATGAAGACCAAAGCAAAGAATTAATTTACCCCAGATTCTATATATGGCACCCAAACTTGGGCATTGAAATTTGTGTGTGGATCAAATATACACACACAAATTAATTAGCAAACAAGCCCTTAACTAGCAATAAATTGATGTCAACAATCAATTATTATGGTTAATTGGCATTAATTAGATTTTGTGAGTACATTGTCCTGTATGCTATTCTATTACCCCGCATGCTAAATACCCCAGTGTGCAACTCAAAAGGGGGCATGGTCAGGGGTGTGGTTGGGGCATTCTAAAAATCTAAACATTTGCATGTGGAGTTGCAGAATAGCACTATTCCTATGCCCAAATGCCAAGAGTTGGCACTGGCATTTATACCAGGTTTCAGAAGGCAAAAATACCAGCACTCAAAGGCATGGAAATGGACTCTAAGTGTTATTCTATACAGAGCGCTCAACTTGAAGCACTCTTTATAGAATAACACACTGTGCCGATTTTTTCAAGCACTCAAATTTGGGTGCCATTACTGAATCCAGCCCTTTGTCTCTCCAATATGGCTTTATCCTCCCTACGTGCCCCTTTTATCCCTTGGTCATCTTTCATTTCAAGGTTTCTCTTTTCCTTCTTTATTGGCACTTTGCATTTGACTTGTCATTCCTTATGCTGTTTCCTATTATCTTCCGTTTCTGAAGGATGTTCTTTTAGCTCTAATAGCCTCCTTCTCCTCAGTTTTTAACCATACTGGCTGTCATTTGGCCTTCCTTCTGCCTTTTTTAATATATGGAATATATCTGGGGCCCTGTTTACTAAGCAGGGTTATAGGTGCATTAATATTTTTAACACGCATTAACCATGTAGGCGCGTTAACCATTTATGTGCCTACATGGTTAGCACGTGCACTAAGTGTAGGCATGCTAAAAACACTAACACACCTTAGTAAACAAGACCCCTGGTCTGGGCTTTCAGCTGGGTATTTTTGAACAACATCCACACCTGATGTACATTTTGACCTAAGTTTTTTTTTTTACCATTTTCCTCATTTTATTATAGTCTGCATTATAGCTATACATTTTTGTTTGCTGTGAATGGAGGCAATCTGCCTTAAATCTTTTTGCCCTATTGATTGGGAGATTCTTTGTCCAATCGGTGTGCTCCTCCCTATATTTAAAGAGTGGAAGCTGGGCAAGTTCCTATTTCCTATTAAAGGCAGAAGCCCTTTGCAAGTCAGTTTAACATTATATGATTTCTCCTATGTTAGGCATTGTCTTACACACGTTCAACACATGGTATTTTGAAGAATTATTCCCTTAGGGGCCCTTTTACTAAGCTGTGTAGGTGCCTACGCATGTCAATGTGGAGTTACCACCTGCCTACCGCATGGCCCTTGCGGTAATTTCATTTTTGACGTGTGCCCACTACGCGCACAGGAAAATAATTTTTATTTTCTGGCATGTGGCAGAAATCGGGCAGTAATCATCATTCTGCATGCGTAGACGATTACCGCATGGTTACAGCGTGAGATCTTACTGCTAAGTCAATGGTTGGAAGTAAGGTCTGAGACCCAAAATGGAAGCGCGCCGAATTTTATTTTGCCACATGTCAATTTTTGGCAAAAATTTTTAAAAGGTCTTTCTTACAGGCGCGCTGAAAAATGGATCTGCGCATACCCAAATCACGCACCTTCACTACCGCAGCCCATTTTTCAGTGCATTTTTAGGGAAGCATATCTGTCAAAATTCCAGCATCAGAGACCGAAGTTGTAATTTGTTGAGTTCTTGTATTTTCTGTTGCAGCCAGATTCTTGGATCATCTTTAGACCAATTCAGTGTAAAAAAATATATATATTTTTATTTTTGTTTTTGTTAGATCATCTATTAATTAATGGTTTTGAAGATATTTATCTAAATATTTTATATACAAAACTAGTAAAAAAGGCCCGTTTCCGAAACCAATGAAACGGGCGCTAGCATGTGGTATTTTTGTGTGTGTGTGTGTCACAGAGTTATTTTGTGTGTGTGTGTGTGTGTGTGTGTGTGTGTGAGGGTGTGAGGGTGCGGTGTGTGTGCAGGTTGTTGATGTGTGTCTTTTTTTGTTTTGTTTTGTTTTTTGCTTGGGGGTTGGGGGATGTGCTGTGCTGTGCTGGCAAAGTGGGTTGGATTGGTGTGTGGCTTTGAGGGTGTGTTTCTGTTGTATTGTGTGTGTGTGGTTTTGTCTGTCAAGGAGGTTTGTGGAGGGGGGTCTTTCTGTTGGTGAAATGTAAATGTGGTTGTAGGGGGGTCAGCCTTTGTTGAGGGTTGTTTTTTTTTCCATGTTTTTTTTTTTGGTGTTGTGCTGAGGCAGCAGTGTTGTTTTAGATGGGCGGAAGGTAGAGGAGCACGTTCTTTGTCTGTCGGTATTTTTTGGCCGTTTCAGGGCTGCTGTAGGGGAATGCTGGAAGAGAAATGTGCTGTTGGAAGCAGCGCCATCTTTTTCCATTGGGCTGGGGTTCTGGGCATCCTGGAGGTGGGTAACGGCTTGCCTGAGGACGGGGATGGTTGTTTTAAGTTGGTGGAAGGGAGAAGAGCATGGGCTCGGGCCGTCGGGGGGTGATCCGGTATGTTTGTTCCATTTCAGGCCGGCTGCAGGGGAATGCTGGAACATTTATGCGCTGCAGGAATCAGCGCCATCTTTTTCCGGGTGCTCGGAGAATCCCCGAGGTGGGAAACAGCTTGCCTGAGGCTGGGGATGGTTGGGCACGTCCTTGGCCGCTTCGGCAAAAGGGGAAGAGGAAGGGGATGGGGAGTTACTTGCAGCCGCCTGAGAAACCATGTATTCTTGTTTGTTTTGTATTATTAGTTTGCATTTCTGTTGAAGAAAGAGTGGATGCCTTTCGAATGATGGAGGTGGTGCGTCGGTGTGCGGTTGTTTCGTTAGTTTGGCAGCCAGTCTCCCCCTTCCTTGGTCGCTGTTTGCTGCTGGCTGGGTCGCGGGTAATCCTTCCAGTTGGGCCGCAGCTTGTCCTGTTCGCCCACATCTCAGATGGTGACAGGCACGTTGTTTTCCAGCTCCTCTGACTCCATGTCAAGCGATCCCAAATATAGTCTGTGCTATAGGCCCTCTGGCACTCTTCAGTACTGGCATTAGGCATTTAAAATTTTCTCCCCCCCCCCGGAATATTCTTCTCTCATTCCAGCGGTGGTTCTGTGCTCTCTGTGCTGCACAGCTAATGAGCCATTCTGCTGGGGAATGCTCCTCCCTTATTGTCACGTAGTTTCCTCTGATTGGTCCATCTTACGTTGCCTAGTGTTGCCTGGGAATGGTGTTGTGATGGTCCTTTGTGTTTCAGAATGTTGAGGGTGTTTTTTCTGATTGGTCCGTCATGTGAGGGTGGGGCAGAGAGACATGGTCAGTGTTGTGGCTTCACCATCATGAATCCATGAACCCTTCAGTGAGTGACTGAGTGACTTCAGAACGTTGTCTTCAGAATGTTGAGGGTGAGTTTTATTATAGTAGATGTTTATGGTTTCTTCTAAAGAAATGGTGAAATATTTCATCCTCAAAAATTGATAATGGTGTTTTGAAGATGTACACAATTATATTTGAACAAAGACTAGCAATTTGCTCCTGTAGCAATGTCTGATGAGATGATAGTATATGATACCTCTTTCTCCTTCTAAAATAGGGCCCTTTACTAAGATGCACTAAAAAAATGGCCTGCGGTAGTCCCAGGACAGGGCTTTTCTGTATGCTGAGGCAACCTTTAGTGCAGCCATAAAATGGCCATTTTGTCTATTAATCACCACTTGCTAATTTTTTCCATCCCCAGACCCGCTCCCAGCGATAGAAAATATTTTCTATTTTTTTAGCACATGGATAGCATATGTCAAACACAAAACTACTTCGGGACATCTGAGTGCACCGCACGGTACTGCCTTTTACACTGTGGAAAACACACATTAGTGGTTTCCACAGCTTCGTAAAAGAGCTCCATAGTGTCTTATAGATGGGAATAAATACGTGGATATGACTTTTTCCAAAAGAAAAATGTAAGATGGTGTTCTAATATACAAGACCAGCATTTTCTTACATTTTTTATTTTTATGTTTTATTAATGACAAGCTGTTTGGCCCATTAAAATGGGCAGCATTTTTTATTTGTGAAATGTAATTCCCTTATTTTTGTAATATTTTGTCTATGTGTATGTGAGAGAGAGAGAGAGAGACAGTGAGTGTGTGAGAGAGGGAGAGAAAGTCTGTGTGTGTGTGTGCCTGTCTGAAAGAGAGTGAGAGTGTGACAATGAGTTCAGAGAGAAAGAGAGAGAGAGAGAGAGAGAGAGAGAGAGAGAGAGAGTGTGTGTGTGTGTGTGTATGTGAGAGAGAGAGAGAGAGAGACTGACTGAGAAAGTGTGTGTTTGCGTCTGTCTGAAAGAGAGAGTGTCAAGGAAGGAGTAGATAAATTTCTCCCTGCTTCTGTTTGTCTTGTAAAAGCACAGAAGGTAATATTTTGTGTGTGTGTGGGTGTGAGTATATGTGTGAGAGAGAAAGTGTGTGTGCACCTGTCTGAAAGACAGTGTGAGAGTGAGTTCAGAGAGAGAGAGAGAGAGAGAGGGAGGGAGGGTGTGTGAGTATGTATGTGTGTGTGTGTGTGAGAGAGAGAGACAGAGACAGAGAAAGTGTGTGTATATGTGTCTGTCTGAAAGAGAGAGAGAGAGAGTCAAGGAAGGAGAAGATAAATTTCTCCCTGCTTCTGTTTGTCTTGTAAAAGTACAGAAGGTAATATTTTGTGTGTGTGCCTGTCTGAATGAGAGTGTGAGAGTGAGTTCAGAGAGAGAGAGAGAGAGAGAGAGAGAGAGAGAGAGAGAGAGAGAGAGAGAGAGAGAGTGTATGTGTGTGTGTGTGATAGAGAGAGAGACAGAGAAAGTGTGTGTGTGTGTGCATCTGTTTGAAGGACAGAGAGTCAAGGAAGGAGGAGATAAATTTCTCCCTGCTTCTGTGTGTGTGAGTGTGTGAGAGGGAGAGAAAGTGTGTGTGTGTGCGCCTGTCTGAATGAGAGTGTGAGAGTGAGTTGAGAGAGAGTGTGAGTGTGTATGACCATCTCCTCCTGGCTCTCTTCTCTCCAGGTCCCTTCCCCTCCATGGGCATCATTTCTCCCCTTCTCGATCACAGTCTCCTCCTGTTTTCTCCTTTTTTCCCTTTACTTCCCCTCCATTGGCACCAGCTATCCCCTGCCCTCCATGATCACCATTTCTCCTTTCCACTCCATGACCACAGTCTCCATTGTTTTTTTCATCCCCTATTCCCAGCATCTGTCCCTTTCAAACATCTGCCCTCCTTCTACCAGTAATTTTTCCTGCTCTCCTGAATCCCTACCCCTCCCCGTGGTCCCCTTTCTCTCTCTCTGTTAACTCCTGAACCCTCACCCCCCCCCCCCAAGTCCACGTTCTCTCTCTCTTCTTATACCTGCTCCTCTCAGCCCTCCGACTTCATCTTTAGTGCTGCAGGCAGAAATCGGAACGCTGACAGGAGCAAGTATAAGGAGAGAGAACCACTGCTGCTGCCTACAGCCTCTCCGGGCACGCTGCAGTCTGCGCACACCTCATTACTCCGCTTCCGCTTTGACATGGGTTTCCCCTCGGCAGCCCCCCACCTCCGGATGAGGGGAGGGGAAACAGGAGCCAGGTTAAGAAGCGCTCTCGCAGCTCGTTGGCGTAGCTCCTGTAAAGGACAGATGGGGCGCGGGACTCGGGAGTGATCTGTGAGCGGTACGTCGGTCACTCTTCATTTATATAGTAAGATAAGTGTGCATATGCATTTCATATATTTACAGCACCATAGATGTGTATGTTGCCTTTATTTAATAAAGAGGGGTATTTTCGATATGACGTCTAAGTCCGACTTTAGATGTTTTGCAAAAAAACGTCCAAAATTTGAATAAGAAAAAAGTTCATTTTCCAAAACTAAAAACGTCTATCTTTGTTTTCGAAAATACTGTTTCTAACAAGGTTTTGTGCTTTGGACATTTTGTTTTTTGATCCATTAAAAAAAAATGTCTTGTGAAGTGCACTGCAGTGCCCCCTAGGGTGCCCGGTTGGTGTCCTGGCATGTGAGGAGGACCAGTGCACTATGAATGCTGGCTCCTCCCACGACCAGATGGTCGTCCCCGGTTTTCGGCCATAATGGAAACCGAGGACGCCCATCTCTAAGGTCGACCATCTCAACATTTAGGTCGACCATCTCTAAGGTCACCTAAATGTTGAGATTTGGGTGTCCCCGACCGTATTATCGAAACGAAAGATGGACGCCCATCTTGTTTTCGATAATACGGGTTTCCCGCCCCTTCGCCGGAACGTCCTTAGAGATGGATGCCCTTAGAGATGGGCGTCCCCGTTCGATTATGCCCCTCCACGTGGTACATACATATTTTTGAATATAGTCCTCTATCTCTTTAGAAAAAAGAGTGAAAGAATATATCATTTTCTTCCTCTGAGGAAAAAATATTGGCAGATTTATCAATGCAAATATCCTAGTACTTCCAGAGATAAAAAGATAGTGCAAAGCTGCAGAAAACCTTTGATAGACTTCTCGTGCCCTATAGAATACTAATAGACAAAGTCTGAAAGCACAAGGTCAGCTCCTTCCTTGTTTCTGGATTAATTCAATTCACATTTTCTTGTTCATGCCAGTCACATATACCATACATCATTGCAGAGTGAATTTCTCTTCAAAACTAAACTTAGAGCTAAAATGACTCAAACTGAAAGAAAGACGAATGTTTCTATGAACTAGAGTCCTGTTTTCAACCATACAGATCATTTCAAAGCAACAACTGTCTGTATGGGAATTCCTCCTTGACCTGCGGCAACCTGGACCACTGCACTTAAATTAAGTGCAAGGGTAAGCAACTGTCTTCATATCACAAAGGACAAATTATTCCATTCCTGCTGCATTTTATTACCTTTCTAAGGCTTACCTTAATGCATTACAAAATGTGCAGTTATGTCTCCCATGTCAAAAAGTGCTAAAGGTGCTAAATTTGTGATAAATTGGAACTATACTTCGCTTATGGCAATTGGCCAATGACTATGAGCTACTTACTGACCTATAATATGCTTCATATTCTTCTCAGAACGTTGTTTATAATACAGATTTTCTATTCTATTGTGATTATTTGTATCCTACCTAGTTATCATGGGTTCACGGCAGTTTAACAAAAAGAATTCAACACACAGGGTTGAGAGTTACAAGTAACAATAATATAGTCTATTTTTTTTCAGTTCAAATAGTTTTATTGAAGTTTTTGAGAAAGTAAAGTAGTAGTCAAGAATAACAATAGAAAACTAGTACAATAAAACATCTCACACATATGTGTTGTATTATAGCCATTAGATAGATTGCAAAAATATATCGACGTGTTTCCAGAGTTGTTCCAATGAAATTATATTTGATTTCTTTTCAGAGGCCTGTAGTTCATCTTTTTTGTATTGGCAGACTGTATTCCACCAGAAAGAATAATTGAGAAATTTGCCAGATTTCCAATTCTTGCGAACATGTTGAATACCAATAGCCATCAATGAGTCTATTGGGTTTGCAGGTTGGAGTGAAAACATGGATGCTGAAACCCAAGAACTACAATATCATAAGTTATGTCTGACGAACAATTGGCGGTAGGCCGCACAGTCAACCAAATTTCCAACCAAAAAGGTTTAATTATTGGACTCTCAAATATCATATGTCTTAGGGAGCCAGAAGATGCAGAACAGTGCCAAGAGGGGATGTGAGACATCTCCCCCTCTTAAAATAATTAACAGCAACAACTTGAATCAGACAACTTCTTAAAGTTAACAAATATTTATTGGTATAAAACACAAGGCCGTAGCTTCATTTTATAGGTGGGTACAATATGTTACCTGAGCCATGAACCATTAAACAAGGATTAGACAGCCCGCTATACCCAGCAAGGTGTCAAGTATAAATTAATCCACACTAAATAAATAACTTGCCCCACCACAAAAGCAAGGGCAAATAAGGAGACCTGGACCTCCAGATCTGAGCTTGAGAGCATAGGTCTAATATTGACCACCCGATGAATGTTAAGGCCTACTTCAAAGGACCTCCTTTGAAGGTGCTCCTAGATTGGGTATCCCCCCCCCCCCCCCGAAGCTGCAACAAATAACCAACCTTATACTCCAGGGTGGGTTGGCAAATAGGACACCTCTGAGGAGCAGGAAGAATCATGCTCCGAGGGGGCTGCCACTTTTACATCCCTCAGCCTGGTTCCACCCTGGGAATCTCAGGAAGAATTCCCATTGGGGAATTCTTCCTGCTGCACAGATATTTGAAAAGCAGTTTCTTAAAAATTGCTCAACACCAACTTCCCTCCACCCCCAACCCACTCCTCTTGCAAGCGGCCTGGGTGAGCAAGGCCTCACCCGAGGCCTGCCATTGCCGCCCAGGCCAACATCAGAGGGGGGAGCTGCTCATGTCCCCATTAAATTCGGGCTCCGGACTAGCCAGTAACCCTTGTCAGCTAACAGGGGATGTGAGACATCTCCCCCTCTTAACATAATTAACAGCAACAACGTGAACCAGACAACTCCTTAAAGTTAACAAATATTTATTGGTATAAAACACAAGGCCACAGCTTCATCTTATAGGTGGTTACAATATGTTACACATGCAATGAACTATTACACAAGGATTAGACAGCCTGCCATATTCAGCAAGGTGTCAAGTATAAATTACCCACATGAACCAAATACCTTTCCCCACCACAACAGCAAGAGCAAATAAGGAGAACTGGACCTCTAGGTCTGAGCATGAGAGCAAAAGCCTAACATTGACCACCCGGTGAATGTTAAGGCTGATTTCAAAGGACCTCTTTGAAGGTACTCCTAGCTCAGGTACCCCCCACCAGGGGAACCACCGAACCGGTGCCCACCACCACCACCACCATCACAAAAAGAAGCTGCAGGCCACAACATTCAACAATGGCTTCCTGAAATTCATTCCACAATAAATCCAAGTCAGTGTCTAATAGGTGCTGTCATGAAATGCCTAGCCACCTCCCTGGGGTTACCCCATGGCCAGTTAGAGGGTCTATCCCCAGCACAGCTCAGGTCCACCTGCACCTGCTGCATATACTCTATACTAGCACCCTCCTCCTACTGACTGGGTCACAACCACCTCTGTGTGAGTCTCCTGCTCTAAAATTATCCCCAGTGATTTCTAGGTTACTGGGGCCACACTGCCAGTGATCCCACAGTTCCCAGAAAGTACTCACAGACCCAACACAAAACCACCAGGATTCTTTATCAGTCCAGACAGACAATAAACTAAATAAAAAAAATTGAACAGTGGAACAAAATAGTGCAATCAGCAAACAATAACAGGTAACTGAAATATGGATCAATTGTAACATTAACTAAACATTTGTTTACTTGCTAGAAAGTACCTGGGGAGATAAGGGCATAGAGCTGTTCACCAGTTATCAAATATAACTGTTTTTTTTTTACAGGGCTTCAGCAAAGAGATCTCTGTCTCTTCTCTCAGGCTGAAACTGAAGCAAAAGCAAAAGCCAGTACAATTGAAATGAAAAAAGCTCCTGAACCAATCAGAACCCAATCAACAACAACATTTGAAAAAAGCTGGTTACACCACTCAAGCATTTCCTTATTTCCTTATATGTGTTAACTAAGGAACGAAAGGTCATTTCTTTGTAACAGCTTAAAATGAAAATATAACATGCACCATCTGCTAGCCAAACTAGAGAAATGCACTTCAAGATTTAATAAAGGCAATTTTACAGTCTTAAAACACACTATTCTGTCACAGGTGCACACTATCACAACCATACAAGCCTTGACAAAAAGTATCCATGCAAATATGTCGAATCTGGAAGCCCCCTTTTGACAGCAACCATTTAGCCACCTAATGGTTAAGCTTGATAACTCCACAAATTCTTCTCTTTTCATCCAAGTACCGTGGTCAGGGAATCACATTGGACCATACTAAGCAGGTATTGGGGAACCAATCCAGAACTGCCAACTGGAAACGTTGTTCCCTCCCTGGTGTAGCAGAAGGTCTAGTTGCTTCTGCCATTGCTTGAAGCCCTCCAGTAAGGGCACCAGGTTATGGCACCATATCTATCCCCGGTCACCCACCACAAAATGAACACTCCATGCGACTCCAATCTGAGATGCAGCCCTCCAGGGCTCTGTGCTGCTCTTCTACCAGCCCAGTGGATAAAGGAGTGGTCCACAATCCAGATCACATAAATCAGTCAATAATCTGCAAAAGAAAGGAACAGGAAGCAGAAACAAAAACAGAAGACAAAAACCAAGCAAGCCAATATAATATAATATATTTCTTAAATGTCTCAGACTTCCAAAAAAAAAAAGCCTCTGCATTCCCGATCCAGAAAACGTTATATTCTGATTTTACGGGATGGAATCTTCATTGGCTGAAAAAACCTCCTTGTTGTACAAACTATTATATAACTTTTATTTTAATTTGCTATATGTTTGTACATGGCACTTATCTTAATATTGTAGTGTTGCAGTATTGTTCTGACGGGGTCCCGTTTCGCCATCTTCGGCTTTTTCAAGGAAAAATGACCTCGTACTGCATATGTTGATGTCTGTGAATCAAAACGTGAATCAGCCACTAAGAAATACTCGAAAAATACCATCCTCCAATATTCCAATATGACTGTTATAGCCACGCCATTCATAGCCACTCTATAGAATAAAACATATAGGGACAGGATTATAAATCTCAACATGTATATGCTGGAAGAGAGGCTCGAGAGAGGGAATATGATAGAGACATTTAAATACTTCAGTGGCGTTAATATACGGGAGGTGAGCCTTTTTCAAATGAAGGAAAACTCTTGAATGAGAGGGCATTGGATGAAGTTAAGAGGAAATAGGCTTAGGAGAATCTAAGGAAATACTCTTTCCCGCAAAGGGTGCTGGAAGCGTGGAGATGAGGACTGTGCCAGAATTTAAGAAAGCATGGGACAGGCATGTGGGATCTCTTAGGAAAAGGAGGAGTTAGTGGTTGCTGAGGAAGGGCAGACTGGATGGGCCTTTTGGCCCATATCTGGCGTTATGTTTCTATGCTCAGTAACATTATGGTTCAGCTGGTAGCTGGCTTAGTAAGAGAGTTTAATGATTTGCTCTGGGCTTTTTTACAAAACCAGAATATGTGTTTGATATTTGCAAAGTTTAAAAGTCTGTTATGACCAGCAAGCTGAATATTTGCCTGTTGTTTTTTTTTTAATAAAGCTGGAATGTCTGAATGACCAATCAACTAGAACTGTCTTTGAGGGTCAATTAATTAACCTCCAGAAGGTAAATAGTGCTGTTTTCAAAGATAATATGGTACTCCATCATAATAAGCTCTGGAAAGTATCATCAAGAAAAATAATGTGTGTTTTAATATACCCTAGTTTCTCTAATGTTCCAGCTGTGAACTTGTTTAAACATTACCACTGCTTTTTATGTGTCTCTAAATGCTCTGCTTACATCAAATGGGTAATTTTATTAAGAATTTCTTGCATGGAAAAATCTTTTTATGCATGTACAAGGGCTTTTATAATATTATCCCAGGGGTCATGCACGTACAAATAAGCATGGTGCAAAGAAGGTGCATATTTTTACACAACTAACATGTAGGAATGTTTTGATGTGGAATAATTAGATTGTAAGCTCTGTCGAGCAGGGACTGTCTCTTCATGTTCAAGTGTACAGCACTGCGTACGTCTAGTAGCGCTATAGAAATGATTAGTAGTAGTAGTAGTTTGAGTGGCATGCATGCGGTTGCAATTTGCATGCATTCTTTGTAAAACACACACAAATGTTATGCATTAATATTTACGCCTACTTCCAAGACCATGGCATCAAGTTCAACCTAGCCCTGATTTCTGCAGTTTAACCCCTAGTATTTTATAAAGACACAAAAGAGCATAATGGGCTCATTTTCGAAAGAGAAAAAATGTTCAAAAAGTGTAATAAAGCAGCATTTAGATGAATTTCTTCTCAAAACATCCAAATCGGTATTTTCGAAACCTAGTTTGCAGATGTTTATCTATGAGTCGCTTAAATATGGTTTGCTGTATGTGTAGAGTTTTCTAAAGGAGGAAAAAAGGTTTCAGATGCTCTGTTTACTTTTGCAAAATGTACTTTGCTTATGCCGGGTGGGCTTCTTCATCAGCCTTTAAAAACCGCCTGCCTCAATTTTTTCATATTTTTTTTCTTTTTTTGAAACAGTATGCTGGTTTTTTATTTGATTTAACATTGTTAAGAGTATAGGTTCTATCTGTGTATATATTCACAATACCAAATGTTCGGTTACTTAGCTTTCGTTTTTTTTATGTTCAACGTCGGTTTAATCAACAGAATGTCTCCGTTTCGGTTCTTCTTCAGGAGTCAAACCATGCTTTTCAAATTTTGGTAAGTCCCTTTGTTTAGAGGAGAAACAAACGGACTTAGCAAAAATTGAAAAGCAAGGTGAGCTACATTCAGGTACACTGGATATTTCTCTGTCCCAGGAGGGCTCACAATCTAAGTTTGTACCTGAGGCAATGGAGAGTTAAGTGACTTGCCCAAGGTCACAAGGAGTGGCAGTAAGATTTGAACCAGCCACTTCTGGATTTCAAGACTGGTGCTCTAACCACTAGGCCAGTCCTCCACTCCACTTGGATATCATATTGAAAATGCTCCTCCACGTATCTTTATAAAAGAGGCTAAGATAGGTGCAGCTTTGACCTGTAAACTTAGGTACTCTTCACAGAATGGCCCTTTGGGTGTGCAACATAAATATAATAATAATACAGTCATATTTGATAGGAGGTGCTACAGATTGACTCCCCAATAAGTACTACTCAAACATCATGTGTATTATAATTCTACCCCTCGAAGAGTTTGAGATGAAAGACAATCATAAAACATCAAACCTAATCTAATTTGAATTTGATGTAAGATTTGCAACAAGCCCAGAAAAATACTATAGAAAGGTTACATTGCTGCTGTGCTATATTTTTATGCCTGAGAGAAACTGGACACCCAATATTTTTTATTTTCAAAATATGGGCTTTCTGCTCATGGGACAAAGACCCGGTTTCTTTCCCAATTAGCTTTCTGCCAGATAGTGTATCATGCAACTTCCTTGTTACTGCTTAATTAAACTTTATAAAATTGCATGCAATTTGTTCACCCTAAAAAGTTTGGAGAACTTTACTAATCTGCACTAAAAGTGGCCTGTGCTATTTTTAAAGCGAGAGTTTCCCTCCCGTGCACTGAGGCCACTTTTAGCACGGCTGTAAAATGGCCACAATTCTTTTTTTTTTTCCATTAATGTTCATACGCTAATTTCCCAATTAGCTCATGGCATTAGCATGGGAGCCCTTACTGCCACGCACCAACACCCACACGCTAACCGATTAGCGCAGGGCATGCCTACTCTCTGCCTCGAAACACACCACCACACTAAACAATAAAATCTATTTTTTTAGCGTGTGGGAAGCACGTGCCAATTCCAAAACTACTGTGGGACATCTGAGTACATCCTGCAGTGGTACCTTTTTATCCTGTGGTAACCACATGCTAGTACATACCACAGCTTAGTAAAAGGACCCCTTTGTCTTTTCTTGAATGATCACGTTAACGATAGCCTAGTAGTTCCCGTAATCAGTATTCCTCCTCCTTGCTTTGGAGTCTCATTTAACTTTAGTTTTCTTTTTCCTATGCTATTTTTTCAGAGCTAGGCCTCTACTTACTAGATTGATCTTTATTTCTCTCTGTTTCTTTATGAATATTTTCCTTGTTGAGAGTTAATTCTCGCTCCATTTGTGGTCTCTTAGGACAGGTGAGGGCATTTATTATTGAGGATAGAATTATATTAGAGAGAATATTTTTATGTATCCTATTCCTGCTTTTCAAGAGTGTTCTCTTGGGATTTATTTTATTATGTAAACTTTTAAAATATAATATAGCAGTGCACCATAATGTCTCTCCATCTTCAGAATGAAGAATATTCTGGAGTCCTTTCTCCTAACTGACTTTAAACAAGTGTGAGGAAATGAAGGTTGGGCCTGCCAGTCCACCAGTGATGGGGGGGGGGGGGGTCCCTTTAGTATTTTGGAGGGAACTACATAAGGCCTTGCAGCTGTGTTGCAGGGGATTTGCAGAGGTAACTCTACCTGGTGGCATCAGTATCAGTAACAGTCAGGGTAGCTACCTCCCTGTTGGCCAGCTAATAATCTATGCACACTATTAGTACCAAAATTTAAGTTCCCTTTACAGAATTGCCTTCCATGAAAGGAATAATTCTGTGGTCTTTTCTATTTTTGCCAGTTTTTATATAGAGAATTTTTAAAACCTATTTTATATATTTACTTATTTATTGCACGGTCGATATTCAACACGATTTAGCTGGCAGAAATGGCTCGTGACCAGTTAAGTACGTAAGAATTGCCATACTGGGACAGACTGAAGGTCCATCAAGCCCAGCATCCTGTTTCAACAGTGGCCAATCCAGGTCATAAGTACCTGGCAAGATCCCAAAACAGTACAATACATTTTATGCTGCTTATCCTAGAAATAAGCAGTGGATTTTCCCCAAGTCCATTTCAATAATGGCTTATGGACTTTTCTTTAGGAAGCTAGCCTGTTCGGAGCTAACTGTTTATTTTAAGTGGCACTTAACTGGTTGGCACAGCTGAAATTTACCAGTTAGAGCCTAACTGAAAACTGGCAATTTTGAAGATGTTCCAGGGGTGGATTCAGAACTTTGCTGATTGCCGATATTCAAGTTTCAAGTTTATTTAACAGCTTGATATACCACCCTAGTGCAACAGGCTTATTGAGCCAGGTTAACCGCATAATAGGACTGACTTCTATGCAGTCCTATCTTTGGAGTTCTTTTACAAAGCTGTGGTAAAAAGTGGCCTGCCGTAATGTGGAATTCCCATACTATTTTATATTTTAGAAGATGCTCCACAAGTGTAAAGCAATAAAATAGGAGCAGGGCTGCACACCACAGCCTCTAAGCACTCTGGAGAGGGTATGGGCTGTGTCAGCATTACAGCATCAGCAGCTGCTAGCGTGGCTTGATAAAAAAGGCCTAAGTCAGTAAACTCAATAAAAATCTTTTAGGTTCTGAGACATACTTATAGGGTTACCATACGTCCGGATTTACCCGGACATGTCCTCTTTTTGAGGACATGTCCCAGCGTCCGGATGGGTTTTGGCCAGCCTGCCCATTTGTCCAGGTTTCTGGACAAATGGGCGGGCTGACGTGCGTGCGGGCGGTGGACCTCCCCTCCCCTTACTCATGATCTTCCCTGGTGGTCTAGTGACTTTGAGGCAGGAAAGAGCCCCCTCTTTCCTGCCCGGCGCGCTGCTCTGCATCCTGTATGCTGCCTGTGACAGTCTCGGCGAGATTCAAAATGGCCGCCGAGAACTGAAGTCTTGCAAGGCCGCTTCAATTCTCGGCAGCCATTTTGAATCTCGCCGAGACCATCACAGGCAGCATACAGGATGCAGAGCAGCACTCCGGGCAGGAAAGAGGGGGCTCTTTCCTGCCCCGAAGAAGTCACTAGACCACCAGGGAAGATAGTGAGCAAGGGGAGAGGTAGTGGCCGGGGGGAGGGGAGGTGAGGTGAGTGGGTGACCAGGGGGAGGGAAAAATGTGACGGGGCGAGGTGAGGTGTGACAAGGGGCGGGGTGAGGTGTGACAAGGGGCAGGGAGAGGGTATGAAAGGGGTGGGGCGAGGGCGTGAAATGGGGCTGAGCATGGTGGGGCAAGTGTCTTCTTTTTTTTAAGGACAAAAAATGGTAACTCTACGTACTTAAAACCTTGATGAAACCACAAGAAAATTACCTGCCAGCATCTTTCAGTTTTGCTAACGGATATTGAAGCTTTCAAAATGGCACCTGATTTTTAAATAAGATGTCATCATGAATTAGACAATCACTGATTGGCTGATAGACATGGGAGCAGTCTTTCTCAAAGTGCAGCTCCCTTTGTGAAGGGCATTTTGGCCATATATGGAGACCTGACCCCTGTATTAATACTAGAGGTCTCAGTGACCATTGTGTACAGCAGCGGATACAAGGTGGGAGCAAGTTGCATTGCTGCCACCCAGTGGCAACCCTACTATTAAGCCACCTGAAGTGGGGGCCTCAGGCGGCAGTCTTGACATATCCCCCCACACCGGCCATGGTCTGGTATCTCCCCCTTTCCTTCTTCAGTCCCCTTCCCTGAGCCTACCTTTGTTTATTAAAATACAACAGCAGCAGTGATTCCCATTGGCTGCCCTGCCGTCGGCACTGGCACCAGCCTCTTCTCGCTAGTGCAGCCCGCCTCAGACATAACTTCCTGTTTCCTCAGAGGCGGGCCACAGAAGAGAGAAAAGGCCAGTGCCAACGACAGGGAAGTCTATGAGAATCACTGCTGCAGCCTTCTTTTGGAAAAGAAAGGCAGGCTTGGGGAGGAAAATTGAAGAAGGAAGGGGGAGATGCCAGTCCATGACCGGGATGGCGTCTCAGCTCTCACCTTAGGTGGCATCTCAGCCCTCATCTCAGGTGACTGATTGTCTTGGGCCACCCCTGCTGCAACCCCATTACTCATCAGGGAGTCCTGGTAAGTCCAGGGTCTCAGTTGGGGGTGGGAGCATTTGCACTAAATGTCAGAGCCTTGAGTCTGGAGGGGTTAAGCATGAGGGAGGCCACCATGTGAAACTAGTGTCCACACGTGGGACCCTTCCCACTGGCGTGAGCAGGGGCCTATCTGCCGGACGAATGGGTAGGCTGGCAGGCGGATGGGCAGGCAAGCAGCAGGGTTTCCTATCCACTCCTCCCCTCCTTCACCTTAGGTCTAATGACCTCTTTGGGGCAGGAAAGAGCCCCCTCTTTCCTGCCCGGCGCGTCTGCAAACTGTCTTTCTCCCGGCACTGATTCAAAATAGCTGCCAAGAGTTCAAGCAGCTGCCTTGTGAGACTTCTGTCAGCCCGCAGGAAGAGGAAAAGAGAGAACTCAAATGAAGAGTTGGAAAAGAGAGAGAGAAATGCTGGATCCAAGGAGACAGGAGAAGAGATGTTCAGATGAGGAGGGTGAGGGGAGGGAAGAGAGAGAGATCAGATGGATGGATGGATTGGTTCGGGGGTCACAGTAGGGGAGACAATGACCCAGGAAGAGAGTGAGAGAGAGAGAGAGAGAGAGAGAGAGAGAGAGATTTGATGTACAGTCTTTCTGTGGTACAACCAAAGTGGTTAAGAGAGAAAGAGAGAGATAAGCTATAGTATGGAGAGGGGGCAGGGGACAGAGAGGGGTAGATGCTGGCCCCTGGGTATGGGTGCAGGAGAAAGAAAAGAAAGAGGAAGAAGTGGATGGGGAGGAACAGGGACAAAGAGGAGATGTTCTAGACAGGACAGAAAGGAACACAGAGGGAATTATGGTGGACATGGAGAGAGAAGATATGTCAAATGGACAAAAGACCATGGAAACAGCAGAAGATGGATGGGAGTGGAGGCTGGAGGAGAAAAATAACAGAGCTCAAGATGGATAGGACAAGGGAGAAAAGGGGAACAGAGCACAAGATGGATGGGACTAGGGGTGGGGGAGAAGGAGAACAGTGTAGAAGATCAAAGGAACTTGATGATTGAATAGGAAGGTGTTGTGGAGCAGAATAGAGAATTATGGATGGGTGAGACTGAGTGTGAATTTCAAGGGGGAAGTGAGTACTTAGCAGTTGTGGGTATGAATAGGGGTATGTTGGTGGGCTGGGAAAATGAGTGAGGTTGTGAAATGAGAGGTAAAAGAAAGGGAATGAAGTTGTGGGAAAAGACTGAGATATAGTGTAAATGACCTGGAATACTGGAGAGAGGATGAGATACATTTTGAAAAGGGATGGGGGTACAGGGTATGAGAGGAAAGGAATGGGTATCTCAAGAGGTTGAGTGAGATTAGAAATGAGGTTAAAAAGATGGTGAAAAAGAGGTAATAGGGTATAGGGTACGAGATTAGAAGAATGGCCTAGAGGCATGTGAAAGAAGGAGAGACAGGGATGGAGCTGGGATTGATAGGTGGATGAGATGCAGTGGGTGAGAGAAAGGGAGAATGAGGAGTTAGTGGCTACTGAGGAGGGGCAGACTAGGTGGGCCATTTGACCCTTATCTGCCATCATGTTTTCTATGAAGGTACAATCAAATGGCCAGATATAAAAACAGAGAAGAGGAAAGTTAAAAATAAATAAAATGAAGGATTTGAGCCAGACAGATGTAGAGAAGGAAATGAAGAAGACAAAAAAGTAGAGATGAAATGGAAAGGCCAAACTGGAAAATAATTTAGAAAAATGACCCAAGAAAATTGGGACCAGCCCAATTACAAAAATAAAATGCCCAGATAACAAAGGTAGAAAAAATATTTGTATTTTATCCTTTGTAAGCACTGAGATGTGTCTGCTTTGGGAAATGATAGGTTTTATAAACAAATGCAAGGGGTAGCTATGGTGTCTTCTTTGGCCCCATAATGTGGCAGCTTTTGAAGAACTTCTGCTCAAAAACTCTCCTGACACTATTTCAGCAAAAATCAATTGTAACAATAAACTAAAAAGCTGAAAGATTAACTTGATTCTTATATCTTTCACTTGAGTAGTAAATTTTAATATACTGTATTTTTCGGACTATAAGACGCACCGGACCATAAGACACACCTAGGTTTTAGAGGAGGGAAATAGGAAAAAAAATGTTCCTTTTTCCCTCCTCTAAAACCTAGGTGCTCCGGTGCGTCTTGTCCGAATCCCTCCCTCTGAGTTCGGGATCGCCCTCCCCCGGCCCTGTCACAACTTCTCCCTACTCACGTCACGCGATCTTCCCTGGTGGTCTAGTGACGTCGGGGCAGGAAAGAGCCCCCTCTTTCCTGCCCAGCGCGCTGCTCTCCGTCCTCCTGTATGCTGCCTGACGGTCTCGGCGAGATTCAAAATGGCCGCCGAGAATTGAAGTCTCGGCGGCCATTTTGAATCTCGCAGAGACCGTCAGGCTGCATACAGGAGGATGGAGAGCAGCGCGCTGGGCAGGAAAGAGGGGGCTCTTTCCTGCCCCGACGTCACTAGACCACCAGGGAAGATCGCGTGAGTAGGGAGAAGTGGTGATAGGGCCATCCCGAACTCGGAGGGCGGGCGGGCGATCGATCCCGAACTCGGAGGGAGGGAGGGAGGGAAATCTTTACCTTCGGACTATAAGAAGCACCCCCCATTTTCCTCCCAAATTTGGGGGGAAAAAAGTGCGTCTTAAAGTCCGAAAAATACGGTAAATGGAAATGAAAATGGAGAAAAAAGACCTCAGATGACTCGGCTCAGCAGTAAGTGTAATCTCTTAGTGACAGCACATCACAGACTCCAATCTTATCACTGGTCGAAAAAACCCTCCAAATTTTCAATTATATTCATTTTTTATCATTTATTTTATTTTTAATAATTATACATATAAATCTTGCACTGTAGTTTACTCCATGGTTCAACATTTTCTTCAGCACTTCTTATTTACATATGGTGCAATAGCAGAGAATAAACATGAAGACACTTTGCTTTTGCTTTTACCCAATGGGGCTCTCCGTTTCACTCTTGTATAAGGCTTCATCAGGGGACTAAGTGCTTCTGAAATCTCTTGAGACATGGGGATTGAATTCACAGATTGAGTGGACTGCCTTTTTTTAAAGTTGTTTCAGTGTTCTACACAAAAGTCATTTAATTAACTAGCAAATGTATTGGAGTTACAAGTCATATAATGATCTCAGTTCTGCTTCCAATCTGAATAAAGAGGTCGGTGTTGTGTATCACCAAAAATCCACAAAAGTGTCTGGTGATATTTGAAAGCAGGCTCTGGAGCAAGGGCCACCAAAGGATAAAAATGCTCAGGATTAGTGGTCATCACATCTTGCAGAGTCACTACACAAACAAAAACTTGTCTGCTTTAAAACAAAGTATCTGGCAGTGGAAGGAGTGTGTTCCTCAGATGGTAACCACAATTTGAATATTTTTGTATGGCGAGTTGTAAGGGGGATAGCTCCACTGTTGGGGAATATAGAGTTTGTGATTCAAAACTGGAGGTGCATTCAGATTCTGTACAATCCTGTAGAGAATTCAGACTTCACTCTCACACAAAAGAATTTGTTGAAATGGTGGTTTTAATGAGTAGCTGAAATTGTATTACTAATTTAAAAGTGGGGCAAAAGAAGGGTATGATGTGCGGAAATGTCATTTTGGCTTGCCACCCCTCACCCCCTCCATAGCTAGCTTGCCCCAGTGTTGCCACTCAAAATAATTATGTCTAGAGATGCCACTGCAGACAAGATGGGTAGGATAC
Organism: Microcaecilia unicolor; assembly: GCF_901765095.1. NCBI lineage: Eukaryota > Metazoa > Chordata > Amphibia > Gymnophiona > Siphonopidae > Microcaecilia > Microcaecilia unicolor. Next base: position 489,491,511 of record NC_044031.1, on the reverse strand, counting down.
TACTACTACTACTACTACTATTTAACATTTCTAAAGCGCTACCAGGGTTACGCAGCGCTGTACAATTCAAACATAGAAGGACAGTCCCTGCTCAAGGAACTTACAATCTAAAAGACAGGTGTACAGTCTAGAGACAAGTGTCCAGTCAAAGACAAGTGTAGAGTCCGACTAATAGGGCATACTATATTTCACGGAAGGTTAGGTGCCGAAAGCAGCATTGAAGAGGTGAGCTTTAAGCAGAGATTTGAAGATGGGTAGGGAGGGGGCTTGGCGTAGGGGTTGAGGGAGATTGTTCCAGGCATAGGGTGAGGCAAGGCAGAATGAGCGGAGCCTGGAGTTGGCAGTGGTGGAGAAGGGAACTGAAAGGAGGGATTTGTCCTGGGAGCGGAGGTTACGGGCGGGAACATAGGGGGAGATGAGGGTAGAGAGGTAGTGAGGAGCAGTAGACCGGGTGCATTTGTAGGTAAGGAGGAGAATCTTGAATTGAATGCGGTATCTGATCGGAAGCCAGTGAAGTGACTTGAGGAGGGGGGTGATGTGAGTATATCGGTTTTGGCGGAATATAAGACGTGCGGCAGCGTTCTGGACGGATTGAAGGGGGGATAGATGGCCAAGTGGGAGGCCGGTGAGGAGCAAGTTGCAGTAGTCAAGGCGAGAGGTAATGAGAGCTTGGACGAGAGTTCGTGTGGTGTGCTCAGATAGGAAAGGGCGAATTTTGCTGATGTTGAAGAGGAAGAAGCGACAGGTCTTGGCAGTCTGTTGGATATGGGCAGAGAAGGAGAGGGAGGAGTCGAAGATGACTCCGAGGTTGCGGGCAGATGGGACGGGGAGGATGAGGGTGTTATCAACTGAGATAGAGAGTGGAGGAAGAGGAGAGTTGGGTTTGGGTGGAAAGACGAGGAGCTCGGTTTTGGCCATGTTTAGCTTCAGGTGGCGGTTGGACATCCAGGCAGCAATGTCAGATAAGCAGGCCGATACCTTGGCCTGGGTCTCCGTGGTGATGTCTGGTGTGGAGAGATATAGCTGGGTGTCATCAGCATAAAGGTGATACTGAAAACCATGAGATGAGATCAGTGAGCCTAGGGAGGAGGTGTAGATTGAGAAGAGAAGCGGTCCAAGGACAGATCCCTGGGGACTCCAACAGATAGTGGGATGGGAGTGGAGGAGGATCCATGAGAGTGTACTCTGAAGGTGCGGTGGGAGAGATAAGAGGAGAACCAGGAGAGGACAGAGCCTTGGAACCCAAAAGAGGACAATGTGGCAAGAAGTAAGTCATGATTGACAGTGTCAAACGCAGCGGATAGATTGAGGAGTATGAGGATGGAATAGTGGCCTCTGGATTTGGCGAGGAGCAGGTCGTTGCAGACTTTAGAGAGAGCTCTTTCTGTCGAGTGTAGGGGCGAAAGCCGGATTGAAGTGGATCTAGGATGGCATGAGAGGAGAGAAAATCAATGCAGCGACTGTGGATGGCGCGTTCAAGTATTTTGGAGAGGAAGGGGAGGAGAGAGATGGGGCGGTAGTTGGAGGGGCAGGTAGGGTCAAGTGATGGTTTTTTTAGGAGGGGTGTGACTACGGCGTGCTTGAAGGTGTCAGGGACAGTTGCAGTGGAGAGAGAAAGGTTAAGGATGTGACAGATTGAGGGGGTGACAGTATGGGAGATGGTGTTAAGTAGGTGGTGGGGATGGGATCAGAGGAGCAAGTGGTGCATTTCGAGGAGGAAAGAAGGCGGGAGGTTTCATCCTCGGTGATCTCAGGAAAGGAGGAGAAGGAGGCCTGGGTTGGTTGGTTGAGGGAGAGGGTTAATGGGTGGAGAGGGGGGGTGGGGGGTGATGGCTTGGTAGTGAACTCAAGGTTGATTTTTTGCACTTTATCGTGGAAGTAATCAGCCAGTGATTGAGGAGAGAGTGAGGGGGGAGTGGGAGTGGGGGGCACCTTGAGGAGTGAGTTAAGGGTGGCGAAGAGATGACGAGGGTTGGAGCTGAGAGAACTGGTCAATTGGGTGTAATAGTCCTGTTTTGCAAGGAATAAGGAGGAGTGGAAGGAGGAAAGCATGAATTTAAAGTGAAGGAAGTCTGAATGAGTACGAGATTTCCTCCAGAGGCGTTCAGCAGATCGTGCGCAGGAGCAAAGGTAACGGATGCAAGGGGTCAGCCAAGGCTGGGGATTAGTACGTTTTGTGGGACGGGAGGTGGAAGGAGCGAGGGTGTCCAGAGCAGAGGAGAGAGCGGCATTGTAAGCGGAGACCGCTTTGTCGACAGTCTCGGAGGATATGATGGATGGGAGGAGATTAGAGATACTAGAGGATAAGGTGAGGGGGTCAATGGCCTGGAGATTCCTAGAGGTGGTGGTTAAGGTTGGGCGGGGCGGAGGGGGGGTGACGAAGTGTGAATGTGATCAGGTGGTGATCAGAGAGAGGAAGAGTTGAAGTTTGGAAATTGGAGGGTGAGCTGGAAGAGGAGAGGACGAGGTCAAGGCAATGGCCTTCACGGTGAGTAGGGGTGGTAGAGCACAGCTGGAGGTTGAAGGAGGATGTGAGGGTGAGGAACTTAGAAGCGTAAGGGTCAAGTAAATGGGTGTCTAAACTGAAAGATTATTCCTACATTTAGGTAAGGTATGTGGAGCTAGTCTTAGTTACAAGGTGTGTGGCAAACTAGTTAAAGTGCAGAGTGAGTGGAAGGTCAGTCACCATAGGCATTAAAGGGTTGAGAGAAGGACCAGATTTTCACCTGCACCTTCAGGTTGGACGTAACCTCTCTGGGAGTGAATTCTAGAGTGTGTGCTCCTCCCGAGAAGGCTGGCTACCAGGAGGGGCATAATCGAATGGGGATGACCATCTCTAAGGGTGCCCATCTTTAAGGATGTCCCAGCGAAGGGGTGGGGAAACGGCTATTATCGAAACAAGATGGGCGTCCATCTTTCATTTTGATAATACAGTCGGGGACGCCCAAATCTCAACATTTAGGTTGAACTTAGAGATGGTCATCCTTAGAGATGGTCGTCCCCGATTTTCGACATTAATGGAAACAGAGGACGCCCATCTAAAAAATGACCAAATCCAAGCCATTTGGTCATGGGAGGAGCCAGCATTCATAGTGCACTGGTCCCCCTGACATGCCAGGACACCAACCGGGCACCCTAGGGGGCACTGCAGTGGACTTCACAAATTGCTCCTAAGTGCATAGCTCACTTACCTTCGGTACTGAGCCCCCCACCCCCCCCCCCCAAAACCCACTACCCAGAACTGTACACCACTACCATAGCCCTAAGGGGTGAAGGGGGCACCTACATGTGGGTACAGTGGGTTTCGGGTGGGTTTTGAAGGGCTCACATTTACCAGCACAAGTGTAACAGGTAGGGGGGGATGGGCCTGGGTCCGCCTGCCTGAAGTGCACTGCACCCACTAAAACTGCTCCAGGGACCTGCATACTGCTGTCATGGAGCTGGGTATGACATTTGAGGCTGGCATAGAGGCTGGCAAAAAATTTTTTTAAAGTTTTGTTTTAGGGTGGGAGGGTGTTGGTGACCACTGGGGGAGTAAGGGGAGGTCATCCCCAATTCCCTCCAGTGGACTGGGCTTAAATTTCCGCACAGTATATAGAACACGCTGAGCACTTTTCCATGCAACTAAATTTGGTCACGTCCATTTAGGCCATGTTGTACTTAGCGTAAATGCTGGTGCATAGATTTAAGGGCAGAGGGCCATATTCTATAACAGTGCATATAAATTTTGGAATGCCCACAAAATGTCCATTCCCTGCCAATAGCCAGAACCCTTTCTGGCTGCGCGCATTAGAATTTAGGCATTCTAGCACAGACTTATCTTTGTAAGGCGGCAGCTTTTAACCGCTGGAGAACCTCCACCTGCGGCTAAAAGCTGCCGCCTTACAAAGTCTGTGCTAGAATGCACGTTTCTTATATTTAAAGAATGCTGGTACACTGCACAGCTATGGTATATTGAGAGATGTAAAATAAGAAAAGAAGGAATTAGAAAATTAGAAAATAAGGGTGATCTTATGGAGATTTGCACCACAACCATTTTTCTTGGAGAAGAAAGAACATGATTGTTCATATGGTGTGAGCTGCAGTTAGATCTGATGATCCCCATAAAAAAACAAAAAATTATTTATCTCATTGCAGTTATAAGAAATTTGTGATGAAGTTTTGGATGTTTGGGACACTTGGTAAAAATTAAATTTAGATGTTAGTCCCCACACTTTCTATTTTTGGTGGGTTTCAATTAGAAGCATTATAGAATAGCACACAACCAGATGCATATGCAAATCCTAATTAGTGCCAACTGACAGCAGTAATTGGTCGTTAGCGGATAATTATTGCTCATTAACGTCTCATTAGCCAATTAAGTTATACACATCTTGAGTTTGTGCCTAAATTTAGGCACTTAAATCTGGGCGTCATATATAGAATCCAGGGGATATTTCATAAAATCCATGTTTATGTGCATACCTTACATGCTAAGGCATAATGTCTACGCCTTCAATCTGGTGCAATTTTCTGCAGCGTTTGTGCTAGTATTTTGTAAAGAGTACAAAGGTATCTATGTGTTTTTATAAATAGGCACCTTCTTCACCTCCAAACTATTCTTTCCAAAAATACTAGGGGGCATGCAGTGAAGCTATTAAGAAGTAAATTTAAAACAAATCCGTGAAAATATTTCTTCACTCAACATGTAATTAAACTCTGGAATTTGTTGACAGAGAATGTAGTAAAAGCAGTTAGCTTTGTAGGGTTTAAAAAAGGTTTGGCTAACTTCCTAAAAGAAAAGTCTATAAGCCATTATTAAAATGGACTTGGGGAAAATCCATGGCTTATTTTTAGAATAAGCAGCATAAAATCTGTTTTATTGTTCTGGGATCTGGATTGGCCACTGTTGGAAACAGGATACTGGGCTTGATGGACCTTCGGTCTGTCCCAGTATGGCAACGCTTATGTTCTTATGTTATGCTGTTTACCATGTTGTTTCCTGTTATACCCACAAAATGTTTTTCTTTCTTTTATGTACCCTCATCCCCTTAACTGGAGGAAGACTACAATCACAACCTCCACCTCCCAAAAAAGGGTAAAGTATCTGCTTATTTTTTGCAATATGAAAACATTTAACCCTTTTCTTTTAATACCATTTAAGGTTTTTGGAGGTGACAAGACCTTTCAAAGGACTGAGAGGGTTAGAAACCTATAACAGGCGTAGATTCTGTTCAAAAACACCGGCCTGTAGGCCTAGGTCAAACATATTCCATGTATCAGAAAAGGAGGACGGAAAACTAAATGATATCCGGCAAAGCGCTTCTAATAGGTAAAAAATGCATCTTAATTAACTGGGTAAAACAAGAGGCTCCTACATACTGGCAATGGCGTAACAAGCTACATGTGTTCTTACTATTGGAATTAAGAGATGTTCGTCTGAAATTTAAGCGACAGAGAGAGTTTTACTTAACCTGGCAATGCTACATACATGCCCTTGCACCGCGGGCCCATGGTGCCATTCTTAATCAATTGGGTGACCCCCTTCTGCATGTGTGAGAGAGGCACTTACCAAATGCAGGTGACGGTTGACTACCTTTGTTGAGGAGATGGGATTCTTATGGTGGGGAAAGGGGGGGGTTTAGGATTCGGGGGGTTGGGGGTGAGTTAGGTTGGAGAGGGTTTGGGGAAAGGGGCCTTGGGGGGAACTATAAAAACGCTTGATGGCACGTAGTAACTGTATAAATGTATGTAAGATATCACATTTATTGTCCTGTATATTATGGATACTGACTATGTACTATGAAATGTTCCATCAATAAAATTGTTGAAATATAAAAAATGAGATAAAGGAGGCTATTGGAGCTAAAAAGGAATCCTTCAGACAATGGAAGAAGGAACAGAATGAAGAAAAGAAGCGGCATAAGGAATGTCAAGTCAGATGCAAAGCGCTGATAAGAAAGGCAAAGAGGGATTTTGAAAGAAAGATAGCATTAGAGGCAAAAACTGATAGTAAAATTTTTTTTACATACATTAAAAGCAGGGAGCCGGCAAAAGAATCGGTTGGCACGCTGGAGGACCGGGGTGTAAAAGGGGCGATAAAGAAAACAAAGAAATTGCAGAAAACCTAAATGAGTTCTTTGCCTCGGTCTTCACCGAGGAAGATTTGGGAGGGATACCGGTGCCGAACAGGGTATTCGAGGCTGACGAGTCGGAAAAACTTAATGAAATATCTGTAACCCTGGAAGACGTAATGGAGCAGTTCTGCAAACTGAAGAGTAGCAAATCTCCAGGACCGGGTGGTATTCATCCCAGGGTACTGATAGAACTAAAAAATGAGCTGGCAGAGCTAGTTAGTGATTTTTAATTTATCGTTAAAATCATGCTTGATACCAGAAGATTGGAGGGTGGCCAATGTCATGCCAATATTTTAAAAAGGTTCCAGAGGAGATCTGGGAAATTATAGACCGGTGAGTCTGACGTTGGTGCCGGGCAAAATGGTAGAGACTATTATCAAGAACAAAATTACAGAGCACATTCAAAAGCATGGACTAATGGGACAAAGTCAACATGGATTTAGTGAAGGGAAGTCTTGCCTCACCAATCTGCTGCATTTCTTTGAAGGGGTAAACAAACATGTGGACAAAGGTGAGCCGGTTGATATTGTTTATCTAGATTTTCAGAAGGCATTTGATAAAGTCCCTCATGAAAGACTACAGAGGAAATTAGAGGGACATGGGATCGGAGGTAGTGTCTTACTGTGGATTAAAAACTGGTTGAAAGATAGGAAACAGAGAGTAGGGCTAAAAGGTCAATATTCGCAATGGAGAAGGGTAGTTAGTGGGGTCCCTCAGGGATCTGTGCTGGGACCTCTGCTTTATAACATATTCATAAATGACTTAGAGATGGGGGTAACTAGTGAGGTAATCAAATTTGCTGATGACACAGTTATTCAAAGTCGTCAAATCACAGGAAGATTGTGAGAAATTACAAGAGGACCTTACGAGACTGGGCGTCTAAATGGCAGATGACGTTTAATGCGAACAAATGCAAAGTGATGCATGTGGGAAAGAGGAACCCAAACTATAGCTACGTCATGCAGGGTTCAGTGTTAGGAGTCATGGACCAAGAAAGGGATCTAGGTGTCATCGTTGATACGTTGAAACCTTCTGCTCAATGTGCTGCTGCAGCTAGGAAAGCAAATAGAATGTTGGCTATTATTAGGAAAGGGATGGAAAACAAAAATGAGGATATTATTCTGCCATTGTATCGTTCCATGGTGCAAACGCACCTCGAGTATTGTGTGCAATTCTGGTTGCCGCACCTCAAAAAAGATATAGTAGAATTAGAAAAGGTGCAGAGAAAGGCAACAAAGATGATACAGGGGATGGGACGACTTCCCTATGAGGAAAGGCTGAAGAGGCTGGGGCTCTTCAGCTTGGAGAAAAGGCGGCTGAGGGGAGATATGATAGAGGACTATAAGATAATGAGTGGAATGGAACGGGTCGATGTGGAGCGTCTGTTTACGCTTTCCAAAAATACTAGGACAAGGGGACATGCGATGAAGCTGCAGTGTAGTAAATTTAGAACGAATCAGAGGAATTTTTTTCTTCACTCAACGCGTAGTTAGACTCTGGAATTCGCTGCCAGAAAAAGTGGTTAAGGCGGTTGACTTAGCAGAATTTTAAAAAGGGTTGGACAGCATCCTGGAGGAAAAGGCCAAAGAATGTTATTGAATGGACATGGGAAAAATCCACTATTTCTGGGATGGGCATGACAAATTGTTTGTTCTTTTGGCCGCTGTTGGAGACAGGGTGCTGGGCTCGATGGACCCTTGGTCTGTCCCAGCATGGCGATGCTTATGTACTTATGTACTTACAAGAAAAAAAGATGCAGTGATTTAACCTTTGAAACCTCGCAGGCCTTTTCTTCAGATGTAAAATTTAAAAGGTATCATAAATTAAAAATTCTTCCATTTTCTCCAAGAGCAAACTGGAATATTAGTCATTTTTCCTTCAATAAAGATAACTGGTTTGGTTGCAGTTTTTGAATTTTAAGCACTTACCTGGCTCTACATAGCAGCCTCAATATTTGTGCAGTAAAGCCAGACTTTTGTTTTTTCTTTCTTGCAAAGCTTAAAAGATGCACATTTGTTTTCTTACTTGCTTCTTGTTTTTCAGCAATTGTGGAGTTTCTTGGAAATCTCTGTATAGCAGCACAACTGTCTTAGCTTTGGAAAATCATGTTCCAGTTGGTAGGCTGCAGATGGCTGTCTGAGCTGGGGCATCATGGGTAGCAGTGCCCCTATTTGTGAATAAGCCATTTATCACATTTAAGCTAACATCATTGATTCAGTTAACTGTGCTGCATAAATTCTTCAGCTGAAAACTTGATTTCTAGTGCTTTGAAGTGTAAAAAGTGGGCCACAGTTTCAAAAGGGTAGCATTTCCAATTCCATATCATTAGATGTAAGATGCAGAGCACAGACCTTGTGTATAAGGCACAGCTCACAGTAGCTCCACTTTCAAACTGTCAGCAGCAGGGCTGGCTTAACCATTGGACCAGGTGAGACTCTGGTCCAGGGCACCGGCAATTAAGGGTGCCAAGATATCCAGCCTCTGACCTCACCTGGTCTACAGATTAAACCTTTTCTTCTGCCCTTCCCCCCACTCCATCTAATTTCTCCCCTTCTCTCTTCCCCATTGCCGCAGGTCCAGCACTGCTCCCTCATCTCTCTCACTTCTTCTTGGTCCTGTAAAATTTATGTCAGTCGCCAGCAGCAGCATGACAGGCTGCTTTTGGCTAGCCCCTGAGTCTTCCCTGTGCCATATCCTGCCTCCTTTGATGCAATTTCCTGTGGGAGGGAAGTGGCAGAGGGGAAACCCAGGTGCTGGCTAAAGGCAGCTTGTCATATTGCTGCTGCTGGCGAGCAATATATACTTTACAGGAACGCAGTCGAGTCAGAGAGGTGAGGGAGCAGTGCCAGACCCACAGGGAGGGGGCCAGAGGATGGGGAAAGAGAGACTGAATGGGGAGATGCTAAACCTATGAAGTGATTTGGGGGGGGGGGGGGGAGTGCAGCCAAAGCAAGTTGGTTCAGGGCACCATATCCCTTCAGTCAGCCCTGGTCAGCTGTAAGATGCAGAGCACAGTAATTCCAGTACTATATCATAGGTTGTAAAATGCAAAGTTCATTAATTCCGTTTGTCTACCAAACTGTAAGATCAGTCTGCCAAAGTACCTACTCTGATAAGAGTGTCATATGGAGTTTTTAGACTGGGGGCAAGATGCATCAACAAAACGTAAAACAACCGAAAACGTAAAAGTCATTACCGCTTTAGAAAAAACGAAAGATGCACTAAAAAAAAAAAGACGCACATGTTTGCTGTAGCCTCGACCTCTGCCTTACTTCTGACCGGGCGCTTGGCGTGCCACTACTCCCGGCTGGTGTTTGGAAGTCCTGTCGGCCCTGGGTCCTGGGGGCTCAACCCCCAGGGGAAGGGGTCGCTCCAGGTGAAGGTTCAGAATTGTCCGGCCGCCTTGCGGAGCTTGGGTCCGAGTTTGTTGCATCTGTGCTTCGCTGAGCACAGGAGCTCACAAGCGCAACACACATGAACCCCCAGTAGAGTCCTGCCCCATAGATAAAGCCCCCTCCCCCCACCACTCACATGGGCATAAGCCCACAAGAACTACCTTTCAATGCAATGGTGGTCCAGGGGTGGTCTTCAGCTAGACGCAAGACTACCACTAAGGTCACCATTTTCCTGAAGGTGCCAGACTGGGCAGGAGCAACTGGACCTCACTCCTGCCCAAAGACCACCCCAGACCACCAATGCATTCAAAGGTAGCCCCTGAGGGCCTATGCCCAAGTAGGGAGTAGGGAAAGAGGGGCTTTAGCTGCAGGCGGTCTCTGCCAGGAGGATTCGACTACCAGGGTGACTGGTCTGCTGGCACAGCAGCATCGGACTGCAGCTTTGTAGCCTGATGTTCTCAGGCAGTGAAATAATTGGTACTTTTACTGTTTTGCATCTAAATACTGCCTAATCCACAGTGACTTAAATATCACAGGAAACATGACTCCCTAGCAGTATTTGCATGAGACCACCACTAGGGGGGGTCACTTTGTGGGTGCAAAAGGCTCTTCATAAAGCACTATATATGTGGCACTACATGGCACAGCTATATACTATTCCACTCAATGTGGAAACTCAAACGCATGAAACCATTCTTCCCGGAGGAAACATTTTGCAAATTAATACAATCAATGATACTAAGCCATGTAGACTACTGCAATGGAATTTATGCAGGATGCAAAGAACAAATCATGAAGAAACTTCAGACCGCTCAAAACACGGCAGCCAGGCTTACATTTGGAAAAACGCGATTAGAAAGCGCCAAACCCCGCCGTGAAAAACTGCACTGGCTCCCAATCAAAGAACGTATTGCTTTCAAAATCTGCACCCTGGTTCATAAAATTATCTACGGCGAAGACCCGGGATACATGACAGAACTCATAGACCTACCAATCAGAAACACAACAGGATCAACACGAACATATATAAATCTCCACTATCCAAGCTGCAAAGGACTCAAATACAAATTAACATATGCATCTAGCTTTTCCTACATAAGCACACAACTGTGGAATGCATTACCAAAAGCCGTGAAAACAACATATGACCACCTAAAGTTCCGGAAATCACTAAAACTAACCTGTTCAAAAAGGCATACCCTACCGACCCAACTTAAATGCCTGAACCCCACAACACAACGAAACCAAAGCACGTAATTGACTTAACATAACTCTTCCGCTCTATGATTTCCTAATGTGTCTGTTCCACATGAACCTTATTCTACCACAACATCACTTTGTATTTGTTCATACCGGAGTTGGCGAACGCCTCTCCGGTACTATGTAAGCCACATTGAGCCTGCAAATAGGTGGGGAAATGTAGGATACAAATGTAACAAATAAATAAAATAAAATAAATTATATGGCACCATAAGTCAGAACCTGTATCATTCAAACATCCTGATACATGGAGGGGCATAATCGAACGGCGCCGGAGAAATACATGGCCGGCGATGTATTTTGGCGGCACCGCAAACAGCTGGCCAGACCCGTATTTTCAAAAAAGATGGCCGGCCATCTTTTGTTTCGACAATACGGTTCCGGCCAGCCAATTGCCTTGGATTTGGCCGGGGTTTGAGATGGCCGGCTTCGTTTTTTAGCGATAATGGAAAGTTATGTCGGCCATCTCAAACCCCGGCCAAATTCAAGGCATTTGGCCGTGGGAGGAGCAAGCATTTTTAGTGCACTGGCCCCCCTGACATGCCAGGACACCAACCAGCCACCCTAGGGGTCACTGCAGTGGACTTCAGAAAAGCTCCCTCGTGCATAGCTCCCTTACTTAGGGAGCTGAGCCCCCCAAACCCCCCCAAACCCACTACCCACAAATGTACTGCACCCACTAAAATTGCTCCAGGGACCTGCATACATCCTCTAGGACTTATTGCTGCTGTTTAACTTTGGCACACCAGTTCACACCTGAAGACTAATCTCTCTGAAAAAGTCCTTTCTTGAAATAAGCATGTTTACTCACAGTTAACTGCAGATCAGAGGTTGTGCCCCACTGGCAAAGAGTCCCCTGGTACTAAGATTAGCAACAGGTCAGAGCTGGCACAATGGTGTACAATGCCCTCTTTCAGCACCATTCAAGGTAAGAACTACGTTCTCTAACGTGGGTAACACAGGAAAGGGAACTAAAACTGGCTTACAAAAATGGCCACTACCGCATGGACTACAACAGGAAACAAAACAGGGCACACTCTGACCTGGTTGGCAGGGGGGAAAAGCACCATGGGAGTACAGCCCAGAACCCTACACCCAACACAATGCATTGGTAATGTGACTCTGCAGGGCACCTAACAGAAAAGGTGTCAAACTCACCCGAGAGCCACATCGCAACCAGGGAAAGGCTTTCGGAGGATACAACACATTCTGCTGTCATGGAGGTGGGTACGGCATTTGAGGCTGGCATACAGGCTGGCAAAAAAGGTTTTTAGTTTTATTTTTTTAGTTTGGAAGGGGGTTGGTGACCACTGGGGGAGTATGGGGAGGTCATCCCCGATTCCCTCCAGTGGTCATTTGGTCAGTTGGGGCACCTTTTTGAGGCTTGGTCGTGAAAATAAAAGGACCAAGTAAAGCCGGCGAAATACTGGTTAACGCTGCTTTTTTTTTCCATTATCGGTGAAAGCCGGCCATCTGTTAGCCACGCCCATGCCTGCCCATGTCCCATCTTCGCTAATCTACTGACACGCCTCCTTGAACTTTCGCCGGCGAAGCAACGGGAAAGCGGCGATGCTGTCAAAAATGCCGCTTTCCATTATACCGATTTCGCCGTTTTTCCAAAATCGACGGCCATCTCCGGATTTATGTCGGGAAATAGCCGGCAATCACTTTCGAAAATAAGCTGGATGATGAGATAAAGCCTTCTACACAGACTACAGGCCTTGGTCCATCAGATGTGGTGTTACAAGAGACAACTGGTTTCCTGGTTATATAATCTCCGGTGATCACACAAAAAAGTGTACATGTCATTAGACCCACAACATGTTATTCTGAAACATTTTAAGGTTACTGACAGGCAAACTTTCAACACACAGCAAATGAGAAATCATTTGAGTCACACCACTGCCAATGTTCAGAATACTCTCAGTCAGCTGGGACATGTCACAATTCAGCCTATGCAGAAACGAGCTTTAGGTGGTATATTTTCTGTTCAGGTCACTGAGAAATGTAGGGTTACTGTAACAAAATATGATGAGTCATCTGAGACTAATACAGGTGTGGTAAATAACATGTGGCTGGTTAGCTCCACAGCAAAGGAACACAGTTACCATGAGCAAACATAACAGTGATAAGCGAATGGCACTGCCTGGTAATGTGTGCTATGTCCCTGTGCCTAAGAATTCTCTTGTCAATATAAGGGTGACCTCCTTATTCTATTCAGACCCTGGTCTGGTCCAAACTGAGGTAGAGATACCAGATGCATTTTCTGGTCACACCATGAACTTTACGTATGAGTTACATAACCTCATGGATCACAAGGACTATCGTATCTTAGAGGTGTCTGTTAACACAGAGAGGGCACAAGTGGTGAGCTATCACTATAATGCACTGAGCATGCTCTCTGAGTAATAATCCGCTAACCATTTTTGTGATTCCTTTTTTTACCAGTCTCTGGACTTTAATATTTGTGATCATGGCTTATCAGAGACTTCAGATTTCCAGATTATCTCATTCCCACTGTCATCATGTGGACTCCCCATGACCCAGCAGACCTCTGCAGTGTAATATACAGGGCCAATGCTGCTAAATAGCTGCCTGCCCACATACATAAATACATCAATTAAAATGAACTAACTGTTACATTTCCTTTCCCTAGGGTAAGCATGTTAGCCTTGAGCAGAGTCTTGTTGAGATGTAAGAACAGAGAGAACCAGACTAAAGCATATTTACACTAGAGAAAGTAATCTAATGCATACAGGGCCGGTCTTAGGCAGGGGCAACAGAGGCAGTCACACAGTGCCTCATGCTCCTAGGGGCCCCACATCTCTGGCACGTCTGTCCTCCTGTCTTGGAACACTTCCCTGCTCCATACCTTAATGTGCATCCACATTTCAGTAGAGAGCATCAGGCAGCGGCAGCAATTTTCATATCCTATCAGCTGCCAAGCCCAGAGCCTCCTCGCTGCTGCATCCCACCCCCTTTTGATATCACTTCCTGCTTCTGCATGGGTGGGATGCAGCAGTGAGGAGGCTCTGGGCTCGGCAGCTAATGGGATATGAAAATTGCTGCTGCTGCTGTCTGTCAGTCTCTACTAAAACGTGGTGGATGCATATCAAGGTGAGTCTGACGTCAGTGCCGGGCAAAATGGTAGAGACTATTATAAAGAACAAAATTACAGAGCATATTCAAAAGCATGGATTAATGAGACAAAGTCAACATGGATTTAGTGAAGGGAAATCTTGCCTCACCAATCTACAACATTTATTTGAAGGGGTGAACAAACATGTGGATAAAGGTGAGCCGGTTGATATTGTGTATCTGGATTTTCAGAAGGCGTTTGACAAAGTACCTCATGAAAGACTCCAGAGGAAATTGGAGAGTCATGGGATAGGAGGTAGTGCTCTATTGTGGATTAAAAAACTGGTTAAAAGAAAACAGAGAGTAGGGTTAAATGGTCAGTATTCTCAATGGAGAAGGGTAGTTAACGGGGTTTCCCAGGGCTCTGTGCTGGGACCGCTGCTTTATAACATATTTATAAATGACCTAGAGATGGGAGTAACTAGTGAGGTAATTAAATTTTCTGATGACACAAAGTTATTCAAAGTCATTAAATCGCAGGAGGATTGTGAACAATTACAAGAGGATCTTACAAGACTGGGTGTCTAAATGGCAAATGACGTTTATTGTGAGGAAGTGCAAAGTGATGCGTGGGGAAAGAGGAACCCGAATTATAGCTATGGCATGCAGGGTTCCACGTTAGGAGTCACAGACCAAGAAAGGGATCTAGGTGTTGTCATTGATGATACGTTGAAACCTTCTGCTCAGTGTGCTGCTGCGGCTAAGAAAGCAAATATATTGTTAGGTATTATTAGGAAAGGAATGGAAAACAAAAATGAGAACGTTATAATGCCTTTGTATTGCTCCATGGTGTGACCGCACCTCGAATATAGTGTTCAATTCTGGTTGCTGCATCTCAAAAAAGATGTGGTGGAATTAAAAAAGGTGCAGAGAAGGGCGACGAAAATGATAAATAGGATGGGATGAGGAAAGGCTAAAGCGGCTAGGGCTCTTCAGCTTGGAGAAAAGGCGGTTGAGGGGAGATATGATAGAGGTCTATAAAATAATGAGTGGAGTTGAACGGGTAGATATGAAGCATCTGTTTACGCTTTCCAAAAATACTAGGACAAGGGGGCATGTGATGAAGCTACAATGTAGTAAATTTAAAATGAATCAGAGAATTTTTTTCTTCACTCAATGTGTAATTAAACTCTGGAACTCGTTGCCAGAGAATGTGGTAAATGTGGTTAACTTAGCAGAGTTTAAAAAGGTTTGGACGGCTTCCTAAAGAAAAAGTCTATAGACCATTATTATTAAATGGACTTTGGGAAAATCCACTATTTCTGGGATAAGCAGTATAGAATGTTTTGTACTTTTTTGGGATCTTGCCAGGCATTTGCGACCTGGATTCGCCACTGTTGGAAACAGGATGCTGGGCTTGATGGACCTTTGGTCTTTCCCAGTATGGCAATACTTATGTACTAAGGTATCAATCAACAACATATGTGACCTTTCAATTGTCTACATTGTTACTATAATCATTGTAGTGTATACATAACACAATATAGACTTAATATGCTTAACTCTATTTATTTTACATCAAAACGAGAGCAGATGTAATCTCAAATGGGGTTCATCACCAAACATCAATCAATATAACAACTGGATGCTAATTGTCTAATTAGTTTGAAAAATTCCATTTAAGTCTTTAACAGATCTTGATATTCTTCACCCCAGTAATACTGAAGCAACCTCAATGATTATTATTCTGCTCCAACGAACATCAGACCTCCAAATGGCATCATCGATATAATCCAACCATATTATGTATCCAGCTGCTCTTATTTCATATCCACTGTAAATAGTTTAATAGTCCAATGAAGATAATGCAACACCACTTTCCATTATGGATGACCAAACCAATCTTCACTTCACGTTTGTTAGCAACGAAACTCCACTTGAGGCATCCACATCAAGTCCACATTCTTTCAACATTTCATAGATCTCAACACAGCCCGTGTTTCATATTTACTTCCTCAGGAGATGCTTTATAGATAATACACACAATTACATACATACATACATACTATACATCAAAAATATTTGTAAATACATTCAAATTCTAAAATATCTTACCAACCACATTAGAGTGCTGAGCACACCATGGGGAATCTCAGCAGATAACGTGATGACATCACGACAGATTGAATGGTCTAACTTTGTGCAGTCTCTAACTTTTATACTGACTTCAATAAAGCCCAATCTACTTCCTTATTAAGTCCAAAAGGTTGCACGGTTCCCCCAATTAAAGATAAATCGCTGTTCCCTATGAATTAATTCCTGTTCAACGTTCCCATATCAACCCTGCATACTATTGATGACAACAAACTGCAGATCATCCACTGAATGTTCTAATTGCAGCCAGTGACTAACTAAAGGTGTATCAATTTTTTTCAAACGAATATTACTAAGATGTAGAGCTGTACACATCTTAATTTTTTGCGTTGTTTCTCCTATGTACCATAGCTGACATGGGTAGCATACAGCATAAACTACATTCTGTGTGTTACAATCAGTGTCAGATCTTAAATAAAAGTATTTATTAATGGATTGTATTCAAAAGTGATTAGTACGTAATGCATATTTACAATACACGCAAGCATTACACGAAGTATGACCACCTGTTCCTTGATGACCCGTTCGAGTGCTGTATCTTTTTCTAGATAAAATTTCACCCATGTTTCCATCACGATTACACGAAAACCATGGTTTAGCATTCAAGCTATGATGTACAGATAAAAGTGACCAGTGCTTCAGGATAATATCTTGTATAGCATGTGTCTGTTTAAAATAAGGAAGTATACACGTTTGGAGAGATCTTTGCATTCATCACCCAGAATTGCATAGTATGTATTACTGATTTCATGTATTTCGGAATTGATTTTGCGAACCAGTAGTAAAGTGGCCGATTCCAACAGTTCATTCTGAATATCTGGGCTCATCAGAGTTGCATTCTTAGGGAGTTTTTCAAGACGACTTTGTATTTCATTGTTGTGCTTGCTGAGGAGTTTAAACAATTCCAAAAAGTTTCCTTTATTTAAAGCATCATTGGTCTCTCTGTGTCCACGTAGTGGAACTTCTTGCTTTGCACAGAACATCACAATATCAAGCACTACTTTGATATGTTCACGATTTCTTTCTATAACAGAAGGATTCATGGCATCATGGTTTAGCTGATTTAAAATAGTTCCACGACCTCCTGGAAGGTGACTTTGTCTGTAGTCTTCAATTTTTTCCAGGGCAAGACAGTGCGCCATGCTTAATTCATGTCTTGAGCAGCTTCGACTCATATGCTTCCAGTCTTTAAAGCCAGTCCTGATGAAAGCATCATCAGCGTTGGTATCTGGAAAATGTCTGCATACTTTGCAGAACACTGCATCTTGGTTTATGCTATATTCTAACCAGCGAAATTTATACCAGTGAGAAGAAAAACTTCTGGACTTGTCACCAATTATACTAACTGGGAAAGACTGCAACTTTGGTTGTGAAGGTGGTTCATTAATGTCGGATAAATCAGAAGGTAATTCTTTTGGTTCCATACCAGATCTACTAATCCGTGGGCATAAAGCGGAACTTGTAGAGGGACCAGCCAATGATTCACTTTCATCAACATTCTTGCCATGTTCTTCTAGACGTGGCTTTTTGTTTCTATCTTCATCCTTGCCATGATCTTCTAGATGTGTTTTTTTGAAGTAAGTTGGCAAAGAACTTTGTTTTGCCATGGGGGTAGACTAAGGAACACTGTCAGGAAATTCTTTTTTTTCTTGGGAACACTGTCAGGAACTTTCTCTCTCTTGGAAGCTAAAATCATAATGAATTTCTATAAGTTTTGTGATAAACACAGAAGATCCTATTTCCTAAAAAGTGGGTAGTGGAATCATAATAATATAATGACACCATGGGCAATTAGAGTAACAGGCACAAAGCAGCAGTTTTGATCCTGTCAGTGCTTCCTCTACCCAGCACCCACCAGAAATTCTGGCAGCACCTCAATAATAGCACCAAACACTCTTCAATACCATATACTTTGTGAAGTAACACTAAATCCTGCAAAGACGCTTTTCAGAGCCCATGTAGCAAACTTAACAGCAACAATTCTGAACACACAAAAGGTACTGGAAAAGCCAGACAAAAGTCCAGACTCTTATAGATCCCCACAGAAACCATGTGCCAGCAGAATCTCTCACCTTGGTCACTCACAGAACACAGACCAACTCTCACCAATTAAAGAATAAAGGACCAACAATTAGAACAGGAAACACTGAGAAATCACATTCTCTATAAGCAACCCAGCACAGGAGAAATAAAATAAAAAGGCATTATCAACTGCAGGGAGCAAAATGCAAGATCACTTACTACCCAAAATGAAACACACAAATTAATTATCTAAGTACTCATGAAATGTTAACAAAAATAATTATGGGACACAGCATCGCCAGCAACAGAGTTCAAATATTTTTCTCAAAGGCATACCATATAAGTTAAAGGGGTATTTGCCAAGTAGCAGTTAGACAATTTTCTAGCGTTCATATGCATGTAACTGAACACATACACATCTATATGCTAATATTCCAAACATTTACACCTGTAACAAAAATAAAGCACCTTTTGCCCAACCAGGCCTATCAATCTGAATTTGAGTAAATCAGGGGACGGACGGGGAACCCAACAGTGCTGATCATTATTAATCCCCCCCCCCCCTTAGGACTAACACTAATGAAACATAAATATAGGAATATAGATAAAATCTAGATACCCTAGATCCAGTGGCGTAGCAAGGGGGGCTGCAACCCGGGGTGGGGCGGTTCGCCATGCACCCCCCCCAGGTGCAGCATGATGACACCCCCCTCGGCGCATCGACACCCCCCTCCCGACCCAGTGCCTACCCTACTCCGTCCAACCAGCTCCCTACCTTTAAAAAAAATATCGGAATCCGAGGCGAGGCACAGCGCCTCGCGCCTGTATGTAAAAGAAATGTGGACCGTCTCATCGGACCATCTCTCGCTCTGTCTGTCCCGCCCTTGCGGAAATAGGAAGTTGCATCAGCGGTGGGCAGGACAGATAGAGCGAGGGAAGGCCTGATGAGACGGTCCACATTTCTTTTACGTGCAGGCACGAGGCGCTGCGCCTCGCCTCGGATTCCGATATTTTTTTAAAGGTAGGGAGCTGGTTGAACGGAGGAGGGCAGGCACTGGGTCGGGGGGGGTATCGATGCGCCGAGGGGGGGGGTGTCATCGTGCTGCACCCGGGGGGGGGGGGGAGCTGGCAGGAAGCACCCCCCTGAGCTGACACCCGGGGCAGACCGCCCCTCCCGCCCCTCCCCTTGCTACGCCACTAACTAGATCCATCAGATACAGTCTATAACACCTTAAATCAGGCTTTTACCCAGTCAGCTACATCCCCTGAGACCTCTGGATCCAACTTTAATGTGAAGAATACAAAATGCTTATGTTCCTGAGCAGGAAAAGCCAATGCAAAGCAGATCATGACAGCAGAGGATCCAAGGATATGGCAGAGCAGAGAATTGGGAAAAAAGCCAGATTCTCCAGCTTTAAAGTGTTATAGACTGCATCAAGCAGATCCAGGAGATCTGGCTTTTCCCCGGTCCGTAAATACAGCACCCAACAGCAGAGGTTGTCTACTTCATAGCCCTGAACAGGCACAAACATTCCATAATTAACCAAAAAAGGATAGCAGGAACATACAGAAAACGTCCTATAGCCAAGCATCTCCCCTGCCCTTCCGTACCCCCCAACCCCTTCATATAAAACCCAGCGTCTCCCCTGCTTTTTCGTAGCCCCCAGCCAATTCATATAAAGCCCAGAATACCCCCTGCCCTTCTAGACCTTCACCCCATCATAGACCTGCATCACCCTTGCTCTCTATACCCCACCGTCTGTCTCATAGCTCCCCCTGTCCTTCCCTACTCCACCATCCCCACAGTCCAACATCAATTCTGCTTTTCTAACCCCACATCACCCAGCATCGAGTTAACTCTGCCCAGTTCCCACAGTTCCACAATACCAGCCCAACCCAGCATCACCTCCTGTCCCCAAAGTTTTTTTGTTTTGTTTTGGGTTTTTTTTTACCTGGAGTCTGAATTCTCTGGAGTGGACTGCAGGCAGGCAGTCACAGTGGTGGAGCCTGGAGGACTACTGGTCTAGAGGCTTGGCCAAGTTGACCCAAGTTACATACAACAGCTAGGCAGCACAGGGCAGGTACTATCAAATTGCCTGCACCGCAAGGGAGAGGCTTCCTTCAGTCAGCAGCAGCAGTGCTGCTGCAGACACAGATAGGCAGCAGATGGTGGCTTCCTGGTGGTGGGCTCTTCAGTGCTCCAGTCTTCCTCCTAGTTCTCACTCAGTCTCAGATCAGCGGGTCTGGCACCTGGGTAAGTCTGATTTTGGCATGAAGTGTGAGGCGCGAACTGTGAAGCGAGAGGTGCGAGGCAGGTGATCAGCCAGTAGGGCGGCAGTGAGGCACAAGGCGGGTGAGCAACCAGTAGGGCGGCAGCGGAAATTCTGACCCGGACCAGAGTAGTGAGATCTGCAGGGTGACAGGGCCGGGTCCCTTCAGACAGCAGTTTTGACGCGTGGGCAGTCCTGCTTCTTCTTCAGGTGGTCTCATGTCTCACAGCTATGCCTCTGCTACAGATACGGTAGCCCAGCTTGCAGCCACCTTGGAAGATTCCTTACTCGGGGCCTCCCTGACCTGACTGTGCCCTAAGCTCTTATCCTCTCTGGGCCTCACCTCTCCAGCTCTGCTTTTGCTGAGTCACTCATCCCCTGGACTGGAGTGAGAGGTTTAAGATGGTTCTTCAATTTTGAGAGAGTGCTGGTGAGGGGGCGTGGTAACTTCCTATAGACTCCCTCAGAGTGACCTATTAGAAAATTACCCTTTAGAGGGTATATGCTGTACACATATAAAAGTTTAACATTTAAATGTATGATGCCTAATTATGCATTTATTTCCAGATTGCTTGGGGGAGGGAGGATTGGAACAATGACAATTGTCAAAATATGTGTGTGTGTGGTGGGAGAGGGTTCTAGGAGCCTGAAAGTTAATTGGGGAAGACTGAAGGTGCTTAATACCCTTTCATTGGCCCTGCCTATAAGGAAGGGGATCTGATTTTTTTTTCAGGGCAGCCCATATTTACAAAATTTATCTCCTCTACATTCTGTTTTGAGATGAGCTTTGCTGCGTGCTTCTAAATGCTGTCTTGGAATTTCAGTTTGAACTGCTACAGATTTGCCCTACTGATGAGGTTGGGAAAGGACATGGAGCACGTACTATGATTTTGTTGATCCTCCTGCTTAACCTACATAATTTGTTTGCAACCGTGTAGCATTTAGATGGTAAATGAATATCTAATGCAGAGCTATCTTTGCCTCTGTTGATAGATTGAGGTCAAAATTAGAAATTGGAGTCAAACGCAAGGATGCTTTTGATTTTTCTTAAAACAAGGGAGGAAGCTGACTCAGATTGGAACACAGTAAACAGTGAGCTGTAAAAGTCAAACTGTACATAATTTGTCCCTCTCCTCCACTTGGTTAGGTTTTTTTTTTCTTTTTCAAAATCAATCAGAACTTTCCTATCCTTTCCAAAGCGTGCCCTTTTGCAGGTCATTTCCACATGCTAAGGTCATTTTTAACTCTGGGGTAAAATTAGCCAATTTTCCAATTTTTTCTATTAATGGCCACATGCTAATTTTTCCATTAGCCTCTACTACCACCTATTTTGTGGGTGATAGGGATTCACATGCTAAACCTCTGATAATCAATTAGTACATGGCAATGCCCACATGCTAACTGATTAGTGCAGAACATGCCCACTTTCTGTCCTAGACCTGCCCCTAGTGCTAAAAATAAATTTTATTTTTTAGAGAATGGGTAGTGCGCACACAACCCCAAATTACCGCAGGACACCTCAGTGTGCCCCACAGTAAGTAATTTTTTTGCTGCACATAAGTGCTTACCGCAGCTTTGTAAAAAGGCCCCAGAATATGAAACAGTCATGAACAAGTGCAAAATATCTCTAAACATAAATGCATTATATTCTAATTCTGTTTTCTATGTCCCTTGTTTAAGAAAAGATTACTTGGAGAATTAAGTTCAATATTACTCCTTGTTTGTTTCCTAAGAATCAATAAAATGAGCATTTCTTGGAATTCTTGTTGATCCGTGGCATTTTTTAAAGCAGATTTCTAAACCATGCTAGCAATTCCAGTGTGGCAAATGCGACGAAGCCCGTTCAAATTGAATGAGCTGCATCACATTTGTCACACCGGGAATCACTAGCTTGGTTTAGTAAAAGCGACCTTAATTTTTCATAGAAGACAATGAGCAGACTACTATGTATGTATAGACATGGCATTTCATGTTAAATATCCCACTATTGGAAGCACTGTTTGGATGACATTTTGTAAGGTGATCCATTGATTAAATGTAAAACTGTTAAGTGTGTCTAGAAGGCATTGAGCTGACAAGAACTAGGAATTATTTATTCAACTTGAGAGGGTGACGTGGAGGGGCATAATCGAACGGAGTGCCCAAGTTTTCCTGGGGCTGTCCTCGCAGGACGGCTCTGCGAAGGGGCGGGGAAACCCATATTATCGAAACAAGATGGGCATCCATCTTTCCTTTCGATAATATGGTCGGGTACACCCAAATCAGCAAATTTTGGTCAACCTTAGAGATGGTCGTCCCCAGGACTTGATCGTTTCTGATTTTCGGCGATAATGGAAAGCGAGGACACCCATCTCAGAAATGACCAAATCCAAGCCATTTGGTTGTGGGAGAAGCCAGCATTCGTAGTGCACTGGTCCCACTAACTGAATGGAAAAAGCCCTTCCCTTACTGATCCCTTAGCGATTCGGAAAGGAATGGGCATGCATGAAGGAAATCACATGCAAATGAGCTGCTCGCTGTTAGCTCATTTACACACGATTTCCTTCCTAAGGGGGGGAAGCCAGTGCAGAGCAGCCATGCGTTATACGTGGCTGCTCTGTGCATGCCAAAGACGGCTTCATACACGCAGACAAGCTGCGTGTGTAATAGCCGTCTACAAACTTAGAAAAACACAAGTCCAGGTGAAAATGTCCAAGTGCTCGTCAGGGACATCTTTTTTTTTTTTAAGAGTATGGGTGAAGGACGTCCTTCGCAGCTTCGCTATGCCTCCGTCCCTGCGACGGCAGTTGAGGATGTCCAAAATGTGGATGTTTGTGTGAGAAGGATGTCCATGCCTTTGCTATGCCTCTGACATCCCCTTTATTTATTTGGATTTTGGATCACATGTAGCAGCAGTGGGATTTGAACTGGCCACCTCTGGATTGCAGGACCAGTGCTCTAACCACTAGGCAACTCTGCCACTCCTTGCCACTCCCTTGAAATTTGGCCATCCCTGTGGGGGGGGGGGGGGTGGCAGTTGAGGGGGGGCAGTTGAGGACATCCACGCCTTTGTTATGCCTCCGCTGACACACACATACCTCCCCCCCCAGGGATCTGCATAGTGCCCCCCCTCACAGGGACGGACAGATTTCAAGGGAGAGGAGTGGAGTGAAGTGAAATGGCAGAGTGGCTTAGTGGTTAGAGCACTGGTCTTGCAATCCAGAGGTGGCCAATTCAAATCCCACCACTGCTACTTGTGATCCAAAATCCAAATAAATAAAGGGGGTGTCAGAGGCATAGCAAAGGCATGGATGTCCTTTTCACAGAAACATCCACATTTTGGACGTCCTCAACTGCCCTCGCAGGAACGAAGGCATAGGAAGGACATCCTCAACTGCCATTGGGGTGTGAGATGGTTAGTGACCACTGGGGGAGTCAGGGAAGGTCATCCCCAATTCCCTCCAGTGGTTATTTAGGGCACATTTTTGTGGCTTGGTCATAAAAAAAAAGGACCAAGTAAAGTCGGCCAAGTGTTCATCAGGGGCACCCTTCTTTTTTCCATTATCGCTTGAGGACACCCATCTGTTAGGCACGCCCCAGTCCCACCTTTGCTATGCCTCTGACACGCCCCCAGGAACTTTGGTCATCCCCACGACGGGAAGCAGTTGGGGATGCCCAAAATTGGCTTTCAATTATGCCGATTTGGGCGACCCTGAGAGAAGGACGCCCATCTCCCGATTTGTGTCGAAAGATGGGCGCCCTTCTCTTTCGAAAATAAGCCTGATAGCCCCTTTGACATTTAAAAAAATATACAGTGATTGATATATTTTTGTTTAAAAGTTGAAGAAAACAATGTTATTGCTCTTATATCAATTGTTTTCACTTCACTTCAGTGGTACAACTCTTCAATCTAAAAAGGGTAAAAACATAAGAGGTATCATGCTGAGTCAGACCAAAATTCCATAGAGCCCAGAATCCTGTCTTTAATAGTTGTAAGTACTAAAGGGGAGATTCATTCCCTGTTGCCCATTCCCTAAAATAATTGTTAATGGATCTCTCTCTCAGAAACTTGGCCAAACCTTTTTATAACTTGGCTCTAGTACCTGTGTTTATTGCAGCCTTTGACAACATTTTCCATCTTTATTGAAACACTTTTTTTAAAGGCCCCTTTTACTAAACCCTGCTAGTGATTCCCGTGTGGCAAATTTGATGACTCGAATGGCCTGTGTTGCATTTGCCGAGCTGGGAGTCACTAGCGAGGTTTAGTAAAAGGGGGCCCTATGTTTGTTGTAAATCTGCTATCTGGTGACCCAGTGGCAATGCTACATACTGCCGTGCTAAAGATCTGTACCAATTTCCAGGCCAAATCATGCTGCAGGGTGACATATGAAACCAGACTCAAGGTTCAGGGTTCTGCAGGCTCCAGATAGAGTCACGGTATGTGGCCCCTGGCTGAGGCCCTGACTGCAGGTATCTAAGCTGTTTGATAGAGCAGATATGAAATAGGGCTAAGACCCTCTGCTAGTTGCAAGTGAAGGTTCAAGGCACTGGATAGATCCCAATCTTTATATAGATGTAATAAAAATTATAAAGGAGCCTGAGAAATCCCTGAACTTTTGTATTCTCAAATTCTCACTGCCACCTCCATTCCTGAACTTCTGTTTCCTCCACTGTGCCCCTCTATCTCTGAGCTTCTCCTCTATGAAATCCCTACTCCTCTCCTCTGACCCAGTCTCTGAATCTCCCTTCTCTCCAATCATTGAGTCTTCACTCACTCCCCTACTCCATGACTCCTCTCAGAACCCTCTCCTGTCCTCCCCCCTACCCTGTTTCCTCTCTCTTTCACTCATACCCCTTGATTTCTCCTCTCAGCTGGAAGGCAGCTACAATACTGTTTCTCCTGCTGCATGCCTTCCAGGCCCCTTGCTCTCCATCCTTTTACCCCTGTGCAGCCAGCAGAGGAGCACAATAATACTTTGGTGCTTCTAACCGACTCTTCCAGCTTGAACCTTTCCCTTCTCCAGAGACAAACAGCTAATCTGAACCACGTAAGAGAGAAAGGAGCTGGCTGCATGAGAAGTGGGTACTGTAGTGGTCCCAGTTCTATGTCAGATAGGGTGACTTGGCAACACAGCGAGATGGGGAGTGACTGGAAAAAGTTGCTTTATTTTGGCTGGGCCTGACACAGTTGTCTGCGTAGAGCAGGATCATTGCTTAACAGCATGTTGCCTTTCTATGCCCTGCAAAGTCATTCTCATGATTCTGATACACTGTTTAGCACTTATCTTGCACTGAACAGCCCTTTGCATTTACATAATTGCCCATACACAATAGTCAATTTGCTCTGGTTAATCACATAAACTATTTCTCATGTTTGATCTATTCTTACTGTACACCGCCTTGAGTGAATTCCTTCAAAAAGGAGGTAAATAAATCATAATAAATAAATAAATAAATAAAAATAAACACTAGTTCTGTACATTTAGCCATGCAAATAGCTTTGCAACTGTAAGTGGCCTATTATAGAAATGCCTTTTAAGGGATAATTTTAAAAAGGCCATGCAGTAAATACACATGTACAAATTAGGGTTGCAAGTTAATCTTAGTTAACTCTGCAATTAATGCATTAGTTATTAATCACAAATAAATAAATCAATCAAGTACAAAACATACTATGCATCCAGTTTCTCCTTTCTGGGTAGTCAACTTTGGAATGCTCTCCGAAGACCCATCCGAGCTATTAATAACTATTTACCTTTCAGGAAAATGTTAAAGTCCCATTTTTTCAAGCAAGTTTACCCTAATGGACCAGCTTAATTCCACCAGATCACCTACGATACTCCTGCTAAGACGTCGACGCTTACTCTGACCCCAATGTTATACTCAATCCCTCATCTTCCTCCCTCCATCCTTTATCATTTCCCTCCAATTCTCCTTCCCTTTCACCTATCGTATCCTTGTCTACCTTCCCTATTCTAGTTCATTACATTCTTTTCACATGTCCTTTGTAATGCCTTTCATAATGTAAGTAGTTATGATCATCACAATTTATAATACTGTTCCTACATTTCCTTGTTTTTACTGTATTCTTTACCATGTAAGATGCTTTCTTTTACTATGTAAGCCGCACTGGACCTGCTGTATGTGGGAAAGAACGGGGTACAAATGTAATAAATAAATAAATAAATCATGCTGCAGTGTCTTCTGTCTCCTCCAAATATATCTTCTGCCCTCTTTCATTCCTAACCCCTGTCCTCAACATGATCCGACATCTTTCCGCCCAGCCGTGATTCAACATGACCCTTCCCCCGTGCCTTCCACCTTAAAAGCGGTCTTCTGTTGGTCCCCGGCAGCAGCAGCGTTTCCCTCCTACCTATCCCACCCATGCACAAACAGGAAGTGATGTCAGAGGAGGCGGGACGGGCCAGAGGGAAAGCTTTGAAGCAGGCTGCAGGCAGTGTATGTGCCACTGAGAAGGGTGGTGAAAATAAAGGGGATGAGACAACTTCTCTATGAGGAAAGGCTAATGCAGCTAGGGCTCTTCAACTTGGAGAAGAGAAGGTTGAGGGGAGATATGATAGAGGTTTATAAAGTACTGAGTGGAGCTGGACAGGTAGATGTGAATCGCTTGTCTACTCTTTCCAAAAATACTAGGACTCTAAGGGGCATGCAAAGAAGCTAATAAATAGTAAATTTAAAACAAGTAGGAGAAAATGTTTCTTCACTCAACGAGTCATTAAACTCTGGAATTTGTTGCCAGAAACTGTGGTAAATGAGGTTAGCTTAGCAGGGTTTAAAAAAGGTTTGGATAATTTCCTAAAAGAAAAGTCCATAAGCCATTATTAAGATGGACTTTGGAAAATCCACTGCATATTCTAGGATAAGCAACATAAAATCTGTTTTGCTGTTCTGAGATTTTGCCAGGTACTTGTGACCTGGATTAGCCACTGTTAGAAACAGGATACTGGGCTTGATGGAACTTTGGTCTGTCCCAATATGGCAATGCTTGTGTTCTTAGGTTCTTATGACCAACAGAAGACCACTTTAAAGGTAGGCCAGCAGCAGTGTGTGTGTGTGTGAGGGGGTCAGTTGATAAACCCCATGTGTGAGGAGGGGACAAGCTACAGACCTATGAACAAAACTGGAGAGGAAGCTATGGCTGAGGTTGTAATCTCCATCAGCCACAAGAAGAGCTTGGTGCTGCTCATTACCCAGTTTGTGTGGATGCTCAAGGAAGTGGAGGGGAAGAAGGGAGGGAGGGAGAGGAGCTGCTGAATAGGAAGGAGGGAGGGAGGGAGGAAGGAAGGAAGGAAAAAGAAAGAGAGAGAGAGAAAGAGAATGGAACTCGAGGAAGAGTCCAAAGAAGCAATAGAAGGTCTTATATAAAAGCTACAGATAACACTAGAGTGAACCATAGTTGGTGCTAAAACAATTTATAAAGATGCTACATATATGTATACTACACATTTAGGGCACCTTTTACAATAGTGTGCTAATGTTTTTAGTGCATGTTAAAAATTAGCGTGCACTAAATGCTAAGAAGTCAATTATATTCATATGGGCATCTTAGCATTTAGCGCATGTGAATTTTTAGTGCATACTAAAAATACTAGCACAACTTTCTATAGACCCCTTTCAACAGCTAGCGGCAGCGACAGTGGTGAATCGTAAAAATCTTTCACAATAGACAGTGGCGAATCGTAAAATTCTTTCACAAAAGTAGAATGGTAAGAAACATCAGAAGCATTCTTGCATTTGTGGAACACAGCAGAAACATTTACAGTTCTGATCAAGTTTAACATGAGGATCACCAACAGATTTTTCTTGGTCAAATATATAGATCCTCAGTTTCAATGCATAAGTACATAAGTATTGCCATACTGGGAAAGACCAAAGGTCCATCAAGCCCAGCATCCTGTTTCCAACAGTGGCCAATCCAGATCACAAATACCTGGCAAGATCCCAAAAAAGTACAAAAAAGTTTATACTGCTTATCCAAGAAATAGTGGATTTTCCCCAAGTCCATTTAATAACGGTCTATGGACTTTTCCTTTAGGAAGTCGTCCAAACCTTTTTTAAACTCCGCTAAGCTAACCACCTTTACCACATTCTCTGGCAATGAAGAAAAATTTTCTCCGATTCATTTTAAATTTACTACATTGTAGCTTCATCGCATGCCCCCTAGTCCTATGCTTGTAGTATTCCAGGTCCTTGCCTGTACTTCTTGTAAGTGTATGGCCCTAATTTCTTCAATATGGACATTTCTCCTGCTAACACTAACCAATGGATTAATCATATTGAAAAAGTAGAACTGCATGTTGGTGGGTGGAGGAGGGTTTTTCCAAAGTTGAAAAGTCTGTAGCATTCTTTAAAAGTCTGCTAGACTTTCCTCTCTATGGCGCTCTGGAAGACATTTGCCACCAACAGGATGGTGCGGACTATGAGCAAATGAATATTCATGAGAGACATTTGCATACAGTGGAGGAGGTGCATACACATTTTTTTCTCATGCACATTCATTGTGGATATCCTGGAAACCTAACTGGCTGGGGACTTCTCCAAGACAGTAGAAGCGACACCATACAGCTGGTTCAACATCACCTACAGCCAGATGGACTTTCTAATAGAAAGCATGAGCTTACCTAATTGCATCACACACATACTAAATGCTGACATTACAGAGACCTCTGAGCAATGTTGAGTGAATCCAAATAATTTCATGGATTTCTGGTCTTAGCAACTTTTTGTACACCCTTGCTTTTATTTACCTGGTAAACAATTTTCATTCCTGGGAGAGTCTGCAAAACAGTAATTATATAACAGTGTACCACTGTTCTTTCTAAGCTGAACGGGAGTTCACCTATGGTCCTGCCAGTGGAGGGTGCTGTTTCACTATTGTGTTTTTAGTAGTGAGGGTCAGGCAAGCTCTGCAGAACTCGAAGTAACCTGCCTGTCCCTAGTGATTGAAAACACAGCAATGCAGTTGGAGGACTCCCACTCAGCTTAGGTACCTAGAGAGCACTTGATTGGAGCCTTTTCTTTAAACATTAGTGTAACTGGGTATACACATGAGTATGCGCTTAGGTGCAAGAACTTAATGCCAACAACCATAGAGTTTGGGTAAATGCTCATGACTAATGCTGGAGATATGCATGTAACTTGGGGGCCCATTTACTAAGGCGCACCCAAAAGCGGCCTGCGCTGGTGTAGGCGTGTTTTGGATGCGCACTGGCCCATTTCCTGAGCGTGCCTGGAAAAAGGGGATTTTTTAAAAAATGTGCCGGAAAATAGATGTGCTGCAAAATGAAAACCAGCACACATCTATTTTCGGCCTAAGACCTTAACTCCACTCATTGACTTAGTGGTAAGGACTCACGCGGTAAATGGGTGGTAAGCATGTAGCATGCACCAACTGCCGATTACCACTGGGTAATATTTTCTACCGTGTGGTTTGGGCGTGCGCCAAAAATAGAATTACCACACGAGGCATGTGGTAGCAGGGCTGTAGTGCCAATTTGATGCATATTGGATGTGCAGAGGTGCCTACGCGCCTTTGTAAAAGGGCATCTTATATTGTGAGTCCTATCCATGCTCTGCCCATACTCTGTCCATCTGTATGCCTACTTGTAAAATACATTCTGTGCAAGATATGCATGAATTAACAGAGTAGTGTGTAGGTTTTTTTTGGCATTTTTGCATAATTGGCACATAGATTTTAGCATCCACATTATAGAATTACCCCAAAATGATAAAAACATTTTGGAGAAAGGCTCTTAATCTGTTAGCATATTGCTGGGAAACATGGAATAAGTGCTATACTGACACAATTATCTAATACTGAAACTCGTTGCTGGAAATACTGCTACGAAAAACTTAGATTCACAGCAGAAATAATTACAGATTATTAAACTTTTCTTGTGTTGCCTATTTTGTTCAAGTGAATTGAATACACCTGCTCATCTAAAGGTAGATACACCGTTTACTGGTTGAGTATTATTTGTCTGAAAATACTGTTGATTTATATGTTATCTTGATTATTTATTTATTCATTTGTTACATTTGTATCCCACATTTTCTCACCTATTTGCAGGCTCAATGTGGCTTACATAGTACTGTAAAGGCGTTAGCCAATTCCAGTATGAACAAATACAGTAATGTTGTGGTAGAATAAGGTTTGTGTGAACAGACACATTAGGGAATCATAGAGAGGAAGAGTTATTATATGTCCATTACGAGCTTTGGATTCGTTGTGTTGCAGGGTACAGGCATTTAAGTTGGCTTGGAAGGGTATGCCTTTTTGAACAGATTAGTTTTTAATGATTTCCGGAAGTTTGGGTGATCATAAGTTGTTTTCACGGCTTTTGGTAATGCGTTCCATAGTTGTGTGCTTATGTAGGAAAAGCTGGATGCATAGGTTGATTTGTATTTGAGTCCTTTGCAGCTTGATCTAAATGCCAAAAAATAAATTTGTTCTACTTCTTTGTTTTGATCTAGTTCTTGAGACAGGTGAAATAATTCAATTAAACTTTCAAGCTACCTGGAGGTATATATTTGAGTAGAAAAAAAAGAGTGTACAGTAGAATCACAATAAAAATACAGCTCTGAGTAAAAAGTATATACATGTATTAACAAAAGGATGAGCACATACAGTAAAACTCAATGTTTTGCCAACAATCTGCATCAAATATAATAGCAAACATTCATCTGAATCACATAAAATACAAATAAGTAAATATGATAAAATGTGAACATATTCAAAAAATAAATTCAAAATATATACAGAGCATCACCAACATTAAAATTGTATACAAATGTGCAGACCATAAAATATATATTAAATCTATATAAAACCAACCTAAGGAGTGACTCAGGCTGCACATACTGCAGCTTGTCATGTTTATCCACACCTACTCTAGCTGAGATAATATTTAACCATCTCTCTGACCTCATGTGCAACTTTCTTCAAATTAGTCACTTTAGTTTCTAACTCTTCCTACTTTCTTACCCATCTATATGTTACAACTTTGCCTTACCCTTCACTATCAATTATAATGTTCTATTACGTATTGTGTTGACATTTCAAGTAGTATACTATACGCCATACTCTGAATTGTTAGTTGATTATTTTTAGTGCTGTAATTGCCTATTGCTCGTGTTTGATCTATTCTTACTGTACATCGCCTTGAGTGAATTCCTTCAAAAAGTCGGTAAATAAAACCTAATAAATAAATATATATTTTTTCTTTGTTGAATAATAGAGACTCCAATTTAAATTTTAAAAATGAATTATAGTTATGATGAAATTCCATACATCATTTTTCATATTGTTTATTTATTTAGTCATCTCTTATGTATATATAAGTACATAAGTATTGCCAAACTAGGAAAGACCAAAGGTCCATCAAGCCCAGCATCCTGTTTCCAACAGTGGCCAATCCAGGTCACAAATACCTGGCAAGATCACAAAAAAGTACAAAATTCTCAAGTCCATTTAATAATGGTCTATGGACTTTTTCTTTAGGAAGCCGTCCAAACCTTTTTAAAACTCTGCTAAGCTAACCGCCTTTACCACATTCCCTGGCAACGAATTCCAGAGTTTAATTACACGTTGAGTGAATTAAATGTTTTTCTGATTTGTTTTAAATTTACTACATTGTAGCGTCATCGCATGCCCCCTAGTCCTGGTATTTTTGGAAAGCGTAAACGGACGCTTCACATCTACCCGTTCAACTCTACTCATTATTTTATAGATCTCTATCATATCTCCCCTCAGCCGCCCTTTCTCCAAGATGAAGAGCCCTAGCCGCTTTAGCCTTTCCTCATAGGGAAGTCGTCCCATCCCCTTTATCATTTTCGTCTCCCTTCTCTGTACCTTTTCTAATTCCACTATATCTTTTTTGAGATGCGGCGACCAGAATTGAACACAATATTCGAGGTGTGGTAGCACCATGGAGTGACACAAAGGCATTATATTATCCTCATTTTTGTTTTCCATTAGTTTCCTAATAATGCCTAACATTCTATTTGTTTTCTTAGCCGCAGCAGCACACTGAGCAGAAGGTTTCAACGTATCATCAACGACGACACCTAGATCCCTTTCTTGGTCCATGACTCCTAACGTGGAACCTTGCATGACGTAGCTATAATTCATGTTCCTCTTTCCCACATGCATCACTTTGCACTTGCTCACATTAAACGTCATCTGCCATTTAGACGCCCAGTCTCCCAGTCTCGTAAGGTCCTCTTGTAATTGTTCACAATCCTCCCGCGATTTAACGACTTTGAATAACTTGTGTCATCAGCAAATTTAATTACCTCACTAGTTACTCCCATCTCTAGGTCATTTATAAATATGTTAAAAAGCAGCGGTCCCAGCACAGACCCCTGGGGAACCCCACTAACTACCCTTCTCCATTGAGAATACTGACCTTTTAACCCTACTCTCTGTTTTCTATCTTTTAACCACTTTCTAATCCACAATAGGACAGTACCTCCTATCCCATAAATGTTTGTCATTACCGCTGATGCAGCTTGTAGGTGGATGATGTTGGATTTTATTTGATTATGCTTTTCTTAATAAATTTATATATTATTTACACAAAAATCTGCTTATTCTTTTTTTTCTACATTCCATTTTTGTGGTGCACCTGCCCCTGCTTTTCCCTTAACCTTTTTGTTATTTCCCACCTAATGGTAGTTGGCCCATGCATTTCTATAGGAGAAGCAGTTCTAGCTTCTGCATCATAGAAACTTTGATACAATGAAATATAGCAGTTAGGAAATTGTCTTTTCAAACTTCCTCTCCTCTCTTCTCTAGTCTTCTGGTTACAGATAAACATAGGGCCACAGACACCCCATAGACATATAATCATACACATAATCAGGTACACCAAACAGAAGCAGACACACTTACCAACCACAGATATATACACTTGCATACTCTCTTGGATCCTATAATATGGTGGCTAAATTTGTGCACATAAATCAGCACAAAAGTGCCCAGCTTGTCACACTGCACTTACCTAGCACACTGCAGCTGCCATGGCAGGGGAAATAAAACAGTATCCCCAAACACCCACACTGGGAATCAACCCCACTTCTACTGCATTGAGGGCTCATATCCCTACCCCTACTCCAAACACACATCTAACAAAGAAGTGTGCAAGGAGAATTGTACACTGACCATAGAAGGCTGTCAAAGAATCAGTTGCTCCCCAAAAGGATATTCGCTCATGCCCCTTAACCCACACTCATTGGATATACCACTGTCTGCTCCAAAGGTCGGTATGCTGCCCTGTGAGATATCCCTCAAGGCCCAAGCTGGGGGCCCCTGAAATCTCCACATTATAGTGGTCCCCCAACCCCTGTTATAGAAACTCCCACCAATGTGTATATTTCCCTCCTCACCCCCCAGCAGCCCCACAGTATGGGCATGAGTCATGGGGTAACATGCAACTGACAATTTGCAAGTGAGCCAATCAGCACCAATAATTGGCTACTAACAACCAATTATTGGCATTAATTGGCCTTAATTGTGATTTACATGCATATCATATTCTGTAACAATGTACGCGAAAATCTTATAGCATGTAAATTCGAGGGGGCATGACTGGCGGTGTTTCTAGGACATTCCCAGAATTTACATGCTCTGTTACAGAATAGACTTGATTGATGCCTAATCTCAGCACCGGCATTCACATCTGCTTTCAACAGGCTTAATTGCCAGGACCTTAAGTTAGGTGTCATTTATGTGCTTAGTACTGCTCTATAAAGGGCACGGATCATGTTGCCGATTTCTGGGAATCATTTATAGAATCTGGTCCACTATGCATAGAACATGATACATATAACCAAACCACTCAACTCAGAACATATTCAAACCTACATATACATACATGCACACACATATATACGGAGAGGTTGGAAAGAATTCCATGAGCCTTGTTCCATATGCTTTTTCCATTTGTTTATGTTTTCATCCTATTCCCTTTCTCCTACCTCCAGTAAATGATTTGATAGGATGGGGCTACCCATTATTTGAGTGACCCTATAGAGGTGTGGGGTTATGGGTAAGAGTGGTAGGGACCTCATTCTGAATTTATGTGCACCCCAAATATTGTGGGGACAATTTAAAAATTTAGCCCCCCTAAAGACTCTGGGCATCATGAAGTAAGAGTCTTCTACATCTGAGGTATTATATTATTGTGAATTTAACAGGTAGAAAGTAATTTTGGACTTTATCTAAAGCAGACAGTGTGAAAAATGTCCCATGAAGGTTTCACAGAACTATTGCAATAGGTACTTTATACCCGTGATAGATATATCATCCCATCAGCTATTCAAGCAGCACAATAGCTGACTCATACACATGTTAAAGGTTGTAGCTAAAACTCTTAAGGCTAAATGATATTTCTATGGCTAGGATGATACTGAAGTCATTTGTAGATATTTTGCAGCACAGTGACATTAAATATTATTTCTTGTGAAAAGAAAATGAAATGTGTCTACCCTCTTACTCAGGGCATTATCTCTCATATCATATTTTAAATTGGTGTGATAAGTTAGTGTGCTAAAGCCTGAGTTGGGTAGAACTAGTTATACCCAGAGCAATGAGGGCTGTATCCCTCGTTACTGCTTTTAATGCATGAGCAAAGGCAGAATGGAGATTCTAAATCCTTGAAAAGTTTTGCACCATTGCAAATCTTTAATGCTCCCTTAATGATAGTCTGCCAAGAATGACTTGCACATTTATCATATTTATCGCCTTAACATTTTGACTAGAATTGGAGTTTGAGGCTTGGGGACATGACTATGTATCAGTTCATTTACTTTCACATCTGGCATCAGGTGCAACATAGAACTAGAGTAGAACACAAATCAAGACAGACAGTAGAGAGGCGAAGTTGAAGCACAGACTTATGAAGCATGGAGATTCACATTTAATTTTCTTCTCCATCACTCCTAGGAAGACCTTGAACAAGTTGCTTAGCTCCTCTGTACTTCCATGTAATTTAATTTAATGTATAAAATGTATATACTTTGGCTAGAACAAGGGAAGATATCATTTTAAAATTAGAACATAAATATAAGTAATTTCCAAATAAAATAAGTTCAGTAAATAAATATAAAATAAACACATCAACACAATAACATGAAATAAAATGATCTCCAAAGCTACATAAATACCTTTGAGCTTAGCCTCCACCGAGTTGCCCATCAGTGTCACCCTAATCAATGGCTAGATTAAATAGCCATGTTTTGAAGCCTCTACAAAACTGCACATAGCTTAGCATTCCCTTGCACTTATAAGTACAGTAGGATGGGAATCTTGTGAGCATGTAGCTTGGGACTCCTATTTCAAAACGGTGCAATCGATTAGCGTGCGCTGAATCTGAAGATGCCCATGGGAATTAAATGAGCTTCTTCACATTCAGTGTGCCGCTAGTTGATAGTGCCACTTTGTAAAAGGAACTTTTGGTTTGTATCACATTTTGCCCAGTAGCATCATTGAGGGCAATTCTATAAAGGGACACCTATTTTGGAACCTATTCCATAGAGGTGGCTAAAGTCTGTGATATCATCATAACCTGCTGCATGCTCCACAACCTACCTTTCACTTGCAAAATGTCAGACCTAGAAGGATCAATGCTGCCAGGCACAGACAGTGATGAAGAAGGGGAGGCTTTGTAATATCAGAACCAGACACCCCCATAAGCAAACCAGTGTGCACTGGCTTCAATCTGGATTTTGCCCTCTACATTCAACTTAAACAGCCCTTGCTAAAGTCTCCAATGACCTGTTCCTGGCCAGATCCATAGGTCTCTATTTTATCCACATCCTTCTTTATCTATGTGCTGCTTTTGACACTGTTGATCACCACCTACTCCTTGATATGCTGTCCTCACTTGGATTTCAGGGCTCTGTTCGTCTTGGTTTTCTTCTTATCTCTCCCATCACACTTTTAGTGTATGCTCTGGTAGATCCTCCTATCCTACTATCAGTTGGTATACCTCAGGGCTCTGTCTTGGGACCTCTTCTTTTCTCCATCTATACTTCTTTCCTTGGTGCTCTGATCTCATCCCATGGTTTCAGCATCACCTGTATGCTTATGACGCCAAGATCTACCTCTCCACACCAGAAATTTCAGCAGGAATCTATGTCCATGTCTCATCCTGCCTGTCTCACCACCATCTGAAACTAAACATGGCCAAGACTGAGCTTCTTATCTTTTCCCCTAAACCCACTTCTCCTCTTCCCCCATTCTCTATGTGGATAACACTCTCATCCTCCCTGTCTCATCAGCTCATAACCTTGGGGTCATCTTTGACTCCTCTCTCTCTTTCTCTGCACATATCCAACAGACTGCTAAAGCTTGTTGTTTCTTTCTCTATAACATTACCAAAATCTGTCCCTTCTTTTCTGAGCACACTACCAAAACCCTTATCCACACTCTTATCACCTCTCACTTAGGCTACTGCAACTTGCTTCTCACAGATCTCCCATTAAGCCATCACTCTCTCCTTTAATCTGTTCTAAACTCTGCTGCACAATTTATATTCTGCCATTGTTGTTATGCTCATGTTAGCCCTCTCCTCAAGTCACTTCATTGGCTCCCTATCTGTTTCCACATACAATTCAAACTCCTCTTATTGACTTACAAGTGTATTCATTCTACAGCTCTTCAGTACCTCTCTACTCTTATCTCTCTCTACACTCCTCATCTAGAAATCCATTCATTGGGTAAATCTCTCTTATCCCTTCTCCTCCACTGCCAACTCCAACCTCTGTTCCTTTTATCTTGCTGCACCATATACCCAGAAAAGACTTCCTGGATAAGTAAGTACATCAAGCTCCAGTCTGGCTGTCTTGAAATCTAGTCTAAAAGCCCACATTTTCGAGACTGCTTTTAACTCCTAACTCATATTCACTTGTTCAGTACCCATGTCTGTTTTATAAGTCCCACCTTAAGTAATTCCCTTATCTCTTATTTGTCCTATTGTTTGATTAGATTATAAGTTCTGGGACTGTCTCTTACATGTTCAGTGTACAGCGCTGCTTACGTCTAGTAGTAGTAAAGAAATGATAAGTAGTAGCAATAGTAGTTCAAGAAATCAACTCATCCAGACACATTTCTTGTATGTAAGTAAACATTTATTCAACATAATCCAATGTACAATATCATCCCCCTCCCCAGTGTTTCAGTATGATAGTGTTTCTCTAATAATACATTTTTCCTTTACCATATGTGTAATTATGTGACATTGTATACATAGTACCCCCCTGATAACCACCTTCCCTGAGCCCTATGTGAACTCATTATAACCCTCCCATGCCATATTTTCTTCCCCTGCCATGGTAGTGCGGTGCAGAGATTGCTAGGGTGATGCGGGCTGTGATAGAGTGGTATGTCCACCTTGACTCATGCCTGGCCTTCCCATAGAAGTCAGAGAAGATCAGGCATTGGTGTCCTGTACCAGTAGGGCCAGGCTCTGGGTTAGCAAATGCCGAATTACAGTGAGATCTTATGGTTGGCACTGACCCTTGCCCCAGTAGTCCCATAAATCTATTTTATAATAATGCATGCAACTGGCAACTATCCACAAGTGCATGTGACCAGCAACCAGGCACACATAATATAGCTGCCCAGATTTAATAATTACATATTCTGTATCATGCATTTATGGGGTCACAACTTGATTATTATTATTATTTAGGCAGGTATTCCTAAATCAGATTAAAAAGATTTCAAACACTGCAAAACACCGTAGCTCATGTATTATGTTATGCCAGACCACATCACTCCATTGTCGGTCACTTGAGTGTATGACACTATAGCATGTGTCTTTTCAGCATGTGACACTTGAGCACATCCGACACATTAGCACATGACTTTTTAACATGCATCAGTTTGTCAAGCATAACGTTTCGGTGTGTGTCTCTTGAGCATGTGTCATTTACGTTTGTGACATTTAAATGTGTGTCACGTGACTGAGTGTCTCTTAAGGGGGCCATAGATCAAGCATGGCAGTCGTGCTCCACAACATGCTGATTGAGGCAGAGACAAAATATACC
The DNA here is from genome assembly GCF_901765095.1 of Microcaecilia unicolor. Lineage (NCBI taxonomy): Eukaryota > Metazoa > Chordata > Amphibia > Gymnophiona > Siphonopidae > Microcaecilia > Microcaecilia unicolor. Next base: position 489,453,165 of record NC_044031.1, on the reverse strand, counting down.
TAATTGGCTTTTCTTACCATTTGTTTCGAAAAACAAGTCCACTTTGAACTGGAAATGCGACCAACAGAGTTGCAATGGTAGTTTAACTACCTCGTTGGGTTATAATATTGCTAATGCATCTTTTCAAGAATTGAGACCTCATAACTATCTGTCTGATCCTGCCTCCAAGGAGCTTAAGGTGAAATTACAAAGAGTGGCACTTGTTGGGTGTGTTAATAGGCTTCCTCCTCGATGTATGGTAAATTCTGCTTTGGCATCTTTTATTGAAGAAGTTCTCGCTTCTGCTCCCTTGAAAATGTCTATGGCTCATAAAATTCAGCGTGCTTGAAAGTGCCTTGATGGATTTGAGGCAGAACTGATCTCTGCATTGGGTTTGCATATTCCAGAGAAATATCAGACTGCCATTCATCTGGGTAAGACTGTGTGGTTTCTGCTACATTGCGAAGATAGTTGTGCAAAAGGTGATGAGGTGAATTTTATGTTTTAACGGTTTTTATTGATGATACAATGCTTGACAAAACGTAAAATTTAACATGTGACCTTGAAACAACATCTTAGACTTGTGTTCAAACATCAAAAATGCCATCATCAATAGTTTATCAATTTCACCCCTCCTCCCCCCCTCATCCCCCCCTCCCCCCCTCCCCCCCTCCCTTCAAACAACCCACTAACCTTTATGTACCATATCTTAACCTTTTAACCTTCGTTCCCCATTCTCCCCTCTCCTTCACCCTTTGAGCTTAGTAAGTATTCACTCAGCCCTTGTGTATTTAGCCTTTCCAGGGTAACCCTATTATCCATAATATCCTAGCCTATGTTAACCATGGTCCTTTTCCTCTTAGGACCGTTAATATGGTACCCTGGGACAAAGATCTGCACTCGAATCGGGGGCGGTTTTCCCTGCACACCCTTCGCTCGTCTGCGTCACCCTTTGAGTGAATCCCTCTGTTCCCTCTTACTAAAAAAAAAAAAAAAAAAAAAAAAACCCTTTCTTTTATAGGCTATTCAATATTAAGCTTCGCGCACGCGGCGCCAGGGATTGGATGTAAGGTCTCCAAATCTCCAGAAATTCTGCTCTCTTCTTCGGGGAAGTTCCCACCATCCTACGCTCATGCACTAAGAGCTCGTGAAATCTGTTTCTCCAATGCCAGAACTCTGGTGGGTCTACACTCAACCACCCAGTCATAATCAATTTTTTCCCCAGCAGGCAGGCCTTGCGCACCAATGTCTTCTGACTTCCTCTTTGGAGGACGAAGAGCTCGTGTTTATCAAGGATAATCCCCATGAAAGAACAGTTGATTCGAGATTCCACTAAGCCCTCCAAGTATTGTATTATATTGTGCCAAAACCTTTGCACTCCGGGGCATTCCCACAAACAATGATAAAGTGTGCTCTCCCGTTGCCTGCACTTAGAACATAGTGGGTCCGGCACTCCTCCCATCTTAAATATCTGTAGTTTGGTCATGTATGCACGGTGTAAAATTCGATATTGACATTCCCGTAGTGTCGCATTGATCGATATCTCAGGTATTCGAGATGTCAACTTATTATAATCCAGTACTAAACTGGGCTTCTGCATATCTCGTGCCCAGCGTGCGGTAATTGCTTCAGTTTTTTTCTGTGGGCCCACCGCCCACAGAGCCTTGTGTAGTTTCGATACTGTGAACCTCTCCCCAGTTACTGTTTTGAAAAATTCCCTGATATTCTTCCCATGCCCACTAGACAGCTTTTCAATATTAAGGGATCTAACATAATGAGCTAATTGCTGATAAGCGAATATGTGACTAGTAGTGAAACCAACTCCCAGAGCACCCAAATTTAACAGATCTCCTCTGGTCCCTAATACGTGTTCCAACCTCGTAATCCCCTGTGAGGCCCACCTTCGGAACACCCTATTCTCTGACCCAGGTGAGAAGTTTGGGTTACCTTGTAACGGCAGGATATCCGACAAATCTCCCTCCATCCCCCAGTAGCCGTTGAGATCTCGCCAAATCGCCCGCATTGGTTCCAATAGCAAACTTCCCTTAAACTTATTGGGTAACTTGTTCTCTGCCTCGTGTAATAAGTAATGCGGGTGGAATGGCAGGAAATATACCTGTTCCAATCTCCATGGGGTAAAGTCTTGTTTATTTAATAACCAGTCTCCCAGATGCCTCAACAGACACGCCTGGTTATATTTTTTAATATCTGGGAGCCCTATGCCTCCTAATTTCCAAGGGCCTATCAGTATGTCTAAAGGCATTTTAGGTTTTTTCCCCCCCCCCCCCCCATAGAAACTGTCTTAAGTACTTATAGAACTGCTTAATATCTTTGTTTTTTAAGCGCAGCGGTAAGACCTGTAGTGTGTAGAGCCATCGGGGAAACTCCACCATGCGAAATAACTGGACCCTCCCATGTAACGTCAGCGACAAGGCCTCCCATTGCTTCAGCCGACCTCTCATATTATCCAGCAATTTAGTGAAGTTGAGAGTGTAAAAAAGCTTTGTGTTCATGGCCACTTGTACTCCCAGGTATTTGAGGCTCTCCCTGGCCCACTTTAACGGAAAATCATTCCCCCACTCCATTCTTACGCTATCTGTATCTGTCAACGCCAACGACTTGGAGTAGTTTATTTTAAAACCAGTAAAATCTCCATATTCTTGAAACAATTCCAATAGGGCTCCCAATGATCTCTTGGGTTCTGTGAGATGCACTAATAAGTCATCCGCAAATGCAGATATTTTAAAACCAACAGAACCCCAGTTAACCCCCATTATCTCCGGGTGAGACTCAATCTCTCGTATTAATGGGTCTAAAGATAGTACAAATAGTAGCGGAGAGAGAGGACACCCTTGCCTTACTCCCCTCCTTATCAAAAACGGTTGCGACCCCACCCCATTTATCCACATGTACGCTTGGGGGTCTGAATAGAGAGCCTCCACTGCATTCCTAAAAAATCCCCCGATACCCACTCTCTGCAAAACTTTAAACATAAAGGGCCATACCACCCGATCAAAGGCCTTCTCTGCATCAAAACTTATTAGCAGAGAAGGCCTTTGTTGCTCCCTCACTTTCTCCAAGGAAGCAATAAGCGCTCTGACATTACCCACCACCGACCTTCCCTTTACAAACCCAACTTGCGGAGGGGCCACCAAATCTGGTAGCACTCGGGCCAATCTATTTGCCAAAATTTTTGCATATAATTTGACATCACAATTTAGTAGGGAGATCGGTCTATATGATCCCATGTCCCCTGGATCCTTACCGGGCTTAGGTAGAACAATAATTTTAGCTAGTCCAAGAGTCTCTGGCATCGTGGCAGTACTAGCCATATGGTTAAATAAATTTAATAGAGGTAAAGTCACCTGTTCCTGTAGAATCTTATAAAAAGCCATACTAAAACCATCTGGTCCTGGTGCCTTATGCGCCTCACTCTGTTGCAAGGCCAACATTAATTCCCCCTCCTCAATAGGGGCATCAAGAATCTCCCCCTGTTTCGTCGATATCTGTGGCAGGTCAATATTTTCCAAAAACAATGCGCTATCTGGTATTATCCCCGACGGCTCCCCATACAGGTCCGTATAGTATCTGCAAAAACTCTCTACTATGTCCTTTTCACGTCTGACTGCTATGCCATCCTGTTTTTTTATTTGTAATATTCGGGTCATCCCTTTTTTTCCCTTAGCCAAACGACTCAACAACGTTCCTGCCTTGTTCCCATATTGGAACAACTGATGTTTATAGTACATTATGGATTTCTTAGCCCTCTCATGCAGGAGCTCATTTAAATCTCTCTGTGTTGTCAGGTAGACTAATTTCTGTTCTTCTGTTTGTGTAGCCCCATATTGCTGCCTGTGTGTTCGGACTTCTTTTTCTAAACATAATATTTCTTTATCCCTTCGCTTCCGCGTCCAGGCCTTATAATTTATAATTTCTCCTCTCAGGACTGCCTTTGCCGTTTCCCAGTACAACCCATATTGATTTTTGTGTTCTTTGTTATTGTTTTCATAGTCTTTCCATTTGCTCTGCAACATTTCTCGAAATTTCGCATCTTTGTACAGCTCAAATGGAAAAGACCACTCTCTATACCCACTCCGGTCCCCTCCCAATTCCAGCCTTACCCATATGGGGGAATGATCCGAGATTTCACTCGGGCCAATCTCTGCCTCCACAGTTTTAGCAAAAAGGGGATGTGAGATAAGTATGTAATCTATTCTGGATAGTGAAGAGTGTGCCCGAGATAAATGAGTATAGTCCTTGCATCCTGGGTGTAGCACCCTCCAAGCATCCACCAGTTCCAATGTAGAACATAAGAATGGTAGCCCCCTCTGATAGTGTCGTGACCCCGAGCCCCCTTTGCTAGTTTTATCCATCTCCGGGTCATATACCATGTTAAAGTCTCCTCCCAGCACTACGTTGCCCACCTGATATGGGGCCAACAGATTTACAATTTCTTTGTAGAAATTTTTTTCATATACGTTCGGTGCATATACAGTATGTTACAGAAAACGTAGGGAATTCCCCCCAACTCCACCTCTATCAGGACATATCTACCCATTGCGCTCCTCCTGACCGCTTTTATAGTTATTGGTAGCCCCTTACGAAATAGAACCAATACTCCCGCCTTTTTATTGTGAGCGGGAGCGCCCACTACCGCACCTACCCAGCCCTGTTGGAATTTATGATGTTCTTTCGTCGTTAAATGTGTCTCTTGAAGAAACACAATATCAGCCGCCTGGCGCTGCAAAGCCTGCAAGATTTTTTTTCGTTTTATGGGCGAGGAAACTCCCCCTACGTTCCAAGATAACAATTTAACTGACCCCAACATTCCACTTCATCCATTTCCCTTGTCTCGGCCTTTTCTTGTTGAGCAGAGAACGTACCTCCCAGCCCTTAGGTACCCCTCTTTTTATCCGTAATAACCTCCCCTGCCACTCTTCGGTGCGCGAAGCCAACAATGACGAAACATTTAAATAAAATATCGTAAACCAAATGAATTCCAAAAAAAACAAATTACAAATCCCCTTCTCCTCTACCCGCTGTTCACTCCCCCCCCTCCCTCCCACCCTCCCTCCCCCTCTTCCATACTCTATACATTGTGTTCTCTAAGAACCGGTCGCGCTACCGCCCTGCCCCTCCCCCCTGCAGCTCCCTCTTTACCAAAGTGTACAGGGCCCACTCCCCTGTGCCCCTTTATATTGCCAACTCTCCTCTTTCGTTTACTTATTTAGGAAATCCCATTTCAAACAACATACAGATTAAACATCTTTATCTTGAAAACTCCCTCCTCCCTTAAACATTTGAGGCATTCCCTTCTGGTTAACCTTCAATTAAAATCTCAACCTTGTCTCTTAAACCAACTTGTTATGCATATTTAACTTTTGCCTCTCCACAAGTCCCCAACTCACATGGAATTTATTGTCCAAAGTGTCTCACAACAGTAGCGCTCTCAAAGCTCTGCTCCCGCTACTGCTTTGAAAATCCTCTGCCTCTTCGGCAGAACACTGTGAAAATTCTTAGCTCTCGTTCTTGCAATAGTTTCCACTGTTTCCTTCAGTGCCTTTCATCCTCGCCAGTCTGTTCCGTGCCTTCTTTTATCTGCTTGGCAAACTGCAGCGCTTCCTTTGCGGTGTCAAAAAAGCGGGTCCGGCCTTCATGTTGGACCCTTAATCTTGCCGGGTAGAGCAGTGCGAACCGGATCCGTCTGTTGTGGAATTCTATGCATGCTTCTACAAATTGTTTTCGCTGTGCCGCCACTGCAGTCGAAAAATCTTGAAAGCACAACACCTTGTGCTTTTCGTAGTTCACCGTGCCCTGGGAACGCCATAGCCTCAAAATCTCCTGTTTGTGGTTATAGTTTAATATTTTGCAAATTACCACTCGAGGTCTTTGCGCTTCAGGTCTCAGCTGACCCAGACGGTGCGCTCGTTCAATTTTTAAATTATTCGCCAACTCCTGCGCTTCAAGCGCTTTCGGCAACCAGGTTTCCAGCATGGCCCTCAGATCTACTTCCCTTACAGCCTCTGGGATCCCCACCAGCCTGATATTATTTCTGCGTGATCTATTTTCTAGATCGTCCACTTTGGACTCCAACTGGGTGATCCTCTGCTGCCATTCTTTATGTTGACCCTCCTGCTGGGTACTCCTGTCTTCCAGCTCCGATAGCCGCTGCTGGAATCCCGTCAGGTCAGTTTTTAAAACTTCTAGTTTCTCATCCATAACATCGAGTTTCTCCGAAATTCTCTGCAATTTCAAATCCACGGAGGATTCCAGTAATTGCGATACCTCCATTGCTATTTTATTGGCCCAAGCGGAGCTCACTGTTTCCCCCGAGGGGCCGGGATCCGCCATTTTATTTTCTCCCGTTCTCCCTCGTGCTCCGTCTTTTCTCATCGTTTTTTACAGATTAACTGGCTGTGCTGCAGCTCTGTCTGTACATTTTAGACTTAGCAGCTCTGTCTCTGAATCTCCCCCACAAATTCAAACTTAGTGGGTGTGACCTGATTCTCTGTTAGAGGGGCAGCCTTCTATACCAGTTTTTCTTGAGAAATCCATCTTTTTTACAGATTAACTGGCTGTGCTGCAGCTCTGTCTGTACATTTTAGACTTAGCAGCTCTGTCTCTGAATCTCCCCCACAAATTCAAACTTAGTGGGTGTGACCTGATTCTCTGTTAGAGGGGCAGCCTTCTATACCAGTTTTTCTTGAGAAATCCATCTTTTTTACAGATTAACTGGCTGTGCTGCAGCTCTGTCTGTACATTTTAGACTTAGCAGCTCTGTCTCTGAATCTCCCCCACAAATTCAAACTTAGTGGGTGTGACCTGATTCTCTGTTAGAGGGGCAGCCTTCTATACCAGTTTTTCTTGAGAAATCCATCTTTTTTACAGATTAACTGGCTGTGCTGCAGCTCTGTCTGTACATTTTAGACTTAGATCCCTGCCACCCACCCCTCTACCCACCCACCCCTAGGGTGATAGTTCTTATATACCCTCCCAAGCAACCTAATCTGCCTGCAGATAACTGCTCTGTCTCTGTGTTCAGGCTCTTCACCTCCTTTCCTCCCACATTTTTCAAACATAGTGGGTGTGACTTGTTCTTACTGGGCAGTGCCTACCTGCCTGCTGCCTACCATTCCAGTTTTAAGCCTCTAATCCAGCTCTGCCGTTCTATCTATCGCTTAACACCTCAGTCACTACATATATACCCATAACACCTCAGTTACTACTTATGGCCCCTTTACACATTCTCTTCCTTGCCCTGTCCCTTCCTAATCTTTTTCCCCTCCCCCTACCGCTGTCTACCACTGGAACTCACTGCCCACCCATGTCCTCTCCCATCTTGCTCACTACTGCAATACCCTACTCACCCCCGTCCCTCACCACCTCACCATCTCTCCTGTCCCCCTCCTCCTTCCTAGCTCTCAACCTTCAACACTTCCTTCCTGCCATTAACCCATCCCCATTCCTCCTAAGCGCATCCCGTCTTCGTCGCCTTCGTCGCCCTACCTCCCCCACCCTCCTCCGCACTCTCTTGCTCCTCCTCCTGCTATCCGCAGGAGACATCAATCCCAATCCAGGTCCCCCACACCTGTCTTCGTCCTATCCATGCAAACGTTTCCGGGATGTCTCCAATCTCATATCTATTCCCCTCCTCCCCCCCTCTTCCCTCCCCTTCTCATGTGCACTGTGGAATGCCCACTCGGTCTGCAACAAACTTCCCTTCACCCACGATCTCTTCATCTCTCATTCCCTTCACCTGCTTGCCCTAACTGAAACCTGGCTCTCCCCTGACGACTCTGCCTCAGTTGCGGCTCTATGCCATGGAGGCTATCTCTTCTCCCATACTCCCCGCCTAGTTGGCCGTGGAGGAGGCGTCGGGTTACTACTCTCGCCCTCCTGTAGCTTCCAACCCCTCCTCCTACCACAGTCTCACTGCTTCTCATCCTTTGAAGTCCACTCCATCCGTCTATTCTACCCGTTGCCACTCAGAGTGGCAGTCATTTACCGCCCCCCTGATAAATCCCTCCCTTCCTTCCTCACCGACTTCGATGCCTGGCTTTCTGTTTTTCTTGAACCCTCATCTCCATCCCTCATTCTCGGAGACTTCAACATACACGTTGATGACCTGTCCAACTCTCACGCTTCTCAGTTCCTCACTCTAACATCATCCTTCAACCTCCAGCTTTGTTCCACCACCCCTACTCACCGTGATGGCCATTGCCTTGACCTCGTCCTCTCCTCTTCCGGCTCACCCTCCAATTTCCACACCTCAGCTCTTCCTGTCTCTGATCATCACCTGATCACCTTCACACTTCTTCACCCTCCCCCTCAGCCCCGCCCAACATTAACCACTACTTCCAGGAATCTCCAGATTATTGACCCTCCCACCTTATCATCTAGTATTTCTAATCTCCTCCCCTCCATCATGTCCTCCGAGTCTGTTGACGAGGCTGTCTCCGCTTACAATGCCACTCTCTCCTCTGCTCTGGACACCCTTGCACCATCCACCTCCCGTCCCACAAGGCGTACTAATCCCCAGCCCTGGCTGACCCCTTGCATCCGTTACCTTCGCTCCTGCGCCCGATCTGCTGAACGCCTCTGGAGGAAATCTCGCACCCATTCAGATTTCCTTCACTACAAATTCATGCTATCCTCCTTCCAGTCCTCACTATTCCTTGCCAAACAGGACTATTACACCCAATTGACTAATTCTCTCAGCTCTAACCCTCGTCGTCTCTTCGCCACCCTTAACTCCCTCCTCAAAGTGCCCTCCGCTCCCACCCCCCCGTCACTCTCTCCTCAATCACTGGCTGACTACTTCCGCGACAAGGTGCAAAAGATCAACCTTGAGTTCACTACCAAGCCACCTCCTCCTCTTCACCCTTCAACCCTCTCCCTCAACCAACCAACCCAGACCTCTTTCTCCTCCTTTCCTGATATCTCCGAGGAGGAAACCGCCCCGCCTTCTTTCCTCCTCAAGATGCACCACTTGTTCCTCTGATCCCATCCCCACCAACTTACTTAACACCATCTCTCCTACTATCACCCCCTCCATCTGTCATATCCTCAACCTCTCTCTCTCCACTGCAACTGTCCCCGACACCTTCAAGCATGCTGTAGTCACGCCACTCCTCAAAAAACCATCACTAGACCCTACCTGTCCCTCCAACTACCGCCCCATCTCCCTCCTACCCTTCCTCTCCAAGACACTTGAGCGCGCAGTCCACAGCCGCTGCCTTGATTTTCTCTCCTCTCATGCCATCCTTGATCCGCTTCAATCCGGTTTTCGCCCTCTTCACTCGACAGAAACAGCACTTTCTAAAGTCTGTAATGACCTGTTCCTTGCCAAATCCAGAGGCCACTACTCCATCCTCATCCTCCTGGATCTATCCGCTGCTTTTGACACTGTCAATCATGACTTACTTCTTGCCACACTGTCCTCATTTGGGTTCCAGGGCTCTGTCCTCTCCTGGTTCTCCTCCTATCTCTCCCACCGCACCTTCAAAGTTCACTCTCATGGATCTTCCTCCACCCCCATCCCCTTATCTGTTGGTGTTCCCCAGGGATCGGTCCTTGGACCCCTTCTCTTCTCAATCTACACCTCTTCCCTGGGCTCCCTGATCTCATCTCATGGTTTCCAGTATCATCTCTATGCTGATGACACCCAACTGTATCTCTCCACACCAGACATCACCGCGGAGACCCAGGCAAAGGTATCGGCCTGCTTATCCGACATTGCTGCCTGGATGTCCAACCGCCACCTGAAACTGAACATGTCCAAGACCGAGCTTATCGTCTTTCCACCAAAACCCACTTCTCCTCTTCCTCCACTTTCTATCTCAGTTGATAACACCCTCATCCTCCCCGTCTCATCTGCCCGCAACCTCGGAGTCATCTTTGACTCCTCTCTTTCCTTCTCTGCGCATATCCAGCAGATAGCCAAGACCTGTCGCTTCTTCCTCTTTAACATCAGCAAAATTCGCCCTTTCCTCTCTGAACACACCACCCGAACTCTCGTCCACGCTCTCATTACCTCTCGCCTGGACTACTGCAACTTACTCCTCACCGGCCTCCCACTTAGCCATCTATCCCCCCTTCGGTCTGTTCAGAACTCTGCTGCACGTCTCATATTCCGCCAGAACCGATATACTCATATCACCCCTCTCCTCAGGTCACTTCACTGGCTTCCGATCAGATACCGCATTCAATTCAAGCTTCTCCTTCTTACCTACAAATGCACTCAGTCTGCTGCCCCTCACTACCTCTCTACCCTCATCTCCCCTTACGTTCCCGCCCGTAACCTCCGTTCACAGGATAAATCCCTCCTCTCAGTACCCTTCTCCACCACCGCCAACTCCAGGCTCCGCTCATTCTGCCTCGCCTCACCCTATGCTTGGAACAACCTTCCTGAACCCTTACGCCAAGCCCCCTCCCTGCCCATCTTCAAGTCTTTGCTTAAAGCCCACCTCTTCAATGCTGCGTTCGGCACCTAACCCTTACCGTTCAGTGAATCCAGACTGCCCCAATTTGACTGCCCCGATCGGACCGACCGTTCACTTGTCTATTAGATTGTAAGCTCTTTGAGCAGGGACTGTCTCTCTTTGTTAAATTGTACAGCGCTGCGTAACCCTAGTAGCGCTCTAGAAATGTTAAGTAGTAGTAGTAGTAGTAGTAGTTTTGGAGGACATATTGTTGGTTTTCGCCTTTTAAATTCCACAGTTCGCTAGTTTGGGATGTCCCGTCTGTCTACTGTCTTTTATAGCTTCCGAATTCACCGATTTAAGCTGCTAGGGGGGCGATCTTACAACGGGGCCTCAGAGCTCAGTCTTGCGGCGTCCTACCCCTCGCCTAGCATCACGTGACCTCGAGGTGAATTTTAAACTAATGGTTATTTATGTTTCTGACACAATGTTTTTTTTTTCATTTGTACACTGCACTTTCCCACTCATAGCAGGCTCAATGCAGCTTACATATTATATACAGGTACTTATTTGTACCTGGGGCAATGGAGGGTTAAGTGACTTGCCCAGAGTCACAAGGAGCTGCCCGTGGCTGCAGTGGGAATTGAACCCAGTTCCCCTGGACCAAAGTCCACCACTCTAGCCACTAGCCACTCCTGTCTTATGTGCTGCTAAAGTTTGGATGTATGATGGGACATTTAAAGGTGTTCCTTTACTATTATATCAGCTTTTTACTGTTCATGCAGTTTGTGATGGTGAAGTTTATCCCTACGTTTATGCAATTCTGCTTGATAAAACCCAACTACCTATTCTTGCCTGTTTGCTGTATTAAAGACATTTCACTATAATTTAGCTCCAGAAACTTGTATTATGGATTTCAAGCTTCCTTCAAAAGCGGACTTTGAGGAGGAATTCCCAGATGTCAATGTTCAAGGATGCTTTTTCATTTGACTCAGTCCGTATGGAGAAATGTGCAATGTAATGGATTGACTGCAGCATGTACTGAGAATGAAGATATTCGCTGGATGGTGAAGTCACTGTGTTCTCTGGCATTTTTACCTATTCGTTGTTATGGATTTCTATGCTTTCAGTGAAGGCATGTCTTTGTGTTTTATTTGAGGTTAATTTTATTACTAAACGTTTCATGAATTTTATACGTTTTGTTTCTGTTGTTACTTCTTCTATGGTTTATTTTACTAAGTGTTGCTTGCTTACAAAATATGTTTCAGTAACTGACATGCGATAGGGTGTCACATGGTAATGTGTCACGCTTGACAATATGACGCTGGTCCAAGTGTCGCTTGTTCTTCAGTCATACAATCCATCACTCTGCACCTTTGAAAATTGAACTGGCTTCCTGTAAATTATAGAATTCAATTAAAAATACTTACTCTGACATATAAGACACTCCAGACTGCATTGCCAGATTATCTTTCAAAATTAACAATCCATCCTGTTTGCTTTCTTCACTCTATTAATGATCATAGACTCATTCTACCTAGTTAATCTCAGACCTACTGGGAGTCAACTAGGAGAAGTGCATTTTATTTTATGTCCCTTTTCCTTTGGAACAATTCGACTCATGCGATCTGTGCAGAGTCATCTTTTAAAAACGTTAAATTCAGCCTTAAACTCATTTTTGTGTGGATGCCTTTAGTGATAGATGACGAACCATTTTTTGGACATTAATGTGAAGTACTACTGTTCTCTGCCAAGACATATGAATGGTTTGTTTTTTTATGATTTTAATGGGAGTTCCTTTCTAAGATTTGATTTTATTGTACAGCACCTTAAATAATTTTATTAAAAAATAAACTATAAACCTTAGCAACAAAATTGCCCACCACTATAAGTGCCCATGTATCAGTGTTTTAAGTGATCATTTGCTACTTCTATCATTAGTAATCTACTCACCTATAGAGAGATACTGCCATCCCTCTCCACATGGTTATGGCCCTCATTAGGGTACATTATCAATACTTAATTCCAAGTGTCCCAGAACCTTTCTGATTCGCCATGTCTCACAAGGCAGAAGGGTGGATGGGAATTGCAGCTGTACCATCTCTCTAATTGTCTAATTGCCCCCATTCCAACGGGGTCACCCATGGCTATTTTGGGGGCTCCTGGTGGACCCCTGCCCTTTCCCCTTTTGGACAGTGCTTCTCAACCCAGTCCACAAAGCTCACCCATCCAGCCAGGTTTTCAGGAATATCCACAATGAATATATGTGAGATAGATTTGCATACCAAGGAGGCAGAGCATATAAACCTATCTCATGCATATTCATGTGGATATCCTCAAAATCTGACTGGCTGAATATGCTCTGAAGACTAGGTTGAGAACAACTGTCTTAGAAGGAGCAACATCACGTAAAGACTGCACATGTGTTTCTATGGATTCCACCCACACTGAGGAAGAATCTCTGAGTTCATTAAGTTAATGGGCATCACAGATCTGCTCTCCACCTGGATATTTCCGGCTGCCGAGTAACAAGTCAATCCTAGTGAGTCAGTCATTCAGTGCATGTTTGCCTCAAGCATACTGTTTTCACTGCATTGAGATGACAACCACCTTAGAGGCCAGAGAGATGTGTCAGTGGCAGGGCAGCATTAAAGCAGAGGCACATTTAGCATGTGCCTAGTGCTCAGTTATTTAGGAGGGGGGGGGGGGTGACGTTTTGGATGTGAGAATTCCATGGGACTCAAGGTAGAATTTTGCCCTGGTAAGGCAGCTGCTGGCAGAAAATAGAGTTAGAAGTATGGACCAGAGCCATCACAACCCTCAGAGTTTAGTCTTTTCTCCCAAAGTCCAGTGCATTGTCCCTCACAGCTCACTTGCAGAGCTGCAAAGTTACCCACTTCTAGGAGGGAGATTTTAGGCCAGTCCACAATTTATGACATCCTTATCCTGTGATCTGCAGCACTGATTTCAATTTGCAGCATCAGGAACTACAAATACCATGCTGCTTAGGGATGTTAGATCAAAAGCAAGTCTGGTGAAAAAGTTTCCCTCCTGGAACCAGCTGACTTGGTGGCTCTGCAGTAAAGCAAGAAGATTTGGTGAATAGCGTTTCTTACCTGCTATTTCCCTTCTCATTTCGTCAACATTTAGAACCACAGGTGTAAGGGGTCATTTGTGGGATCCATGTATGGAGGATAGCTCCATATAAATGGATTAATGATGCCTTGGTCTTCAGGGGCTAAGGTGTCTAATGTGTAGCTCGAAACCCAATATTCAGAGCATCACTGGCTAAGTATTGTAGCCAAATTGGGTGGCCAAAATAGCAGGCCTATCTTGGCCTGTTTAAACTTAACCAGCCAGCACTGAACGTTGGCTTGGCTAGTCAAGTTTAAACCAGCCATAAATAAATCAGATTTTCAATGTCAGTCACCAGAAATGGCCCGGCTCCGGTCTCACCGCTGATTGAGGGAGTTAGTCGGGCTGCTTCCGGCAGTCTGAATATCGGCTCCATGGTATCCAGGATTCAAATTCCACTGACATTCCTTGTGATCTTGAGTAAGTTATTCCATTGCCTCAGGTGCTAACTCCCCCCCCCCCCCCCCACTAGCGGCTGCCGGTGTGGTAATGCCGACACAGCCCATTCAAACTGAATGGGCTATGTCGGTATTACTGCGTGGCGGCCACTAGCATGGCTTTGTAAAATGGGGTGGTGGAGTTAAATCGTAAGCGCTCTGGGGACAGGAAAAATATCACTTATGCTTGAACATAGCTTGTCTTAAACTACTACTGAAAATGTGTGATCCAAATCCAAAATCCCTAACTGTGTAATGCATAAAAATATTTTCTTAAGTCTGCTGGTTGGTAGTTTTATGGAGTGTCCTCTTATTCTAGTGTTGTTTCAAAGTTTAATTAACTTTTTAACCATTCCTTCCAACTCATGATTGTATAAACAGAGTCAGCATGGGTTCAGCCAAGAGAAGTTTTGCCTCACCAATTTGCTTCATTTCTTTGAAGGCGTGAATAAACATGTGAATAAAGGTGAGCCGGTTTATGTAGTGTTTCTAGATTTTCAGAAAGCTTTTGATAAAGTTCCTCATGAGAGACTCTTGAGAAAATTAAAGAGTCATGGGATAAGAGGCAAGGTTCTGGTGTGCATTAGGAATTGGCTATTGGACAGAAAACAGAGGGTAGGGTTAAATGGTCATTTCTCTCAACAGAGGAGCATAAACAGGGGAGTGCTGCAGGGATCAGTACTGGGACCAGTGCTATTTAACGTATTTATAAATGATATGGAAATTGGAACGACGAGTGAGATGATTAAATTTGAAGATGATACAAATATTATTCAAGGTTGTTAAAACATGTGCGGACTGTGAATTATTGCAGGAAGACCTTAGGAAATTGGAAGAATGGGCATCCAAATGGCAGATTAAATTTAATGTGGACAATTGCAAGGTGATACACGTTAGAAAGAGTAGTCCAAATCATAGTTACCTGATGCTAGGGTCCACCTTGGGGGTCAGCACTCAAGAAAATGATCTAGTTGTTGTTGTAGATTATATGTTGAAATCTATTAAAAGACAATAGAGGTTTGACAACATTACCGGCAGGCCACTTCAGATGTGAAGCTCCTGGCTGCAAAACATGTGATATTACTGAACAAATTGATGTTTTTTGTAATCCAGTAGACAAGAAAGTTTATCATTTGAAACATCACACTTCTTGTCTTACTTCTCCTGTCATCTATTTCCTCAAATATCTGTGTGACAAGGTTTATGTTGGTAAGATGAAGAGAACCTTGCGCACATGTACTACTGAGCACAGATCTTGTGTAATGAGACAACGTCTAGGAGCTCCAGTGGTTCAACATTGTATGACACAAGCGCACAATTTTACAGACTTGAAATGCTTTGTGATTAACTGTATTTATCCTTCACAATGCAGAGCTGACATCAACAGAATTTTGTTGCAGAGGGAGCTTTATTGGATCTTTCATTTACGCTCCTTCGAACCTTTGGGTCTAAATACTAAATTACAGTGGGGTTGCTTTATGTGAATTAGTTTTTCCAAGAACATAATTATTTTGATGTAAGTTTGCAGTTTAAACTCCCTGTATTTCTTGTTAAAAGCACGCTGCCACCATCTTTTTTGGTAGCTTGGCGGTGATAGCAGCATACAGCAGGCGTGAGGTCACTGTGAGTCAGGTTTTGATGATTGTTTTGATTTATTGGATGGTCACTGTTTTTGAGGAGTTACATTTATCGATCTTTTTGCAGGTTTTTGAGCTCCAATCCCTTGATAAAGAGCCGGCAAAACGGATGTCCGTCGGGACCTAGTGAGCTAAAGATAAGTGCCACCCTGCCTCATTTTTCAAGTTTACCGCCAGTCACTCAGTACAGTATGTATTGATTTTGTGTTGACTAACTAATTAAGTACTATTCAAATATGAATCACTTTTGAAGTTACACATTATTTGGATGGAGGTTTTTTTTTGTCAATGATTACATCAGTCACCAAAGGGTTTTTCAAATAAATGTACTCAGAGTGAATAGTGGAGTGCTTACTTGGTGAAATATGAGACTTTTCCCCCTATTTCTCCTTCTATATACAGTGCAATCTGCTTAAGTGCAAGGGTCTAGGACCAAAGAAATGCATGCAGTTAACCAGAGTGTGCACTTAACCGTTGTGACCCAAAGAAGCTTGACATCTGATAAACATATGTATAGTACTGTTTATTATTATACGTACAGTATACAGTCTCAGTTAACTGACATTTGGCTTACTTGAAGTAATCAGTTATAGTCCTCTGTACACTCCTGGGTCTGTGAGTTCCATAGATTACGTCTGCCAGATGGTAAAAACTGTCATAGCACTGACATCCAGTGGCCTCCAGATAGGCCCGCACGGTGTTGAGATTCTCCAGTGCTCTTGCACAAGTGACAGGAGGAGGTTGTTGAATTTCGTCAGCATGTGCCTCGCTGCTCATTTCTTCAACTGTTCCATCATCAGCTGTTGTTGCCTGCGTGTAGGCACATATCTCGACATCAGTGTTGTCTTCAGCTGTTTGTAGATCGTAATCAACAGCTACGTAGTGATAGAACTCCTCTTCAGTAACATCGGCTGGGATGTCAATAACCTCTTCATCTGACGTGTTTGCAACAGCTGCATCTGTTTCGTCTCTCTCCACATCCTTAACAAAGCTTGCCCGCTTGTAGCAGTTCACAATGGTTGCCTGTGTAACATGATTCCAGGCTTCTTTCTGCATATGTAGGGAATCCAACAGTGATAGATTACGAGCCAGTTCAACAGCACGTTTATCCTTATGTGGGCTCTTACAGAATAGCTCTTAGTTAATTTGTTTTCACTTACATACATAAATGTACGCTTACCCACAAAAGTGCCAATTTTCTGTACATTCATGCATGCAAGAGGCACGTAAATGTCAGTATCCAGTTACAGAATTGCCTTCACATCCTCCATTGGCTTAGGTACAAACTAAGGGGTCATTTTACCAAACTACAGTAAAAAGTAGCCTTAGCGCATCCTTATGTGGGTCATAACCACCCGCTAAGACCATTTTTACTGCCAGGGTAAAATGGATGGTTTTTCTATTTTTTTTTTCAGTAATGGCCACACATTAAGGGGCCCTTTTACAAAGCCAATGCGGGCTTACCGCACACTAATGTGGTGTCACTGCTGGCCCAACATGGGCGCTGATAGTAGTTCTAGCCCTGGCATGCACCATTTCCTGTGCTAGGGAAAATCAACCTGTATTTTTTAGCGTGGTGCTAATCCAGTGGTAATTGGGCAGTGCTACATGGTTACCACCAGGTTAGCATGGGAGCCCTTACCACCACCTCAACGGGTGGCAGTAAGGGCTCCCCCTTGCAGGGCTACACAGTAAGAGCAATCTTACTGCATGGCCACGGCTATTTTCAGCCTTTTTTACCCAGTGCGGTAAAAAGGGGCTGCAGCGCTCAGCAAAAATGGCCCCTGCTGCTAGCGCAGGGTCCTTTTTAACTGCAGCTTAGTAAAAGGGCCCCTAATTTTCCCATTAGCACATGGCCAGTAGCATTTGAGCCCCTACTACCACCCATTATTTAGGCAGTAAGGGCTCATGACAGTGACCGATTAGCACAGAACATGCCACTCTCCACTCCAGACCCACCCCCAGTGGGAAGCATGTGAGTAGCATGCAGACATCCAAAACTTACTGCAATAAGTACATGTTAGTGCTTACTTCATTTTAGTAAAAGGACCACTTTGATTGTAAGCCCTCTGGGGGGCAGAAAATACCCATTCTCCCTGAATGTTACTCATCATGAACCTCTGAGGAAGGCATGAGATAAATTCAAATTCAAATCCAAATCCCAAGCAAGCTGGCTGAAGAGCCTCATTCAGGAACCATCAGTGTAAATCCATATACTTCACAATCCACTGATTTTTCAAGCTAAGCAGTCATGTATCACCCATTGCTTTTTAAAACAGGCAATCAACTGTTTCTTACTAAACTATAAATAAATCTGCAACATGCTGCCTTATTCCTTTTGCCCAATCTGTTTGAAGCAATGTGCTTTCTGTTTAGTAATGCCTTTTACACAAAGCACATTAAGCTCAAAGATAAAAAAAATAATAGCATGTGGTAACTCGATATATCACAGAGTGACAAATGAAAGCTACTGAGCATAAGTTTTGAAGGTCTTCGAAATTATGAATGCTTTTTGCATAGCAAATATTTAACAGGAATATATAAAGTAAGAAAATATATGAATAAGATGTGTCCCAGACATGTTCACACTTAAAGAACCCAGAGTTAATTAGGGTCATGTTCTATGAATAAATTTATGTATCACAAAAAATTCAACCCTTGGCAATTGGGATAGTGTATGAGTGATGGGGGAGGGGGATCTGAAAAGTGCATCATCTAATCTAATCTAAAATGACACCTTTAACCTGCTTATTCTCTAAAAAAGGTCAGAAGAGGCTTACAGTCTAAAAGACCCTAATACATCATTTACAACTGGCTAAAAATACAAATAAATCAATATATTTATTCAGGCACCCAAATGAACATACTTTTTAAAAAAAGCAGTATTTTCAAATCTCTACGAAATAATGAATAAGAAGATTGAAATTTCACAGAAGCTGGCAAAGAATTCCACGTGTGAACAGTTTGATATGAAAAGGAATTTTTCAGAACCGTTTGATATCTAACTTCCTTAAAGGAAGGACCAACCAGATCCCTTTGATGTAATGATCGAGTAGTACCTAATCTGGCTGAATAAGAAACCAACTCCCCTGTTTACTAAGCTGCACTAGCGGCTGCTGCGTGACAGTGCTGACACAGTCCATTCAAAGTGAACGGGCCGTGTCAGCATTAGCGCATGGCAGCCACTAGCATAGCCAAGTAAACAGGGGGGGTAAGTGAAGAACCTGTTCTGATGTTTGACAATATCACATTTTAAAAATAATACAATTCAGAAACATGGATTCCTTACTATGCAAGATTTGTAATCTAACTACCTTATGTGTCATTCCATCGCTCCTTTCTCTCATTTGCATACCTTTCTATGGGCTCCTTTTACTAAGCAGCAGTAAATCTAACGAGGGCTTACCGCTCGCTATACAGAAAGTACCGCTGAACTACCGCAGCAGCCCCATGGTACTTCCCACCCCTAGCACGCCATCATTTCCGGCCTACAAAAATTTGTAGCACTGGAGTGTACCCAGTGGTAATCGGCAGTGCTGCACGGTGCCTGGTTACCGCTGGGTTAACGTAAGAGCCCTTACGGCCACCTCAATGGATGGTGGTAAGGGCTCTCCCCCCCCAAAATAGCCACGTGGCAAGTACTTTACTTGCCGCGTGGCTATTTCTTGCAGGAAGGCCAGACTTCCCTTTTACCAGCTGCATTAAAAGGGGGCCTCAGCACACATGTAAAACATGCACGATTCCAGCCCTGGCCCCCTTTTGCCGCAGCTTGATAAAAGGAGCCCTATATTACTTTTTGTAAACTGCATAGATATCCGTGATTTGCAGTATATTAAATAAAGTTGAACCTTGAACTTTACTGAACACAGAAAGAGCACTTATACTGTATACTGCCTTGGGTTGGGTTACTGGACTTTGGCAAAGTAAGTAATCAGAAAGCTTATGTACACTGTATATTGTCATAATATGTGAGAATGTTAGCCATTTAAATGGCAATTCTAAGAATGTAAGCATTGCCATACTGGGACAGACTGAAGGTCCATCAAGTCCAGTATCCTGTTTCCAATGATGGCCAATCCAGGTCCAAGTACCTGGTAAGATTCTAGAAGAGTAAAACAGATTTTATATTGCCTATCTCAGAAATAAGTAGTGGATGTTCCCAAGTCCATCCTAATAATAGCTAAGGGATTTTTCTTTTAGGTAACTGTGTAAACTTTTTTTAAGCCTTGCTAAACAAACTACATTTAGTACATTCTCTGGCAATGAATCCCAGAGTTTAATTACATGAGTGAATAAATATTTTCTCCAATTTGTTTTAAATTTAGTACTCAGTAGCTTCATTTACACAATGAAACTACTAAGTACTAAACCTAAAACAAATCCTTTTATTTTTGGAAAGTGTAAACAAACAATTTACATCTGCCTGTTCCATTCCACTCAGTATTTTATAGACCTCTTTCATATCTCCCCTCTGCCATCTTTTTTCCTAGCTGAAGAACCCTATTTAGCCTTTTCTCATAGGGAAGTCTTCCCATTCCCATTATCATTTTCATTGCCCTTCACTATACCTTTCTAATTCAGGGAATACAAAGGCATTATAATATTTTCAGGTTTTTTTTCTCCATTCCTTTTCTAATAATTTCTAACATTCTATTTACAGTACTTTCTTAGCTGCTGGTACACATTGGCTAGAAGGTTTCAGTGAATCATCAACAATGGGACTTATATCCTTTTCCTGGGAGGTAACTCTTAATAGGTAACCTTGCATCACATAACTATGGTTTGGGTTACTCTTCACTACAAGCATCACTTTGCACTTCCTCACATTAAATGTCATCTGCCATCTAGATGCCCAGTCTTCCAGTTTCATAAGGCTCTCTTGCAATTTTTCACAATCCTCTTGTGATTTTACAACTTTGAACAGCTTTGTGTCATCAGCAAATTTAATCACCTCATTATTTCTGTTTCTAGATTACTTATAAGTATGTTAAAAAGCAGTGTTCCTAGCACAGACCCCTGGGGAACCCCACTATCTAGCCTTCTCTATTGAGAATACTGTCCATTTAACCCTACTTTCTGTTTTCTATCTTTTAACCATTTTTCAATCCACAATAGGACATTGCCTCCTATATCATGACTAGACATGTCGAATTGGAGGAGTAGTATGCTTTTTCCTATTGCTATTTCCTGCTTGAATTTGGCTAGGAGAGTAATTAATACAGTTTCAGTGCTGTGGAGGGGGCGAAATCCTGATTGTGATTCATGCAATATTGAAAATTTGTTTATGTAATCAGTGAGTTGTTTGGTTACCATACTTTCCATCAATTTGACTACCAGTGGAATGGATGCTACTGGGTGGTAGTTTGCGATTTCGTTTGTTTTCTTCTTGGTGTCTTTAGGTATTGGGGTGAGTAAGATATTGCCATTTTCCTTAGGGAAGAGCCCTTGTTGGAGCATGTGGTTTAGGTGGGATGTGAGGTTGGCTATGAAGAGGTCAGGGGTGGATTTTAATAGGTAACTGGGGCAGATGTCTAGTTTACAATGAGAGTTGGAGAACCTATTCATCACCTGGGTATCTGCTTCATCAGTGAGGAGGGCGAAGTTTGTCCTGGACCGGTCTGCTGGATATCCTTCAGGGGTTGGGTCCAGACCATTGATGAAGTGTTCGATATTAGTGGTGTTCTGAAGTAACGTGTTGCGTAGGCTTGCAATTTTTTTCATTGAAGTATTTGGCAAGTTTGTCTGCTGATGGGATGTCTGTGTTGGTTGGGGTGACCGAGGTGGTGTTTAGTAGTTTGTTTACGATTTGGTATAGTTTCTTCGTGTCTTTGTAATCTGGCCCTATTTTAGTTTTGTAGAAAGACCTTCTGGTCTGTCTTATTGCGTATTTGTATTTTCTTTGTATTTGTTTCCAGTCATTGAGTGAGTGTTCATCTTTTGATTTTTTCCATGCTCGTTCGAGTTTCCTGGATTGTGTTTTTAGTTTTTTCAGTGCATCGTTGAACCATGGTATCGAGTTATGCCAAAGGACTGCTGCAAGTCATACAGGATTTCCCTTGAAAAACAAAGGGTCCAGCTGCTCTACAGTTTTTTAAGGGCCCTTTTATTAAGATGCAGTGAAATCTGGGATTAGTGCATTCTAATATGGGTCTTTCCTGCGTGCTAAGCCTGGATTCACCATAGCATTAAGGTTAGGCATTTTCCTTTTCTATTTTTGCAGGTCATGCGCTTATGTTCCTATTAGCGTGTGGCACCTGCAAAAAAAAAAATAAAAATCACAGGACCAAGTAAATAATTACTCCTGTGTTAACCCAGCATTATCTACCTGATACACAGTAACCAACACATTAGGTGGATAAGTACTTAACTGGCTATGCGTTAATTGGCTCTGGAAACCTGGAAATTAAATGTCGATACCTGGATATGAATTTCCAGAATTATCGCCAGCAGCATTCAGCAAAACACTAATCACTGCTAGCTGAATTGTTTTTAAGATGATTGTGTTAGACCTTATACAGTTCTTCTCTTCATGAACAACAGGCTATCTGCCCTTAACTGTCAAACATCTCTTCCTCCACTCTCCCCTCATGCCAAGGCATCGTGGACAAATAACCATTACTGCAGCCATTCTGAGTTTTTCAATTGATTTTCAACTGTCAGTGACTGTGTCCATATCCGCCATGAAATTCTACAGGGCGTAAATACAGAGAGATCAGAAAATGAAGCGCTATGGTTTTATGGATTATTGTTTTGAAGAACAAGTTTTTTTATAGACTAACAAAACAAATATGACAGATGAGACAGCTAGTCAATAGAGCTTCCCACAATTTCAGGAAAAAAACAACACGAATCAAGAATTAAGCATAATTATCCAGTAAAAATGTCCATGGGCTTCCACATATGTAAATGTTTCTGTAGCCTACTACAGTTTTCAGCTGTGATGGTCACATGTTTGTAAACCATACATTCATTGATTCATCACTAATTATCATTGAAATGAGAACTGCAAGTGAAATTAGTATGTCCATAAGCTATTCTTAACAGGTAGATAGGTGGCAGCTAGCCAGGATTAATTTTTAGGCGTATTCTGAAAAAGATATGTGTGCATGGCCATGTGAGAAGTGTGAACCTGTTTGGGGGGCATTCCACTAATTATACATGTGGTTATAGAATTTGGGAGAAAGTGCCTACATTTAGGTGCGGTTATTTACACCAGGGGCCCTGTTTACTAAGCAGCGTTATAGGCGTGTTAACATTTTAAACACGTGTTAGTCATGTATGCACGTTAATCATATATGTGCCTACAATATCCACTACATAGTTGGTGCGCATGCTAAGTGTAGGCACATTAAAAACACTAACGCACCTTAGTAAACAGGGCCCCAGGTTTTCAGTGGCGTGAATGACTACGGCAAAATATAGCGTTTTCCCCAGCCCTATGCGCTATCTATAAACCGTGCCTAATATTAGGCACGGTTTATAGAATAGTGCTATGTTTGGACACACCTATTTTTAAAGATGCCATTTATTGAATCTGGCCTATAGTGGGCAGTGGCATGCATAGATTCCATGACTACAAACTTGTTGGCGGTTTCCAGACCTCACTGATTTCTACCACCTTTATATTAAAAAATGACTTACTCAAGGGTCCTTTTACTAAGGTGCATTGAAAAATGGCCTGTGCTATTGTAGGCACGTATTTTGGGCGCATGCAGATCCATTTTTCAGCGCACCTGTAAAAAATTCCTTTTTTTGGCCACAAATGGATGTGCGGGAAAATAAAAATTGGCGCATGTCCATTTTGGGTCTGAGACCTTACCGCTACCCATTCACTTAGTGGTAAGGTCTCATGTATTAACTGGGTGGTAATCATCTACGCGCATACAATGCCGATTACCACCAGGTTAGCAGGAAAATAAAATAGCGGACATGCACAAAAGCTGAAATTACCACCTGGGCCATGCGGTAGCTGGGTGGTAGTTCCAAATTGACAAACATTGTGTGCGCGTAGGCGCCAACGCAGCTTAGTAAAAGGGCCCCTTAAATTGTAAGAAATCTAACAGGCATGTCTGAAAAAGAATCATATGAAGCATTAAATTAACAAAAATAATGGAACTAACAACAACAAGCCTCTGTATTGACAACCCTATCTTCACAGTGAGTATGACACCATTTAACTATCAGGAGATAATTTCAAAGCCATATTAAGGGGCCCTTTTACTTAGCGGCGGTAGAGCTACCGCAAAAGTAGCACACAGCAAAACAACACTACTGCTGGGCACGCCTAGGCACTCAGCGGTAGTTTTGTTTTTGCCATATGCTGTTTCCTGCACCAGAAAATAAATTTGTATTTTCTAGCACAGAGCGTGGGGAGTAGGCATGCCCAGCAATATTTGATTACCGCAGGGTTAGTGCATGAGACATTACCTCCTACTAAATAGGGGTAATTTTTTAATTAGCTCACAGCCATTAAATCTTTATTAAAAATAGATTTTTTGCTGCCACAGTAGGAAGTGACCTTGGGGTGCAGCAATTCCATGTGCCCACATTACCACAGGTCACTTCCTACTGCAGCTTAGTGAAAGGGTCCAATAGTAAAATAAATGGGTCCTGTTATTACGTGTCACGGTTGTGGCCGGGCCCTTATGTTCAGACCTACTGTTTCTCTGTATCTAGCTCTGTGACCTCTCCAGTCTGCTTTTTTCCCTATTGTTGTTCTTCCTGTAAGCCAAGCCTCGCTTTGATCTCCCTGTTTCTGCTTCATTTCCTGTTGTTGTTTTTCCTGTTAGCCAAGCCTCGCTTTGGTGTCCCTACTTCTGCTTCATTTCCTCCTTGTGACATCATCAGCCTACTTCTTTATAAGGACCCAGGGAGCTTTCCTACAGGGCCTTTGCAAGAGGTCTCTTAAACTTGTCATTTCCCTGCTTGGCTTTGTTCCTGAAGGTCTGTTCTGTGCTTCTTTGAGTTTTGTGTTTCAAAGTTTGCTTTGTTTCTGTGTGTTTGCTTTTGTACCTTGATGCTGAAAGCCTGGCTCTAGAGCCACACCCTGCCCTTGGTGTCTGCTGCCTCTCAGTCTGCCTGGCCTTTCCCTTTTCAGCTGTGGGTGCTGGTAAGCACATTGCTTCTTTGTTTGTTTGTTTGTCTTCCCTTAGTCTACTTAATCCTTTGCCTGCTATGTTTGCTTCCTGGCTCTTGAGCTCTGTTTCTGCCAAGTTCTGTTCCTGTTGTGTGTTTGATCCAGGTTCTGCTCCTGCTCTGTGTTTGAGCTAGTTCTGTCCCAGTTCCCTGCTAAGCCAAGTCCCTTTCAGTATCCTCTTTCAGTATCCTGTTCCAGTATGCTGTTCCAGTCAAGCCAAGCCCATTCCAGAATCCTGTTCCAGCCAAGCCAAGCCCGTTCCAGAATTCTGTTCCAGAATCAGGACAAATCTCTTCTCTCAGTACCCTTCTCCACCACCGCCAACTCCAGGCTCTGCCCTTTCTGCCTCGCCCCACCCTATGCTTGGAATAAACTTCCTGAGCCCTTACGCCAAGCCCCCTCCCTACCCATCTTCAAATCCTTGCTCAAAGCCCACCTCTTCAATGTTGCTTTTGGCATCTAACCTTTATACCTTTCAGGAAATCTAGACTGCCCCAATTTGACTGCCCCTACATGACTGACTGTACATTTGTCCTTTAGATTGTAAGCTCTTTGAGCAGAGACTGTCCTGTGTTAAATTGTACAGCGCCGCTTAACCCTAGTAGCGCTTTAGAAATGTTAAGTAGTAGTAGTAGTAGTAGTTCCAGAATCCTGTGCCAGCCAAGCCTGTTTGAGAACCCTGAATCCTGTTTGAGAATCCTGAATCCTGTTCCAACCAAGCCTGTTTGAGAATCCTGAATCCTGTCCCTGCCTTGTTTATTGTCTTGCTTCTGTTATTCTTGTTGCCTAGCTCCTACCTTGACTTGCCTGTCTAGCTGTGCTTTGTCTTGTCTCTTTCAGTCTAGTCCTGTCCGGATCCAGTCCTTGCCTTGCCCTTTTCTGGACCCAGTTTTAATCTACTTCCGTGTTTTGCCTTGTCTTGCATTTCTGGGTTCCAGTCCCAGTTTTAATCCAGTTCCGAGTCTTGCCTTGTCCTGTATGGGTTCCAGTTCTGGCCCTTTGCCTTCTTTTCCTTGCCTCATCTGGAGCCGGTTCTTGTGTTGTCTATTGTGTTTAGTTACCTGTGTCCTGCTTTGTTGAGTCTGTTAGTTTATCCTAGTCCAGTCTGTTCTGATTCCTGCCTGTGCCAGTCCTGGTGATTTGTCTGCCAAAGTTCCATCTTTGGTCCAAGGGCTCACCATTCCTGACAGTTGTGACATTAAGGTGCACTGAAAAATAGCCTGCAGTAGTGTAGGTGTGAGTTTTTGGTGCACACAGAATCATTTTTCAGCACACCTGTAAAAAAAGGCCTTTTTTACATTTTTGCCGGAAAAGGACATGTGGCAAAATGAAAATTGTCACACTTCCATTTTGGGTCTGAGACTTTACTGCCAGCCATTGACCTAGCAGTAGAGAATGACACGGAGATGGGGAACTGCAGTAACCGTGGGGATAGGGACAGGGACAGAGCTTGCGGGGACGGGGCAGGGACAGATCCCACGGGGACGGGGTGAGGACGAGGATATATCCCATGGGGACAGGGCAGAGATGGGGCCAGAGCCCACAGGGACGGGGTTCAAGCTTTGTCCCTGTGTCATTTTCTACTTTGAAGCCTGTAAATGAACTGGACTGTTATTTATGTTTAAGTGATGCCTACAAAGATATTTTGATTTTTTGGAAAAACAAGCAAACATAATGGCCACAACTAGCAAAATTTGCATGGGGGATCCTGTATATCCTGCTACCAGCATATATTCTAAGAAGACAACTTCTATTCCAGGCAGGACTGTGGAAGACAGGAGAGCTAGATTGAATCCTGAGAATGTTGATGATTTCTTATTTATCCACAGATTAAAAAACCATAACAGTACTTCATAGGGCATATTTTTCCCCTCTAGGGCATATAAAATGGATTATATTTTATACCCCCTGGGCTTTTTAACAGTGTGAACTAGGATTCCTTGGTGTAGTAGAAATCACCTATTGTTGGGGTTGGAAGGCTAGAGGGTGGTGGTGGTAAGGAGGGTTACTACAGCTGCTCATTGTTATTATTGTTCTCTATTTGTAATTTATACACAACAGTTGCACAGCATATTGTTCCTTTTTACACTTTAATAAAAAGATTTAAATATAAAATCATAAGTGTTCAAGGCTTCTACAGATGAGGACAGAGCCCACGGGGATGGGGCAAGGACGGGGACAGAACCTGCGGGGATGGGGCAGGAATGGAGACAGGGCCTGTGGGGACGGAGACAGAACATGTTGGGGTGGGGACGGGGACAAACTTTGTCCCTGTGTCTTCTCTACCTAGCGGTAAAGTCTCACGCGGTAACCGGGCGATAATGACCTATGCGCACCAAATGGCACTTGGAGCACATCTGATACACGTGGCAGAAAATAAAAATGATTTTTCAGCTGCTCATATCGGACCGCAAGTGCCACGTGATAGCTGTGTGGTAACTCAATTTTGGCACGCATTGGGCACGCGTAGACGCTTATATGGCTTAGTAAAAGGGCCCCAAAGTTATCAAAGAAGGTAGTCACCCAACAGCGACTGCTTATAGAAAGGCATTTCACAGTGTCTGCCATTTTAATCATGTTTTTCCACATTTGCTAAGGTTGACAGCTGTCATGGAAACATACATATGTTGTCATGGCAACCTTCAAATAAATAAATTAAATGAACACATAAACCAACATATAAAGACATTTGCTTTGCATTTTTATTGCATTATCATTTAAGGATTCTTTTTCTGTGTCAAGGGGTACCTTCCACACACCCCCACCCCACCGCCCCCCCAAACACAGACACAAATGATAAACTGAAAACAAACTGGAAGTTTCACATAGCAATAACTACCCAAGAGAAAAGAAAAAAAAACAGAAAACCCTGTGTTGAAGAGGTTATAAAACCAATGGGATATTTATTTTCTGGCAGCTATCCATGCCTTACTGAACAATTTTAACTACTTCATTTGTTGCAAAGTTCCACTGCATTGTCTTTGCTAATAAAACCCCACATCCATACTTTACTAAAAATGACAGTTGTCATGGGAGCAATAAGTCCTCCACTGTGCTCTTAGCAAAAAGAATACAAAAAAGAACCTGAAGGTATTAATTTGTAAATACTGAAAAAACATAAAATAAAGGTAATAATAATTTTCAAAAGGTAATAATAATAGTAAAAGAAGAAACAGAACCAAAAAAACTAAACAGATTTCAGAATGTATTTGATTTAGGTAATATTCCGACCTCAGTGGTAGACAATTTGGAAGCTGCTTCCAGCCATGGCCTGACCTAAGCCTGAATATTCAAATCTGGGGTATGCACGGTTCCTGGCATTGAATATCTGGGAATGTGCGCTGACCTGAAAGTTAACAAGGCACCAACTGATATTCAGACTGATGTCCGATTAACTTGGTGCAGCTGTTTTGCTGATCCAACTTTGAGGCACTTTTACTAAATGGTGTTAAGCTCTAATTTGCTCTTAATGTGCAAGAAAACACTTTACTGCAAAATGCATTAAAACATTTTGCACTAATTTCCCCTTTTCCACATGCTAACCGTACATTTTTTATTTAAAAATATATATTTGGGAGGGTCCAAGATGGCGACTGTTTGAGCAAGGCAAACGGACGCACCTCGAATCTGCTGTCAGCCTAAACTTACGCGAGCGTCTTTCCCGTCGATGCGATGGGTAAGAGAAGAGGTAAAGTTCGTGTGGCTCCCCTCGCATCGGGCGATACACCTCAGCCGCGTCAGACAACGCTGGATTATTTTCGTGTTGGGTCCGGTCCCGAGCAGGCGTCGACTCCGTCTGCCGGTGCTAGCATTCTGACGCTGGACAGCAGTGTAGATGGGGCTTCCCTGAGCCCCGTCGAACGTGCAGCGCCCCCACAACCCGGAAGGGAAGCTTCTGTTGCAAGTCCTGGAGCCATGGCGTCTGGAAGAGTGCTATGTGACCATGGAGGGAGACTGCACGAGCAGACAACTGGTGCTATAATACAAGCTGAACCAGGTATAACATCTACTCAAGCCTTGGAAAAGACAGTGAGTATCCTGGAACAAGCTGTTAATGCCCCCCTACCGGATTTTTCAATGGGAAAGGTAGAAAAACCAGCTGTAGTGACCTTAGAGTCACTGTGGGACCTGACCTCTTCTACCCAATCTGCCTTACAAACTTTGGTTTTGAAAAACATGGAGACAATTAAAGTTCTATCTGAGACTGCTTTAAAACAGATTCAATCCAGTGAATCCCAAGCTACTGAGGTTCGAAGGCTGTCTGAAAAAATTAAGAAAATTGATCTTGTGGGACAAACTTTAATTAAAGACAAAAACTCTACCTCGAGACACTTGGAATATCTGGAAAATTATTCAAAGAGACTGACTTTGCGCTTTATAAATTTTCCTAGGTTCCCCTTGGTGGTCCCAACTCAAATGGTCAGAAAGTATCTAATGGAGATTCTGGGAATGCCGGAGAATTCCTTGCCTCTCATAACTAGAGCTTATTATATACAAACAGATGTGAAATCATCTGAAAATCAACAAACACAAGAGGCAATGAATCTTACGGCATTCCTTGAGTCATCATTGAAGGTTATAACTCAAAGAACTACACTTTTGGTGACATTTGCATTGGAATTAGATAGAGATGCAGTCCTTAAACTTTCCCTTAGACATTTCGATTCTAGGTTTTTGGGATCAAAGGTTAGGGTGTTTCCTGATTTGGCTAGAGATACTCAACAAAGGCGTAAAAAGTTTCTATCCTTACGTCTTAGAGTAATAGCAATAGGGGCAGACTTCATTTTGAGATATCCATGTATATGTAGAATAAAATTACAATCTAGGCAATACCAATTTTTTGACCCGAAACAGTTAGAGGAATTTCTGTTAAGCAGACAGGAGGTAAATGTAGAAGTCTAGTCTCACATGTAACACTGTATGGCAACTTGAGGCAGCTACTCGAGATGTAACTTGCTCTTTTGATTTAATTTGTTTGTGATTATGCTTATACTTAAGTATTTTTAATTTTTCTAATATTCTTGGACCATTACCTTAAATTTGTGATCGATAGTAGAATACACTTGTGGAATTGTTAGAATTTTGTAATTGGATTACTAATTTGTGTATTATCATTCATAAGGATTTATTATGATTGTTAAAAAGTATAAATAAAGAATTTAAAAATATATATATATATTTTTGGAGTCGACGTGTTATAGACGGGGAATCGGCATGGCAGTGTTATTCAGTTAGTATATTCTGAATATTGTGCACTAACTAGATAACGCAGACAATGTGGGAACACTATGCACCATCTAAATAGGAGGCGGTAAGTGATCTAGTGTTAACTTTTTGCAGGTACTTTACGCTAATGGCAACATTAGCTTATGGCCTGAAAAAAAAGAATTTTTTTTTTTAAAGTTGCATGTTGAATCTGGATTTAGTGCTTGGGAAAATGTTTTTAAAAAGTGGCATGTTGAATCTGGGCTTAGGGCCCCTTTTTACTAAGCGGCGGTAAGCCCAATACGGGCTTACCGCTCACTAAACAGGAAATAACACTGGGCTACCACAGCAGCCCGGTGGTACTTCCCACCCCTAGCACGCCTCATGTCTGGCGCTACAAAAATATATTTATTTTTGTAGCGCCGGAGTATACCTGGGCGCTGTCCGGTTACTGTTCGGTTAGTGCGGGAGCCCTTACTGCCACCTCAATGGATGGTGGTAAGGGCTCCCCTCTGAAATGAAAGACGTAATATAGGATTGCAGGAGTGAAGACAAAATACCTAAAGCCATAACACAGCAGGACTAAAAGCTGAAAAAGATAAGTGCACGGCTGGTAGTGGGCAATAAGAGTGCTGTATAATAAGAAATTAAAAAAGAAACAAACTGCAAAGAATAGACACAGAATGTAAAATGTTAGATTCCATTTAAGCTTATTAGAATATATTTCTCTCACAGTATGGGTGTTTGCAAGTGGCGGGTAGACTAAGAAACCAATGTTTTTTCTCCTTGTTGAGTTTTTTTACACTGGTTTGTAGTGCTCCTGCTGCAATAAAATAGAAAAAATAAGGACCAATGATAGGAACAAAGCTCCAATGATAAGCGGTTGCGCTCTTAGAGAACTAAGAAAGAAAGAGCATGTATTCTTCGCAGAATAGCCAAGCTTGGTAGTGTTGAGGGCCTGGGTTGATAAATCAGTAATTCTACACACATGCTGAGAGACGAATATCTCAACACCATTTGGTAAAATTATAAAGAAAGTGATATACAACCAGTGGTCCCCAACAGATAAAGTTTGTATCTTCTCAAATGCAATTTATAATCCTACAGTATGTATAAATTTCCAATTTCTCTTGTCCTTTCTGGATGTAACAACCTATGGCTATGCCAACAGCAGTTGAGCAACAAGTGAATCTTCTTTGGATCAGTCTGTCCACACTCTTCCAAAGGAGTACCTCTCCGGACTACCACCTTTGGCTCCGAACAACTCTTCACTGTTCCTGCTCCCAGGCTGGGATCCCCTATTTCCCACCTGGAGCACTCCTCCACTTCTCAAGGCTAGTGCTGGAATTTTCAAAAGCCACCTCTTTGGTCAGCCTTAGTTTCTTGAATCCATCTAGGACTCCCCCCTTTCCTCCTAGGGTCCCAGTGGGAGAGTAGAGGTAACCAAAGACCTCGCGAATCAATATTATGTATTAACAGAAAATCAGTATATCAAATCCATCACTCTTTACCCCTTTTACCCTTTATGTATCTCAGGTAGAGTAGAAGCTTCTGAGTATAGGAGTTGAGACAACATTACTCTAAGTCAGCCATGAAAATGGGGGCAATTCTATAAGTGGACACCTCCTTTTAGGCACCATGATGCTGCACAGTAGGAGCTTTTAGGCATTTGGGTACACAGATTGTGGTATAGAATGTTAACATAACCCCTCACTTGTGTGCCTTATAATAGGTATCCACATTTATGCTAATTTAACTGCTGGTTCCTAAATATGGAAAGGGCATGTGTAACTTACACTATTCTGTAAGTTACATGTATAACAGGAGCTCTGCCCATGTCACCCTCACATGTCTGCCCACTTTCAGTTACATGGTATAGGATGCACACCCTTATAGAAAACTGCTTAGGGTGCAATGGGCATGTAACTAATCTAATTTAAACATCTGGATTTTACTCACACCTTTTTCAGTAGTAGCTCAAGGTGGGTTACATTCAGGTACACTGGGTATTTCCATGTTAGGCTCACAATCTAATTTTGTACCTCAGACAATGGAGGGTTAAGTGACTCGCCCAAGATCACAAGGAGCAGCAGTGGGATTTGAATTGAGCACCTCTGGATGTCAAGTCTGGTACTCTAACCACTAGGTTACTCCTTCACTAATGTGGTTATTTCTATTCTTCTTTACCTACAGAGGTTCAGGGTGGATCACTGTGAGCACCTGTGACCATAGCAGTGCCATTGACTTGCAAGTACAAGTCATCTTCAAATTTGAAAAAGTTGCATGTGAGGATAAAGTGGTATTGTTTTGTTGTCACATCAGATGTAGCAGCATCTCATTCGATAGTCCTAATCGTTTGCAGTCCATCTTCTTGGGGGATATTGATGTAAACGGATTACCATACATAGTTGCCAGGATGATATTCTTTGGGAAGTGGCCAATTAAATGGAGTTTCCTCAGAAAGTCAGTAGTATTATAGAGATATCTGGGTGTGTTGGTAGCATAGGGTGAGGATAAAGTCCATGTAACCAGACATTATTACTGTGATGGTGTTGATCCTTGAAACAGTACAGATTTATATGGCTGCAGT
The DNA here is from genome assembly GCF_901765095.1 of Microcaecilia unicolor. Lineage (NCBI taxonomy): Eukaryota > Metazoa > Chordata > Amphibia > Gymnophiona > Siphonopidae > Microcaecilia > Microcaecilia unicolor. The sequence continues at coordinate 489,420,625 of NC_044031.1, read as the reverse complement.
GCCACTATGTTGAAGCATTTTGGGAACAGATGGGACCTGAGTTGGGAGATGTATTTAATTGTTGGGTGGACATGATACCACAGCTGTGTTTTCTAGAGTTGTAGAAAGCAGCTGCTATTCCAATGTCAGGGGCAAAACTAATGGGGCATTTAATATTTTCTGCATATTGCAGTATTTTATAATTCTGGAAGCAACGATTGTGACATGGATCAGCAGGCTGCCAAAATGACATGGCAATAATCTAAAACTCAGTGAAGTGAGAATATCCAAATAACTATAAATCAAACCCACTGCAAAAACTTTCACTGATTTTTTTTTTGTTGGATCTTCAGAAGGAGAAGCTGGCTTTCTTTTCAAGCTCAGCTACATTCACCATACTAACACATTGATCCTTTTAAAAAAATATGTAAGCATTTCCAAATAGCGTTAACAATATTAATATGTTTACTCATCTGAAGGTAAATTTCATTCACTAGAAACAGCGATTGACGGCGGCCAAAAAAGCAAACAGGATACTAGGAATTATTAGGAAAGGGATGGTAAATAAGATTAAGAATACTATAATGCCTCTGCATTGCTCAATGGTGTGAACTCATCTTGAGTATTGCATTTAATTCTGGTTGCCGTATCTCAAAAAAGATATAGCGGAATTAGAAAAGGCTCAAAGAAGAGCAACCAAAATTATAAAGGGGATGGAACTCCTCTCAATTGAGGAAAGGCTAAAGAGGTTAGGCATGAGTGGTGTAGAACAAGAAGTGAATCGATATTTTACTCTTTCAAAAAGAGTAAAAAGTACAAAGGGCAAGAGACACTCAATGAAGTTACATGGAAATACTTTAAGTAGGAGGAAATACTTTCCACTGAACAAATAGTTAAGCTCTGGAACTTATTGCCAGAGGATATGGTAACAGTGGTTTGTGTATCTGGGTTTTAAAAAAATATTTGTGAAGACATACAGTATGGTATATTAGTAGGAAATACAGTATACAGTCTCTTTTTATTCTCTGAATTGTTGATTTTTCAAAAATTAGGAGGAAAAGACCTCATTATGACTTCAATCCACAAACTTGGAGCTTATAGTGTCCTCTATGTGTGATTGGTCAAACAAGTCATCATCGGTCTGAAAAACCTCCTATTCACCGTTGCTGAGTAGTCAAAAATTTCAAAAACTTTTAATTCACAATAAATTTCTCCCAACAACAAAATAAGATAAAATTGTTACTTAGCTTAAATTGCTCGGCTCGTAATCACTTCAGATGATCGTCTAATTGTCTTTGATCTGCAAAAATTCTTTAAGTCTTAGGCAGAGGTCCCAACGGGGACTCGTTTTGTATAAGCTTCTTCTGGATACCCCACCTCTCTTTCAGACAATCTTCTTGAATCAGTTTCAGGCAACAGGGCAGTAGTATCTTTAGGCTCTGGATCTGAAAACTTCCTATCATGTTTCAACATCTGAAAATTTCCTATTATGTTCTAAGATCTTTGAAGATGCAACCTCAGAATATTTAGAAAATTGAGACAAATTTGCCTGTAAAGTACTCTCCATTCGAGTCACTATCTAATATAATAAAACACACCGTGAACGTTCTAATGAGGACAACGTTCTGAAGCCATCTGACGTCACTCCCTGGCTGTAGGGTTCGTGGCGTTCGTGTTGTGAAGCCACCCAGCTGTCTCTGCCCCGCCCTCGCGTCAAACGTCATGACGTCGAGGGCGGAAACAAAAACAAACAAATCCGGCAGCACAGTGTCAGGGAAGGAGGCGGCGCTCCCGACATTTCCAGCCTTCCCTTCGCTGTGTTCCGCCTTCTTCTGACGTGACGTCAGAAGAAGGTGGAACACAGCGAAGGAAAGGCTGGAGACGTCGGGAGCGCCGCCTCCTTCCCTGATGCTGCGCTGCCGGAACCGCCACGGAGGTAAATTTAAAAAGAAGAAGAAGAAAAAAATAGAAATAGGGGAGAGAGAAGAGAATGGGCAGTAAAGTTCAACAATGGGAGCGGGAGGGCAGGGGAGAAACGACAGCATGGATGCGAAGGGGGAGGAGAAGAGGGCGGGCCAGGCTGGGATATGGGAGAGAGAGGAGCATGGATGCGAGGGGGGGTCATGGAAGGGAGAGAGGGGACTTGCTGGAAAAGGATGAATGGAGGCGGCAGGGGACAGAGGAGAATGGATGGGCATGGATTGGGAGGGCAGGGCTCAGGGAGAGAGGGGAATTGCTGGAAAGGGATGAATGGAGGGGGCAGGGGACAGAGGAGCATGGATGGGCATGGATTGGGAGGGCAGGGCTCAGGGAGAGAGAGGAATTGCTGGACAGGGATGAATGGAGGGGACAGATGGGCATGGATGGATATGGATTGCAGGGCAGGGCTCAGGGAGAGAGGGGAATTGCTGGATAGGGATGAATGGAGGGGATGGATGGATATGGATTGCAGGGCAGGGCTCAGGGAGAGAGGGGAATTGCTGGATAGGGATGAATGGAGGGGACAGGTGACAGATGGGCATGGATTGGGAGGGCAGGGCTCACACTCTCTCATATACAATGTCTTTATGACTCTCACTCTCACACACTCTGTCTCACACTGTATCACATTCACACTCTATGTGCCACACAGTCACTCACACACTCGCTTGGTCTCATACACTCATTCTCACAGAGAATCTGTGTCTCACACACACTCTCTCTCTCGCCCACACACACACACTCTCTCTCACACTGTGTCTAACATACACACTTGCACACACTCACATTCTCACACACACACTCTCTCACAAACACACTCACACCCAGACTCACTCTCTCTCTCACACACACACACACACTCACACTTTCACTCTGACTCTCAAACAGTCACTCTCACATACACTCTCCCAAACATACACACTCCGAGGAAAACCTTGCTAGCGCCCATTTCATTTGTGTCAGAAACGGGCCTTTTTTACTAGTTGTCCATAAGTCCTTCAAAGTAACAGTCGGGACTGGAACAGGAACTAAAGGAAATTGAGAAGAACAACCAGCAACAGCATTTTTGCTAGAAGCCAGCCTGCTATCAGATGTTAAATTTGCAAGCTTCTCAAATAAAAAGGTGGGCTGAGAAAGTGTGGTTCACTCACTCAATGATAAAGAAACTTCTATAGGTGGTGCCAAACTCAGTCTCTTCTGAGCGGTAGTACTTACCACTATAACATGTTGACCCATAGGGCCTTTTATAGATGAACTAGTAAAAAAGGCCCGTTTCTGACACAAATGAAATGGGCGCTAGCAAGGTTTTCCTCGGAGTGTGTATGTTTGGGAGAGTGTATGTGAGAGTGACTGTTTGAGAGTCAGAGTGAAAGTGTGAGTGTGTGTGTGTGAGAGAGAGAGTGAGTCTGGGTGTGAGTGTGTTTGTGAGAGAGTGTGTGTGTGAGAATGTGAGTGTGTGCAAGTGTGTATGTTAGACACAGTGTGAGAGAGAGTGTGTGTGTGTGGGCGAGAGAGAGAGTGTGTGTGAGACACAGATTCTCTGTGAGAATGAGTGTATGAGACCAAGCGAGTGTGTGAGTGACTGTGTGGCACATAGAGTGTGAATGTGATACAGTGTGAGACAGAGTGTGTGAGAGTGAGAGTCATAAAGACATTGTATATGAGAGAGTGTGAGCCCTGCCCTCCCAATCCATGCCCATCTGTCACCTGTCCCCTCCATTCATCCCTATCCAGCAATTCCCCTCTCTCCCTGAGCCCTGCCCTGCAATCCATATCCATCCATCCCCTCCATTCATCCCTATCCAGCAATTCCCCTCTCTCCCTGAGCCCTGCCCTGCAATCCATATCCATCCATGCCCATCTGTCCCCTCCATTCATCCCTTTCCAGCAATTCCCCTCTCTCCCTGAGCCCTGCCCTCCCAATCCATGCCCATCCATGCTCCTCTGTCACCTGCTCCCTCCATTCATCCCTATCCAGCAATTCCCCTCTCTCCCTGAGCCCTGCCCTGCAATCCATATCCATCCATGGCCATCTGTCCCCTCCATTCATCCCTTTCCAGCAATTCCCCTCTCTCCCTAAGCCCTGCCCTCCCAATCCATGCCCATCCATTCTCCTCTGTCCCCTGCCGCCTCCATTCATCCTTTTCCAGCAAGTCCCCTCTCTCCCTTCCATGACCCCCCCTCGCATCCATGCTCCTCTCTCTCCCATATCCCAGCCTGGCCCGCCCTCTTCTCCCCCTCCTTCGCATCCATGCTGTCGTTTCTCCCCTGCCCTCCCGCTCCCATTGTTGAACTTTACTGCCCATTCTCTTCTCTCTCCCCTATTTCTATTTTTTTTCTTCTTCTTCTTTTTAAATTTACCTCCGTGGCGGTTCCGGCAGCGCAGCGTCAGGGAAGGAGGCGGCGCTCCCGACGTCTCCAGCCTTTCCTTCGCTGTGTTCCGCCTTCTTCTGACGTCAAGGATGACGTCAGAAGAAGGCGGAACACAGCGAAGGGAAGGCTGAAAACGTCGGGAGCGCCGCCTCCTTCCCTGACGCTGCGCTGCTGGATTTGTTTGTTTTTGTTTCCGCCCTCGACGTCATGACGTTTGATGCGAGGGCGGGGCAGAGACGACTGGGTGGCTTCACACCACGAACGCCATGAACCCTACAGCCAGGGAGTGACGTCAGATGGCTTCAGAACGTTGTCCTCATTAGAACGTTCACGGTGCGTTTTATTATATTAGATTACTGGCATTTTTATCCTCCTGCTTTAATAGTTTTATCAAAGGTCCAAGATTCATGGTTCCCAGTTCCTTAGTTGGCTCCAAAGGGGCATCAAAGGGGCTTGGCCTGCCCCTTTGTTCACATCCCTTTGGGCATTCACCCAGGGCCTCGTGCCTGTGGCCATGTTCCATGGTAGGCTGAGAGTTTTATCCAGCATAGGTATTTGCCTGTGAGTCAGCAGACTTGCTCCTGATCACGCCAATGCCTGTGTCTCTAACCAGTGACTAACTCAAGCTGCTTCCAGGTGTTCCGAGATAGGCTGAGAGTTTTATCCAGTAGGGGTACCTGTCTGTGAGTCAGCAGACTCGCTCCTGACCACATCAATGCCTGTGTCTCCAACCAGCAACCAGTGAGTATCCCAAGCTGTTCCCCTGCCAATAGTGCTCTAATATAATGGAGGACGATGAATGGCAACATCCTATTATGTTGACGAAATATTAAAATCAGATGGACACATCTTGTGTTTTTCTTATATGGTGTATTTATACATTTGAACATTTATATCCTGCCTATTAACTAGGCAGGTTACAAAAATACATATGCATCCATTAAAACAATTCACGTACATATTTATAGCCATCATATAAAATTCAAAACATTATTTCTTCATCCTCATAAAAAATATGAAATCCTATCAGGTCATCTATCACTAATGTCTATATCCCAAAATATGCCTGTGCAAATAACAATGCCTTTAACTGCTTTTTAAAAATTTGAAGACCCTGCAATAGACGAAGCTTCAGTGGCAATTCAGTCCACCCAATGGGAGTCACATAGGATAGTGCTGCTTTTGCAGTAACAGAAAAATGCAACCGTCTCAATGAAGGGACAGTCAATTGCTATGAATTCGCTGAGCCTAGTGACCGAGTAGGCACATAACACTGTGATACCTTTTTTAAAATAGACAAGAACTGAGTCATTTTAAAGTCTTAAAAACCAACAACAACAATTTAAAACGAACTCTATAAGCAATTGGTAGCAAATGAAGCACCTTCATCACACCGGTAACACACTCAAAATAACTCAAATCAAAAATCGTATATATTGCAGCATGCTGTATGACTTGCAGTGCATGCATTCATGCTTCCGATATCCCCAACAACAAACTATTACAATAATCCATCCTCGCAAGCACTAGGCTTTGAACCACAATCTGAAAGTCATACTTTGGCAATAACAGTTTCAATGTATTCAAAACTTTTAACTAAGAAAAGCATAGCTGTACTACTCTAGAAACTTGCATTTGCATTGTCAACTGTGCATCCATAATAACACCCAAACTCGTAATCTGGTTTTTAATAGGTATCTTCATCCCCTCAAAAATAACAGGGCTGTAATCCCCATCAACAACAGACCTAGTCACAATCATCACTTCAGTCTTTGAAATGTTTAAAGGTAAGTTATTTGCTTGCATCCATTGTTTAATCTTCCCAAAATAAGGGGCCCTTTTACTAAGCTGTGTAAGCATCTACGCGTGCCCAATGCATGCCAAAAGGGAGTTACCGCCCAGTTATCACATGGCTTTTGTGGTAATTTCATTTTTGGCGTTCGTCCAATATGCGAGTCTGAAAAATTGTATTTTCGGATGCGCGTATTGGACGTGTGCCAAGTAGCATTCGACATGCATAGATCATTACCGCCCGGTTACCTTGTGAGACTTTACTGCTAGGTCAATGGCTGGTGGTAAGGTCTCAGACCCAAAATTGACGCACGGCAATTTTCATTTTGCTGCACGTCCATTTTCAGAAAAAATTTAAAAGGCATTTTTTGTAGCAATAATTCTGTGTGCACCCAAAACATGCGTCTACACTACTGCAGGCCATTTTTCAGCGCACCTTAATAAAAGGACCCCTAAGAGTCCAACTGCACTCTACCAATGGAAAATCTCATATCCACAGGGAGGAAAACACTGAATATCAGTGTATAATTTAAATTCCACCTGCAAATCATGCAAAATAGCATAAATCCTTGTGATTTACTTTAAGTGGGTAGGACAAGTAGACCTGTGGAACTACGACTGAATGAACACAAATCTACGATAACAACTGGCAATGTTAATGCCCCATTGATTGATCATTGGCAATTGAAACAGCATGTAACCACTGTCACGTTTTCAAAGCTGGAATTAGGTTTGTGAGCCCTTGGGCCACTGCCGAGGAGCGGCAGTGGCAAGCAAAACCACCCCACACCAGAGACTAGGTGGAACAGGACTGGAACCCCGGACTGCAGTTGCAGCAGAGGCAAACAAGCAGGAATAAGCAGAGCAGGCAAGCTAAAACTTCACCTGCGCTTGGCCGCTTTTCACCAGAGTTGAGCCCCTGGCTGCAGGTGGCTGGCAGGACTTACTGGGCAAGGCAGGACTGGATACCCACTAGGCTGAACCAGGACTGAGGGTCAGAGGGGAAAGGAACATACCGGGACAGCAGGGCAAGGAAGGGAAAGCTAAAGGGCAGACTGAAAGCTGCAAGCAGCCACTACAACAGGGAACAAACACTGATAACAAGACACAGAACTGAAAGCTGCAGAGCAGCCACAAAGACACAAACAGACAAAGATTAAACACAAAACCAACCCAGAGACAGGACTAGCAAACAAACAACAACCTAATCTAAACTATAGAAGTGCAACAAGCACCAACATACCAGGGCCTAAGGCAATGCAAAGGCAAGGCAGAAAGGTTTCAAACTAGCTAATAAGCCTAGCAGCAGCTGAGGCTCAGCTGCAGCAATCACCAGGAAACTACGGGTGTTGTGTAGGCTCAAACAGAAAGAGCAAGTCTGGCAGTCTGGAAGATCCGGACCGGACTGAGCAGAAATCTGGAAATGGGTGACAGTAACCAGACAGTCCATTGTAGCCACCAGGTCTGGCCACCACGTGGCGAGAGGAAGGAGAACACGAAACATGGGCACAACCGTGACAACCACTGACACACAATGGTGTGTTATTGATACAGTTCAATGAAGGTGGGAGGGAGGTGATTCTGATCGGTTGTAAAACTATAATTGATAACATTGGATATTTATGCTGAACACCGTTGCTCCTCAGGGGCAGAATTAAGAACTTGAATGGATGATGATTATTTGAGAATGATTGGTGGAATATGGTCATTTGACCTGGAAGATGAAGTATATATGTAAAAAAAAAATGCCACTTCCATCTTTGAATAAGTATGATTGAAAGAAGTGCCTGAAGCTGTAAGAAAGTTGTTTAACGTGCTTTTTTTGTAATATGTTGGATGTTAATATATAACTCTACATCTACCAAGAACCTTATTCTGATGCAGCCCATCAAAACATGATGATATGTCAGGGAGGGCACCTGAGTGGATGACTTTTATCTTCAGATAGGTAAACATATTAATATTGTTAAAGTTATTTAAAAAAATTTAAATATATAAAAAAAGGATCAATGAGGAAGTATGGTGAATGTAGCTCAGCTTGAAAAGTATGCTAGTTTCACCTTCTGAAGATCCAACAAAAATCATTGAAAGTTTTTATCGAACTTAATCTAATATGATAATTGATATTCTGCTTAATCTGTTGTGGTTTAAGGCGGATTACAGAATGGGCTATAATCCCATAGTATATAATCAAAACAATAACTAAGCAAAATGTTAATCATAAAGAAAATTTAACCTCTCAATAAATAATAATCAAAAAGGATTTCAGGAAATACATAAATGTGAAATAATATTCTACTGCTCTTAGACTGTGAGGGGCATTTTTGATATGACATCTGAAAAACATCCAAAAATCCAGAGGCAAACAAACATGGCCATTTTTGACCCAGAAAAACATCTATTTTTTTGGTTTGTAACATCTATCTTTTTGATTTGAAAATCACCCTATTGTAGACCTTTTTGTCCTCAGTGTGTCATTTTTTAAGGCCATTTCCAACAAAAAATGTTCATAAGAAAAAATGCATAAAAGCACGCCATTGAGATGTCTGGGGGCCAGCAGCCTTACCAGACTGGCCAGACAGACATCCCAGAAGAGCAATGGGGCAGTCTAGGGGGCGCTGCAATGAACTTTGCATAAAACGTCCCAGGTACACATCACATCATAACCCCTTTATATTGTACGTTGAACCCTCCAGGAATAGCAAAATAATATATTGTACCCAACTGTATACCACTACAATAGCCCTTATGTCTGCAGGTATCACCTATATGTGGGTTCAGAAGATATCTTGTGGGTTTTGGGGTGCCGACACTTTCCACCATAAGTGTACCAGTTAGAGTGGGTTATGGGCCTTGATTCCCTTCTCTACAGTCTACTGCATTGACCACTAGGCTACGCCAGGAACCTTCTTGCTGTTCTAAGAGGAACGACCATTATATCTGCAGCTGTCCTAGATCCTGGTATATAACATACTTTCACTGCTTAGTGGGGTGGCAGGGTCAGTGACCACTTGGGGATTAAGGGGGGGGGGTCATGCCTTTATCTCTCCAGTGGTCATCTGCTCACTTTGGGCACCTTTTTGGCACTTAAGTAGCTATTGAAACAGGTCTAGCCAAAAATGTCCTATTTTTTGCCCTGGAAATTTTTACAATGTTCCATTATCGCAGAACGTCCAAATAGTAATCCTGCCTTATTCCCTCCCAAAACACGCCTCCAACATGCCCCATTGAGATTTAGATGAACTGCATAGAAAAACATCTTAAAAATTAGTTTCAAAAATAGCAATTTGGATGTTTTTGTGAAAAGAAGTCCATCTGCTGCTTTGTGCCATTTTTTGGATGTTTTTCTGTTTTGAAAATGAGCCCCAGTGGATTTGATTTATGGAAACTGCAGGTTTATAATGTAACCATGGTGGAAAGGGTCATTGCAAAGTAAATTAGAGGCATATAATAAATTGTGGGGTCTGTACTGAGTGCATTGTTCTGTTCAGTTAACTTAGCGGGTTTTAAAAAAGGTTTGATGGCTTCCTAAAGGAAAAAATCCATACATCATTATTAAAATGGACTTGGGGAAAATCCACTGCTTATTTCTAGAATAAACAGCATAAAATGTATTGTACTGTTTGGAGATCTTGCCAGGTACTTGTGACCTGGATTTACCACTGTTGGAGACAGGATGCTGGGCTTGATGGACCTTTGGTCTGTCCAAGTATGGCAATACTTATGTACTTATGGATACATTCTAGTTGAATTCAGTATTCTGGTGAGAAATGGATATGTGAGGTTTAGGCTACTCCATTATGCTTGCTGTTATTGTTACTGTTGAAGGCTGTATTCTGGGTCTTCCAAGATAATAATGTTTTCCTTCTGTCTGGAGTTGCTGCTGATTGTATCTGATGGTTTGTTAAATAAAAATATAAATGCACCGAAAGATTCTCCCACTGTTCATGAAACACTGTTTCCAAATATGTGTAATTATTATGTAATAAAATTAAAATCTTGCTCTTTTCTTATACAGTCATCCCAGTGTGTATTTACATAATTATACAGTTTGGTCAATAGTCACCTTTGAAATTAGGGGTCTTTTTGTGAGGTGGACAAATATTTGCATTTTGGAATCTGGACTGGGACTCATTTCACATAAATGTGGCAGAAATGAGTTTGTCTTCTCCAGCCTAAGCTAGATTAAACCTGATGAAATAGAGGTGAAAGAGCTATCTGGTATCCTATTTTGTTTCCTATAACTTGCAAGACAGTTATAAGAAATAGCCAGCTCACCAATAGTCCATTGCAAATTATGGCTTACCTAGTGAAAACAGAAATTTTTAACCATGAAATTGCCTACACACATTGTTCAACAATGCATGATTTAAGACTGCTACCTATAAATTCCAAATGGAAATAATAATAATAATAATAATAATAAATCAATATCTACATGTCTATAAATCTATCTATAAGTAAAGAAAGCATGCATAGCATAGCTCATAGAATTCTTTCCAACCCCTCTGCATTTAAACACATTTGTGTATTTGTGTGAGTGTGTGTGTGTGTGTGTGTGTGGAAATGTTTGTGTGTCTCTGCATGTGTATGTTTGTGTGTGTGTTTTCTGTGTGTCTTTGATCAGGAGAGGAGATAAAAAGGGATGGCAGTTTGAAAGGTACAATTCCTTAATTACAATATTACAGTGAAACAGTGTATGTATGCTGTAGCTTTTAGAGTTGCTTCTCTCATGGACATGCATTTCCCTGGATTCTATATTCTATATATGGTGCCTAGATTTGCATGTCCAAGATGCGCATGCAAATAAATTGAGTAATGAACCCTTAACTATCAATAATTGGATGCTATTAACCAATTATTGGTGTTAATTGGAATCATTAAAATTTGCACATGCATCTGGCTGCATGCTAATCTATTAGGCATGGTGCCTAACCCTCCTAGCATGTAACTCAACAAGGGGTGTGGCCATGGTTGTGGCAGGAGCATTCCAAAACGTTAGGTGTGTAATTATAGAATACGCCTTCAGCACGTCTAACTTAGGTACCATAATTTTAAGCAGGTTGAAGTCTGGTGCCTATATTTTGGTGCAGAAATCAATGCTAAACGCAATTCTATAAAGGGTGCATGCCCCTTAAAGAATCACACTTAGGGCTGATTTTTTTCTGGCACCGAATTTTGAGTGCCATTTCCTGAATCCAGTCCATTGTTTCAAGGTTTATTAGGAATTTACTATCTCGCCCATCATAGATATCTCTGAGCGGCTTACAATCTATTAATTGCGGAACAGAAAAGCGAAGAACAAGGTATGATTAGGAGAGGGATGAGCTACAATATTTGACAGGAAAGAAAAAAGAGGGAGAGAAGGAAAGGGGAACTTGCTTGACCCTCCAGGGTTGATCAGATGTGTCCTCTGCAAACTGTGCATTTTTGGGAAGAGGTTCATATATCTTCTGCATCCCATGTACTTGACAAGTACATAGGATCTTTAAGGGAAAAGAAGGGATAGTAAATAGTATGGATGGCAAGACTGGATAGACAATATTGTCTTTATCTGCCTTCATTTTTCTATGATTCTAGATGCAGACACATCACTTCTACAGCACAGAAACTTTCTCCAGATCACTTCTTCCCTTACTGTAACTGGAGTTGCCCAGGGCCGCCGAGAGGGGGGGCAAAATTTCCCGGGCCCGGGCCTCCAAGGGGTGCCCGGCACCAGGGTCAGGCCGCCGGCGCTGCAGTCCGCAGTCTTACCTGCCTGCCTCCTTCGCTTCGGGCCCCCTGCATTCAAAGCGGCAGTCGCAGATCGCCTCTCTTCTGGCCTTCCCTCCCTGTGTCCCGCCCTCGCGGAAACCGGAAGTTACATCAGACGAGGGCGGGACACAGAGAGGGAAGGCCAGAAGAAATGCGATCTGTGACTGCCGCTTTGAATGAAGGGGGCCTGGAGCCGTGGAGGCAGGCAGGTGAGACCACGGACTGCAGCGGCGAGGGGAGCGACGGGGGGAGGCAGCGGCAGGTGGAGCGATGGGGGATGGCAGCGGTGGTGGGGGTTGAGGCGGGGCAGTGGGGGGGGGGGCAGAGGCGGGGCGGCCTTGCCCCAGGCCCAGCCTAATCTCTCGGCGGCCCTGGAGCTGCCTTCTAGTCCTCCGCCCTGACTGCCTTCCCTATTGGCTGTATCCTACCTATAGTCTGTGCTGCTAGTTAAACGGAAACATGCAGGGCAAGCTCACTCACACTGGGGGAGGGGCAGGGGGAACTAGATAACTGCGGTAATGTAAAATTCTGCTGGATTTTGAAAAAAGCCATACAGTTGGCAGCAGGGGCGTATCTGAACTGCGGCGGTAGGGGGGGCCAGGGCCAGAGAGGGGGGGCACATTATAGCCGCCCCCCCCCCCCGCCGCCGCCGCCGCCGCCATTGCCGATCCCCCTCCCCCCAGCCGCTGCCATTGCTAACCCTCCCCCTCCGTTGCTCGCCTACCTTCGCTGGCGGGGGACCCCAACCCCCGCCAGCCGAGGTCCGCGTCCTCCTGCCGCTGCCGGCTGCCTTTGGTCCTTTCATTCTTCCATTGAAGCTGGCGCCGACGAAAAAGTTTCTTTTGAATCTGACGTCGCTGCACGTTGCACGTTGTACGTGCAGGACGTCAGACTCAGAAACAATTTCTGAGTCTGACGTCCTGCACGTACAACGTGCAGCGACGTCAGACTCAAAAGAAACTTTCGTCGGCGCCAGCTTCAATGGAAGAATTAAAGGACCAAAGGCAGCCGGCAGCGGCAGGAGGACGCGGACCTCGGCTGGCGGGGGTTGGGGTCCCCCGCCAGCGAAGGTAGGCGAGCAACGGAGGGGGAGGGTTGGCAGCGGTAGGGGGGTCCAGGGTGAAATCTGCGGGGGCCCAGGCCCCTGAGGCCCCACGCAGATACGCCCCTGGTTGGCAGTCCTAACCTCCTGAGTCTTGAACACATCTCACAGGATCCCCCTAAACATGTGCACACAAAGGGGCCCTTTTACTAAGATTCGTAGGTGCCTACGTGCATACAACGCACATCAAATTAGAAGTAACACCTGGCTACCACATGCCCCAGGCGGTGAGTCTAATTTTGACATGTGTCCAAAACCCACAGCAGAAAATAATTTCTATTTGCGACCACATGGCGCAAACTGAGCAGTAATCAGCAGTGTATGTGAACTGATGATTACCACCCAGTTAATATATGAAACCCTACCGCTTAGTCAATGAGTGGTGGTAAGGTCTCAGGCCCCAAATGGATGCACATTGATTTTTATTTTGCCGCACATCTATTTTTGGCAAAAAAAGGCCTTTTCTGCAGGCGGACTGAAAAATGGACCTGTGCGCATCCAATACACGCGCCTACAACAGCACAGACCATTTTTCAGTGCACTTTAATAAAAGATCTTCAAAATATGTGCAAAGTGTGCCAATGGCTTAATCTTGCTCTGCTCGGTACAACAGATGTTAATTGGCAATACAGATAGGGCCAAATTTTATAAATGGTACCTTAAATTTGGTGCTGAAAAACCACGCAGTTAGTGTGATTCTATCAACTATAGCTAAAGCTACGTGTAGTTTAAAGAATATGCTCATGAGCCATTCTTGCGACTAAATTTTAGGCACACCCATTTAGGCCACATAAAATCAGGCCTAAATACCTGTGCCTAAGTTAGGCGCAGATTGGGTGTATTCCATAATAAGTACATAACTATTGCCATACTGCGGCAGACCGAAGATCCATCAAGCAGAGAATCCTGTATCCAACAGCGGTCAATCCAGGTCACAAGTACCTGGCAAGATCCCAAAACAGTACAACACATTTTATTTATTTGTAGCATTTTTAAGCTGCATATGTTAGAAATAAGCAGTACATTTCCCCCAAGTCCATTTTTATTTTTTTTATTTATAGTTTTAATTACAATTCACAAGGATTACCTTGTTTTGGAAATACAGGTAGAGAAAATAAAGGAATTACAACATTCTCAATCATAATAGTTTACAACACTATAATAAAACGGGAAAAATAAAGGAAAGGAAAAGTTATTACTTTAGAATGTTTTTTTTTTTTTTTTTACAAATATTACAACTTAAAACCTTCCTTAGACCTCAGTAGAGAACTGGGGAGAAAAGAGTTAGAGAGGTAATATAAAGAATTAATCAAAATTAGCTTTAAAGAAAAAGGCTGCCTACTTCCAGCATTCTAATTTATTTCACTTGTTTCAATTCTAAAAACGATTTAAGTTGTTCCTGTGAAAAGAAAGTATATTTTGTTTGACCCAATTTAACTACACACTTGCATGGGTACGCCAAAAAGAAGGTTGCACCTATATCTGTTGTCATTTGTTTCAAGGCAAGAAACTGTTTCCTTTTTTGTTGTGTCAATTTAGTGACATCTGGGTATATCCAAACCTTGGAACCATGGAATTGAGCTTTAAGATTTTTAAAATATAATCTTAAAATAGTATTATAATCTTGCTCAAAAACCATTGATGCAATCACAGTGGCTCTGTTCACTATTATATCAGTACATTGTTCCAGAATGTCCGAGATATTTTGTAAGTCAGGCATATCTTTTTCAGGGCCTTGTGCTCCATTTTTAGATTTAGGATTGAAGGTAATTTTATTTATTGGGGGAATTGCCTCTGCAGGAATATGTAGAATTTCTATCAAATATTTTCGAAAGGTGTCTATCAGAGTTTCCCCAACTATTATTGGAAAATTCAAAAGACGGAGATTTAGGCACCCCCAAGTCTATTTTAATAATGGCTTATGGACTTGGGGAAAATGCACTATCCAAACTAAGCTAACTGTTTTTATTACATTCTTTGGCAACAAATTCCAGAGTTTAATTACATGTTGAGTGAAGAAATATTTTCTCCGATATGTTTTAAATTTACTACTTTGTGCTTCATTGCATGCCCCCTAGTTCTAGTATTTTTGGAAAGAGTAAACAAACGATTCACATCTACCCATTCCATTCCACTCATTATTTTATAGACTTCTATCATATCTTCCCTCAGCCATCTCTTCTCCAAGCTGAAGAGCCCTAGATGCTTTAGCTTTTCCTCATAGGGAAGTCATCCCATCTCCTTTATCATTTTCTTCACCCTTCTCTGTACCTTTTCTAATTCCACTATATCAACAATGACACCTAGATCCCTTTCCTGTTCGGTGACTCCTAATGTGGAACCTTGCATTACATAGCTATAGTTTGGGTTCCTCTTTCTCACATGCATCACTTTGCACTTGCTCACATTAAGCGTCATCTACCATTTGGATGACCAGTCTCCCAGTCTCATAAGGTCCTCCCGTAATTTTTCACAGCCCTCTTGTGATTTAACAACTTTGAATAACTTTGTGCATTCAGCAAACTTAATTACCTCACTAGTTACTCCCATCTCTAGATCATTTATAAATATGTTAAAAAGCAATGGCCCCAGCACAGACCCCTGGGGAATCCCACTAACTACCCTTCTCCATTGAGAATACTGACCATTTAACCCTACTCTCTGTTTTCTATCTTTTAACCAGTTTTTAATCCACAGCAGTACACTATCTCCTATCCCATGACTCTCCAGTTTCCTCTGGAGTCTTTCATGAGGTACTTTGTCAAATTCCTTTTGAAAATCCAGATACACAATATCAACCAGCTCACCTTTATCCACATGTTTGTTCACCCTTTCAAGGAAATGTAGTAGATTGGTGAGGCAAGATTTCCCTTCACTAAACCCTTGGTGGCTTTGTCTCATTAATCTATGCTTTTGAATACGCTCTGTAATTTTGTTCTTTATAATAGTCTCTACCATTTTGCCCGGCACCGACATCAGGCTCACTGGTCTATAATTTCCCAGATCACCTCTGGACCCTTTTTAAAAAAGTTTTTTGAATTGCCCACAAGCTGCCCATTTCACACCAATGCCCATGTCGTCTTTTCAACTGCACACAAGAGAATTTACACGCACTGCATTACAGAATATGCCTAGAAAGTTGTCTGTGTAAATTCTAATTAAAGCCAATTAGTGCTGCTAATTGATTGCTAAGTACCAATTATCAGCACATTGGCTTGTTAATCTATTAAGTCATCTGCACAATTTGACTATGTGGCCAAATTTATCGTGCACAACTTAAGGCACCATATATAGAATTTGGGGATAGCAACCAATAATCATTTGCATAATAAATGACCCTTAGGGCCCCGTTTACTAAGCTGCGCTAGAGGTGCGTTAGTGCTTTTAGCATGCGCTAACCATTAGCACGCGCTGTGTTGGCACCCACAATATTACTATGGGTGCCTACACAGTTAGCACACCTTAATTTTGTGTATGTATTAAAAACGCTAGCGCACCTTAGTAAACAGGGCCCCTAATCCCTTATTTGTCCTGTTTGTCTTTCTTGAATATATTGTAAGCTCTGTCAAGCAGAAACTGTCTTTTACATGTTAGTGTACAGTGTTGCATAATTCTAATAGCGCTATAAAAATGATAAGTAGTAGTAATAATGGTAGTTGTAGTAGCAATAAGAAAACTGTATGATTTTTAAAGTAGTTTTCAGAGTAGAATTAGCAAAATGGAAAATGAAATAGAGAAGGAAATATTGACATTCCCTGTGTGAGCATCTCTGGGAACGGCATGTGTTTTTGTCTGTGGCGTAGGCATTGAGGGTTATGGGGGCCTGGGCCCCCTTCACTTTGGGCTCAGGCTCCCTCCAAACCTGCACCGCACTCATTAAATGACTGGCGGAAATGCCAAAGAAATTCCTTGCTGAGCAGTTCCCTTCCTCCTCATGCTGCTTCATGAGTAATAATGAATTCAGAGACTCAGTATACAAAATAATTCACCTGCTGATTTTTGCAAAAATCTATATACCTCATTAAGGTGCAGTGCAGGTCTGAAGGGAGCCTGAGCCCAAAGTTGGGGGACCCAGGCCACCATACCACCCCCCCCCCCCAATGCCTAGACCACAGACAATAAGAGCTAAATTTCACATGCAGGTTTCTTTTTACCCAGTTCATTTGCATGGGTAGGTGATTTGCATGCAAAACAGAGTCCTAACTCATGGGAAATCTGGTGGGTTAGTAAATAAGCCACAGTGTGTGTGATGGAAACAAACTTAAATGCCCATAAATTCCAGCTACCCATTGTCTCTTTGAGTGCATGTTCCCTTTCCTTCTTTGTTGCTATAGAAAGATGCTCATAGTATCTGTAAAAAAAATGTATGGACAAAAGAATCCAATTTAAGACAAGCTGCTTTCTTGCAGCTAGTTGTGTAAGTTGTTGTACAGAGCTGCTAGATAAATCCAAAATATCACAGCAGAAACCTAAGTGACTGTTTTCTGTCACAGCCTTTAAATGATTTGCATTGTAATGTGATTCCTCAGGAAAGATCACCATATAGGAAAGGCACTGTGATGATGGATAATGGTTTATCTCAACATATGTGTAATTTATAGGTAGCAGTGTGTGTCTTCTCTTAAGCAAATGGATTCCATTTACAAATGCAATGATGCAAAGTGATAAGAGAAAGCAAATTTATCATAGTTAAAAAGAAATTATACAACAACAAAAAATCTTTATAGTTAATTTGCATCCATCACACCAAGTCTCCTCTGGTTTCTATTTCATTATCTTGAGAGTGGCACAGCTCGCCTCCTTTCATTGTTCTTGAGAGGACACCTGGCTCACTTCTTTCGGAAGAAAACAAATTCTGTCCCAGTGAAAGAAATAAATTTAGAGACAAAAGGAGACCGTTAATGAAATGTTCGATCTTATGCATCTGCTTCGCTCAAATATCTACTATGGTAGATACAAAATTTAAAAAGTATAATGGCACCCAATTACTCTTCACAGCATCGTGCTAGTCTGTCACTGAGTTTCATTCTACAAATGACATTTTAACAATGCATTTCTTACCAATAAAGAATGGCGTGACAAATTAGAAAATAAAATAGGTGATTTTTTTTTAAATCGTGGACTTCCTACTTTCATAGAGTACAGTGAAAGTAAGGATGCCATTTTAAAAAAGATCATTTTAGAAGACTTGTATGACTTTTAAATGTTAAACAGCAGTGTTTACTTGCATAAATATTCAACACATATATATTAGGAGCCCTTTTACTAAAGCTTAGTGCGTGCTAATGGAATTAGTGCTCGCTAAATGCTAAGAAGCCCATAGGTATAAATTGGGCTTCTTAGCATTTATCCTGGATTCTATATAGCGTGCCTAGAGATCCATGCCAAAATCCAAGCATATTCTGTAACAATGCGTGTAACTTAATCGACTTAACAAGCAAATCAATGTTGATAACAGCACTTAACAAGCAATAGTGAGTACTAATTGGCAATAATTAGAATTTACATGCACAATACACTAAGCATATTCTGTAACACAGTGTGCCTAACTTCCAACATGTACAGTCAAAAAGGGGTGTGGTTATAGGCGGGGAAATGAGCGTTCCAAAACTTACATGTGTAGTTATTGAATATGGCCCAGTGCTCCTAAATCTACATGCCGGGATTTATGCCATGTTTTCAGTGGTGTAAATGGATGCATGTAGTTTTAGGCACTGGGATATCAACTAAACATATTCTATACACTGTGCCTAATTTTAGGTGCCGCTTATAGAATACTAGTAAAAAAGGCCCGTTTCTGACAGAAATGAAACGGGCGCTAGTAAGGTTTTCCTCGGAGTGTGTATGTTTGATAGAGTGTGTTTGACAGTGACTGTGTGTGTGTGTGAGAGAGAGATAGAATGAATGTGTGAGTGTGTGTGTGTGTGTGTGTGTGAGAGAGAGAGAGTGAGACTGTCTCCTGTGTCCCCTGCCCGCCTTTCCAGCCACTCAGCAATTGTTCTATCTCCCCTGCTCCCCTTCCAGGCACCCAGCGATTCTCCTCTGTCCCCTTTCCCCCCTGTAGCCACCCATCGATTCTCCTCGCTCCCCTGCCCCCACTCCAGCCGTGTGTGTGTGAGAGTGAGTATGTGGAAGACAGAGACAGTGAAAGTGTGTGTGTGTGTCTGTGTGAAAGTGTGACTGAGAGTGAGTTAAGAGAGAGAGTGAGAGTGTGTATATGTATTTGTGTCTGTGTATGTATGAGACAGAGAAAGTGTGTGTGTCATATTGTCTTTATTGAAACTTGCAACAAGACAAACCAAGCATACAAACAAGCGATAAAACAAGCAATAAAACCCGCTAACTAATACATAAATAAAACCTTACTGGCCAATACCCCCGCCCCTCAACAAACCCTCCCACTCAGGGAGGCTGAAACGAAAAACCCCTCCAATGCCTTGCCCACTGTAGTCCAGAACAATGCTCCTTCTCCCTCACTGCCAGCTGCTGGACAAAATGTACCACATCCCCTGCCACCTCCTGTACAGACAGCCACTTCCGATATAATGAAGCTTGGCAGCGTGCCTGCCACAGGAAGTAACAAAGGGCTGCAGCGATGATATACAGTGTCTCCCTACACCACCCCTTTCCTTTTGGAAACCCTCCATAGGCCCATTCTGCATAAGATAGCTGGTGGAAGAAAGGAATCCCTAATTGGCGGGCTACTGCCTGACAGACTTGTTGATTGAACGGGCACTTGAGGAGGAAGTGGTCCATTGTTTCATCCTCCGTCACGCACTCCCCCCTCGGGCACTTACGATCATTGCTGTTTCTATTTTTCATGTTAGCTCGAACATAAAGCCGGCTGTGGAAAGTCAGCCAGGCCATGTCCGCAATCTTCCGGGGGAGGCGTGATGAATTGAGGAAAGCCAGACCTTCCTCCTGTAGTGGACCTGGGCAGTCCCTCAAGGCTAGACGTGTTGAAAAGTGTGTCTGAATAATGCGGTGTTGTAGCTGCCTCCTGTCCTCCTTCTGGATTTCCTGTACTGTGATACCCCATCTCTTCACCAATCTCAACAGAGGTGAGATGTACTGTGGCAAGTATCCCGCCTTCCCTCGCAGGGGCATTGCCTGACCTCCCCTCACCCAATCCCTCAAGTACCGCTGAAGCCAGGAGGCCATGCAGTCTGCCCAAGCCGGCCTCCCTTCCCGCAAGACCCCTCCCAGATTTTGTTGGAAAAAGAAACAACTAAAATGTACCACAGGGTTGACCATTCCCAACCCCCCCTCCCTTTTGGGCAAATAGGTCACCTCCCTCCGGATAATATTCATCCTGTTCCCCCATAGCTGTTGGAAAAACAAGCTGTATACTCTGGCATGTAACGATATAGGCAGTAAACAGACCTTGGATATGAACAGGAGAAGGGGTATCAGATAGGTCTTAATGACATGCAGTTTTTCCACAAACCGCAACTTATATGATTTCCACTGGGCCACCCTTTCCTCGACTCTCCCCAGCCCCTTCTCCCAGTTGATCGTATCATAGTCCTGTCTGCCTACCCAGAGACCCAGGATCCGTACTTCATCCCTTGCTACTGGGTACTGACTGGGAAGTTTGAAAGCTGGTCTGCCCTGTCCTACCCAAATTGCGGAGCTCTTATCCTGGTTTATCTGGGCCCCCGCAGCCTGTGTGTATTCTGCCATCCAGGTCTGAACTCGCTCGGCTTCCTCCTTGCTACTGATTACTACTGTGACATCATCTGCGTAGGCGACACATCGCCATGTGTGTGAACCCAAAGAGATGCCCTCTAGTTGACCGCTAAACCCTCCACTCAACCTTCTGAGGAAAGGATCTAAGGAAAGGACGTACAGCAAGGGGCTGAGGGGACACCCCTGCCGTACCCCTGACCTCACTGCAAAGCTCTTGCCCACCCAACCATTTATTAGAGTGCTACTCCTTGCATTGCGATACAAAGTCTGGATCCACCCTATAAACTGGTCGGGTATCCCATAGCACCGAAGCACTAGCCATAGGTACTCCTGGGACACCCTGTCAAAAGCCTTAGACTGATCAAGGGTCAGCAAATACTTTCCCTTTGTCCCACCTTGACTCCTTTCCACTATTTCACGGATGGTACAAACTGCTTCCACTGCCCCTTTCCCCTTCACCGAGCAAAACTGTGCTGAGGACAAGAGACCACCCACTGCCCCAGCCAGGCGGTTGTAAATAATCCTGGCCATTATTTTCCTATCTACATTCAGAAGACTTATGGGTCTCCAGTTCTCGATAAGTTCCAGATTTCCCTTCTTTGCGAGGAGAACCAAAATAGAACACTGCTGTGAAGGGGCCAAACGCCCGTTCTGCAAACAATTATTAAAAATTGCAGCTAACACTGGAATCAGGACCACACGGAATTTTTTGTAGAACTCTGGGGTCAGCCCATCGGGACCCGGAGTTGTACGTGCTGATAGCGTATCAATAGCATCATCTACCTCTCCTGTGGTAATGGGCCTAAGCAGTTGTTCCATCTCCCCCTCCGAAACCTTTTCCAAGCCTGGGGCACTCTGCACGT
Organism: Microcaecilia unicolor; assembly: GCF_901765095.1. Lineage (NCBI taxonomy): Eukaryota > Metazoa > Chordata > Amphibia > Gymnophiona > Siphonopidae > Microcaecilia > Microcaecilia unicolor. Next base: position 489,399,094 of record NC_044031.1, on the reverse strand, counting down.
ATGATAGCATGAAGTTAGAAACCAAGCTCTCTTTCCCCCACAATTTGGTGTAAAACCGAATGACCCTGGCCTCGATTGAACGTTGGTTCGTCAATCGCTGCCCTGCTTCATCTCTCATAGCATAAATGACCTTGTGTCCTACTGCTACCTTGCAATTCTGGAAAGGATCCGGGGAATACCGATGCCCATATTCCCTTTCCAGAAGCAAAGCAGCGTATCGATCATATTGCAACAGCCTCAACTGGGCCTGCAAAGCTTCTATCTCTCCCTTCTCTAGATGGTTGGAGACCGCGTGGTCCAATTGCTTACGAAGACGACAGCACTGTGCCTGTAACCCCAGACTCTGCTTCCTGGCTAGGGACCGGAAAAGGGCCTTGACTCGCCCCTTTACCATGTCCCACCAGGCTCCCTTATCATCCATCACCTCCCATAGTGTTTCTTGGTCTGCTAAAAAACCCTCAAATATTTGTCTGTTTTCCTCTACTTCTAATAACTTTGCACTCAGTTTCCAAAATCCTGGGCCTTTCTGCGCCCCTTCGCATATTGTTAAGACTGTGGAAACTAAGGCATGATCTGAATATTCCGTCCATCTATTCGGCTGCCCCTGAAACTTAGCCAACCCGCCTACAAAGAGCCAGTCAATACGGCTCTCCGTGTCTCCCCTTCTAAAAGTGAACCCCTTCCCTCCCGCCACCTCCAGTCTTGCCTGTTTTACAATTGCTGCCAGCTGGAGGCTGTCATAACCCACCTGACGCCTGGACCCCTTTCTATCTGCTTGCTGTAAGACCATATTAAAGTCTCCTCCAAATACCACCAATTTGCTTGTATATAAATACGGTTTCACCCGGAGCAACAGCTGCTTGCGTTCCCAACTAATCTGGGGCCCATAAAAGTTAATGATTCGCACTGCTACCCCTCTAATGAAAACGTCTAAGACAACACACCTCCCTATCTCCACCTCTATTTCCCTCGTAATCTCCACTTCTCGGGTGGCAAAAAGAATAGCCACCCCTGCGCATCTTTCTTTGGCCAGAGACCAGAATGAGGGCCCCCCTTTCCAATCTCTCTTGGCCCGGTGCAGGAGCTGCAAAGAATCCAAATGAGTCTCCTGCAACAGGATGCAGTCTACCTTGCACTGGGTCAAATCGCTAAAGGCGACAAATCTAGTTCTCTCTGCCTTTATGCTGGCTACATTCAGAGTTGCAAAGATTAAGGACAAGGCAGCCATGGTTTATTTCTTAAATTTCTTACCCCTCCTCATCTCTTCACCGCAATCCCTCTTCACAGATATTCCTGCCCCCATCATTTCTTCAGGATCCTCTATAATTTCTTCTAATTCCAAATCCTCCCACTCTGAGTCATCTTCCCCGGCTTTCTTTCTACCCTTTTTTTTCTTGGTTTCCTCTGGACCAGCCCTTTCCCCTTTCATCCCTTCCTTACCCTCCTCTATTTCCTGCATGAGGCCCTTCATTAAACTAGTAGGATGTGATGTTAGACTTGGGGGTAACACTGCTGGCTCCTCTCTGTTAAGTCTTTCAGATGATTCATTCCTTGCTCCCCTCCCCTCCCTCCTCTTCTCCTCCAAAACCTCCCTTTGGGGTGGATTCATCTCAAGATCACCCTCTCCTTCACCTGAAACCTGAAACACTGCATATCGATTACTCTGGCTCTTCTCCAGAATATCTGTTCTCCCCGCTCGGGCTAGCCCCCTCCCCTCCTTCCTCCGACCCCCCTTCCCTCCATGTTTCCCTACCAGGGTCCATGCTTCCCCTTCTTCTCCCCCCTTCTCCCCACCTCCTTCTTCCATCCTTTCACAAATACCCCTTCTTTGAATGTGATCCAAACCTGATGCCCTTTTCTCCCCCTTTCCCTTTCCCTTAGTGCCTGCCTCTGTATGAATAGTGGTATTTGATTTATCCATTAATCCCTTTAATGCTTCCCGCTTCTGTCCTTGTATCCTTGTAGTTTCTGCTTGTGCCCCTTCCTCCCCCCTCCTCTCTTCCTCTACCTGATTGTGCGATGCTTGTGGGCACTTGCTAAAAGGGTGCCCCAAGCCTCCACACAGGTTACAGCGTATGGTAGTGCAGTCGCTGGTGTCATGATCTGTACTACCACATCGCGAGCACTTTAACACTGTACATGACATGCTTAAGTGACGGAAAGATCCGCACCTGTAGCACTGTCTGGGTTGTCCTGCATAAAAGCATTGAATTCGATCCCTTCCAATGTATGCGGCTGAAGGTATATGTTGGGTGACATAGCCTGCCTGTTTTAATTTTACAAGGGCACTCCACCCCCCCGCCCACACACGACTCTGGTCTGGTATTTTGCTTAATGGGGTCCTAATTTCGGCATACCGTCCCAACCAGTATGACAGGTCTGCAGCCATAAGAGATTCATTACGTACCAAAATGGTAATCTGGACTGCGTCCTGTCTACTGATGGGGACAGCCTTAAAATCCACCCATCTACCCTGATGCTGCACCTCTGTGTACTTTTCCCAAAACAGGTCCAAACCTCGCCCTGTTAAGAAACTAATATCATATTCAGGGATTCCCACAGGGTGTATGCATGCATACAAATCTTCAGGGATAAAGCCAAGGGAGAATACCATTCTTAAAACAACCTCTCTAGGTGGTGCTACCCCTGTGCCCACCCAACGCAGCTGGACAACATTTCGACGTTTTGGGGTAACACCGCTCCCGGGACCCCGCAACGGACCAGAAAATGGATTTCCCCTTGTCTCCATGTCTGACTCCTGCCTCCCCTCCTCCTTCCCTGTCTCTGCCCCTCCTCCCCGTACTACTGCTGCAAAGGATAAAGGGGCTGATACCAGTATGCTCCCCCCTTCCCCACTCCCTTCCTGCCTTCCTCCCCTCCCCCTCTCTTCCCCTCCCTCCTCTCCCATGTCCACTAACCCCACTATGTTCCGTTCACTTGTGCTGTTTCTGTCTCTTCCCCCTCTGCAATATTCTACTTCCAGTCCTTTGCCAGTTGCTGCTGTTCCCAACCAGCACTCGTTCCCTTGCTCTGCAACTGTCCCACTCAGACCAGGTCTGGGATCTGTCTCCTCTTGTAGCTGACACTCTCCTCCATGCACTTTCTCTGTTTCTGACACTGTCATACTCAGTCTGAGTCTTGGCTCCGCCTCCTGGTGCAGCTGACACTCTCCTTCATGTACTCTCTCTGTATCTGGCACTGTCTTACTCAGTCTGGGTCTTGGCTCTGCCTCCTGGTGCAGCTGACACTCTCCTCCATGCTCTGTCTTACTGGGTCTGGGACTTGGCTCCGCCCCCTGGTGCAACTGACACTCTCCTTCATGTACTCTCTCTGTATCTGGCAATGTCTTACTCAGTCTGGGTCTTGGCTCCACCTCCTGGTGCAGCTGACACTCTCCTCCATGCCCTGTCTCACTCGATCTGGGTCTTGGCTCCGCCTCCTGGTGCAGCTGACACTCTCCACAATTCTCTCTCTCCTTTCTGGGACTCCTGCTTTGATGGGCATGAGTTTCTGAGAAGCTCCCTTCTGCTCTTTCTTCTTGTTTCTGAGTGGCAGAATCTATTGGGAGCCCCTGCCTGTCACTGAGCTTCCCCCATGATGTCATCAGCACTTCTGATTGAGATTGGATGGCAGCTCTTGGACAGCCCTGCTCAGAGGTCTGCCCTATCAATTCTGTCCATGAGTGACTGTGGTGTTCCCACGATGTTCCCGCCCTCTGTCCACCATATTTGCTCTCAGCTTCTTCCATCTCTTGTAGTACTCCACTACTCCATTCCTGTACTTTCCCATCCTCTTTAGTCTCTGTCTCCATCTGCAAAACCCCTTGTTTTGCTCTACTTTCCCTCCCGTTGTTCCTGGTAACTTCTGTACTTGCTCAGTGTGTAGTGATTCTTCTCCTACCTCAGCATTCAAACTGTTCTGATTCTCCAGGCTGTCTTTCTTCTCTGTCTCTCCCAGCAAACCTGAGCTCTTCTCTGTGGGTTCGGCTATGCCCTGCCAGCTCTCTAAGTATAAGGGACGTTTTTGAATTTTTTTCAGTTTCATAGCTCTTTTGTGTTCCAAACTTGCCAGGCTCTCTTGCTGCATGCAGTGCTGGAGCCCCTCCTTATCCACAGTACCTGCCACAACTGGATTAGGAGCCTCTGTTCTACAAGGCTGGTAAGTGGATGGAGCACCTAGCTCTTGGGAATCCTGTAGGAAATAAAATACTGGTGATAACTGGGAATTATTTGTGTCAGTCTTGTCTTTCCCTCCTTCTGGCTGCTGCTGTTTCTCTTCCCCTGCTGTCCCTTCCAGCATAGCCTCTGGGGTGTCTGGAACCACGGAGTCCTGTGTGTCTCTGGGTTCTGCTTCCTGCTGGATCTGGGACTGCGTCTGGGTCTGCTGCATGCGTTCCCTGTTCAGGAAAACCTCACGAAGGGGATTATCTCTGCAGTTCTTTAGTGTTTGCAGCTGCCTTTGTTTTGCTGTAAGCCGCTTCTGGAGTGCTTCAACTCCCTTAACATACTTGTCTCGTGGGCCAGTGGAAGCCAGGTTACACATAGTTTTTGCTAGCTTCAGCCGCTTCCTCAGTACCTCTATTTCACCTTCTACTCGATTCATTTTCTTCACTGATCTAATTACCTCTTCAGGAGTCATATGCTGGGCCTCTTTCTTCTGCCAGGCCCTAGGCCTGGATTCCTTCTCCTCCTCTTCTTCCTCACTAACGTCCTCTTCAGACTCTCCGCTATTCTCTTCCACCACCTCTCCTCTGATACTGGATGCAGAGAACCCTGCTCTGGAACCCGGGCCCTGCCTTCTTGCCCCCTGTTCTTCACCCAGCTTAGGAATGTTATGGCCAGGACTTACAGTCAGGGTGAGCTGGCTCCTCAGCAAGCGCTGCTGGGCTCTGGTCCTTCCTCCGTCCACAGGCCTGGGCTCTCCTGGTTCTCCTGGTTGCATGCTTGGGGCTTGGGTGGAGGAAGCCTCCCCTTCATAGTGTTTCTCAGCTCCAAGTGTGCTAGGCCTTTCAGCCTGGGGCCCTCCTGCAGGGGGGCCCCCTCCCCTCTGCATTGTTCAGCAGCCACAGGGTACAGCAGCTCTCCTTTCAGCACCTCTTCACCACAGGTCTGTACTCTGTGTGTGTGTGTGCGCGTGTCTGTGTGAAAGAGAATGTGCGAGGCTAGTGTCAAAATGAAGAGACAGCAGCAAAAGTTTGCATAGCAGAGCACAACCATTTGAGCCAGTTGTTACCTTATCTCCCCTGCCGTCCCCTCCATACCCAATGATTCTTTTTTTGTCTTCCATCCCCTCCGTGTCCCGTGTGTGTGTGTGTGTGTGTGTGAGAGAGAGAGAGATGCTAGTAGTCCCTGTGACAGTGGAGGGTCAGTTGCTCCTTATAGGCAGTTGAGAGTGAGAGAGAGTGAGAAAGAGTGTGCATGTGGTGTTTTTTTTCCTCCCCTCTCATCTCCTCCGTGTCCCTTGTGTGTGTGTGTGTCTGAATACAACGGTTTATTTTGTTTTTATTTCTCAAGTGTAGTGAGAATGTGTATATGTGTGTGTGTGTGTGTGTGTGAGAGAGAGAGAGAGAGTCAGAGAAAGTGTATGTGTGGGTGAGAGTGAGTGTATTGAAGAGAGAGACAGTGAAAGTGTGTGTGTGTCTGTGTGAAAGAGAGACTGTGAGAGTGATTTAAGTGAGAGAGTGAGAGTGTGTATATGTATGTGTGTCTGTGAAAGAGAGTGTGCAAGGCTAGGGTTCAAAATGGGAAGACAGCAGCAAAATGTTCCATAGCAGAACACAACCATTTGAGCCATTTCTCAGTTATAAGCAGTTAAGAGAGAGGGAGATAGTGAGATAGTGAAAGGGAGTGTGTACTGATGGTTTTTTTCCCTCCCCTCTCATCTCCTCCCTGTCCCTTGTGTGTGTGTGTTCTAGAGAGAGTGAGAGAGAGGTTAGTTTGGATGTTAGAGATGCAGTGAGAGGCAGCTGTGGGAGGGGGGGTTGTATTTGAGGGAGTCTGCCACTCTCCTTGTTCTGTGTGCCACATGTGATGTTACTGAGGTGCAGCCAGGCATCAACTCCTTGTGAGAAACTTCTCTGACCTGCCTTCTGTGATGTGTGCTGCTGTTGATCGTATCTGTGGTCTCGGGACAGCCTGTCTGCTGACACCATCACCGAGCCTGTCTGCGTCGCTTGAGTGTTGAAAAGCAGCAGCAACAACAATGAAAAAGACTTGCCTCTCTCCTAGCCCGATCGTAGCTACTGTTTAGTGTTTTTTTTTAATTGGTGGCTCGTGCCAGAAGGCAGATTAATGATCGTGTGAGGACATTTTCGTGCAGTTGCTAACAGTAAAAAGAAAGACTTATGGTGCCCTTGAGATGAATTAAGTGTATTGTTTTGCGATGTTGTCAGTGTTCAGGCTGCATTTTCACCTTTTCGTAGAAATCCTGAGTTTCATGAAAAGGAGATCAGGCTGACAGGCGGTCTCAGCGTCTTGTTCTTGAGGACATACCTTTGACACCTTTGCTGCATCAGCATGCAAGCGCTAGTTTTTTTGAGTGTTAGGGAACTTGTTTTAGTCATCTCACATTGGTCGTCTGTGCAGCTGCTCCTCCTCTCCCCTTTGACGTCGTTGGCTGCAGTGTTGCCAGGTGGAAAATTTTTTTCCCACCCAATGCAGCACAAAACCCGCCCAAAACCCGCCCAAACTCAAACCCCGCCCCTGACACCCCCACCCCCACGTCATCACCCCGCCCCCGCCGTCATTAACCCCGCCCCCGCCGTCACCGGCCCCGCCTCCCACGTCATCGGCCCCGCCTCCCACGTCATCGGCCCCGCCTCCTACGTCACTAACCCTGCCCAAAAACGTCACTAACCCCGCCCCCCGCGGCCGAAAAAGCCGCACAAAAAACCGCCCGGAAGCCCAAAAAACAGCCCAAAAAATCGCAACCCGCCGCGGGAAATTTTTGCCCGCGGCGGGTCGCAGAAAACCGCCCACCTGGCAACACTGGTTGGCTGTGCTTCTCCGGGGTTTTCTCCAGGGGCAGTGATGTAAGGAGAGAGGCTGAGCGGCTGCAGGGACCTGGCAGTCTGAGATGGTTCTGAACGGAGGTGCGTTGTATGATGAGTTGTTTTTCCTGTGGCCCCCCCCACTCGTCGTCGATGTTGGTGAATTGCTCCGCCTCCGCCCTCAACGTCATAACGTTTGACGCGAGGGCGGTGAATTGCTCCGCCTCCGCCCTCAATGTCATAACGTTTGACGCGAGGGCGGGGCCCAGAGACTGTGTTTTTCGAGGCTTCAGAGCTTCGAACATACGAACCTTGGCTTCAGTGACGTCAGAAACCAATAGAACGTTGAGGGTGCGTTTTATAGGGAGCAGATGGGCGTGGCTGAGTACTGAGGGTGAGTAGTCCCAATAGTAGCCTAGCCTACCAGGAGGACAGGAGTTCAGGGCTTCACTGCCACAGATGGAGTGAGCTTCAGAACTCTGAGGGGGGATTTTATTTATATAGAAGATGCTTAGGCAAAAATGCTTTCCACGTGGATTTTTTAGGTACTATATATCAGTGGCGTAGCTACGTGGGGCCTGAGGGGCCTGGGCCCCCATAGATTTGGCCCTGGCCCCCCTGCTGACGATCCCCTTGAACCCCCCTTCTGCCACCAACCCTCCCCCACTGTCGCCGCCCGCCCCGCCGCCGCGTCAGATACCTTGTTTGCTGGCGGGGGTCCCCGAACCCCGCCAGCCGAAGAAAGTCTTCTTCAGCGCGGGAGTAGCACCTTTGTTCAGCGAAGTTCCTGGTGCGATCAGCTGTTTCTGACGCCTTACGTTCTGCATGGGGCTACATGCACGGTGCAGGACGTAAGGCATCAGAAACAGCTGATCGCACCAGGAACCTCATTGAACGAAGGCGCTACTCCAACGCTGAAGAAGACTTTCTTTGTCTGGTGAGGTTCGGGGACCCCTGCCAGCAAACAAGGTATCTGATGCGGTGGTGGGATGGGCAGCGATGGCAGGGGAGAGTTGGTGGCAGGAGGGGGGTTCAAGGGGGTGGTCGGCAGGCCGGCAGGGTGGTCCAATGTGATGGTGGCGGCGGGGGCGGCTAAACAATGCCCCCCACCTCGGGCTCTGTTCCCCCTCCTGGTGAGGTCTGGCTATGCCCCTGCCATATATAGAACCCCCCCCCCCCCTTAGTGTGCACTAATTCCATTTGTGCACACTAAGCTTTAGTAAAAGGGCCCCTTAGAAAGCTGCTACTTTCACCTATAGATCTAGAGCAAGCACAGTTTTCAAAGGGGTTTGTTTTGGGTAGAACACAAAAAGTATGCAAATATTTCTGATATTACAAAGGTAAAAATGCACAAACCTTTACAAAACTAGATGAGAACATTTACAGTTCTTCCAGGACAGGTGTTATCCCTCAGATTCTATAAAGGTCATCCAAGTTTGGGCATGTTCCTTTGTTGCATGTACAATGAAATTAGTTAATGAGCCATTAGCACTCAATAATTGGCTGCTAACATTAAATTATTGGAGTTAAGGGCATTAATTTGGAGTTCTATAAAGAACTGCACCTAAATTCTCTCTTGTGCAATCCAAAAGGGGGCTTGGCCATGGGGGAGGGTCATGGGCACATCATGGGCATTCCCAAAAGTTACATGCAGTATTACAGAATTAGTGGGATGTGTGCCCAACTTGCATGCCAGGATTCACACTTAGTTTCAGCAGTCATAAATCCTGACACCTGATTTTAGACATGGGAATCCATGTTACACACTATTATATAAAAAGGGCACTCATCCTAGAAACTCCATATTCCAAAACAGGACAATACAATACAATACATAGTATGCACATAGTAGATGACGGCAGAGAAAGACCTGTACGGTCCATCCAGTCTGCCCAACAAGATAAACTATATGCTACTTTATATGTATACCTGACTTTGATTTGTATCTGCCATTTTCAGGGCACAGACCGTAGAAGTCTTCCCAGCACTAGCCCCGCCTCCCAGCCACCAGTGCTGCCACCCAATCTCTGCTAAGCTTCTGAGGATCCATTCCTTCTGAACAGGATTCCTTAATTTTTATCCCACACATTTTTCAATTCCGTTACTGTTTTCATCTCCACCACCTCTCGCGGGAAGGCATTCCAAGTATCCACCACTCTCTCCATGAAAAAATACTTCCTGACATTTTTCTTGAGTCTGCCCCCCTTCAACCTCATTTCATGTCCTCTAGTTCTACCGCCTTCCCGTCTCCGGAAAAGGCTTGTTTGCGGATTAATACCTTTAAAATATTTGAACAACTGTATCATATCACCCCTGACTACAAGTGGTTTGCTTCTTTTCTCGACGATTGTTCTTTCAGAGTAGTGCAGCACTCCTCTGTTTCGTAACCCCGCTCCGTGCTGTTCTGTAGGGATCAGTTTTATCCCCTTTATTATTCAACTTATTTGTCAGTACATTGGCCCTACTCATTCAGTCTTTAGGGATCAGCTCATATCCTTGTGCTGATAATTTCTTATTAATCCATTATGTGAATCCTTTTTCCATTGATCTGAAACCAATCAAAGCTGTCTTCATGCGGTTGCCAGGTGGCTTTCTGAACATCATCTGTTTTTAAGTTCTGAAATATTTATTGAATTTTTAATATTATAATAAACATGAACATAGTACAGGAAACAATACAACTTCCAACATGTCAAGTTTGGGGAATGTTGTAACAAGTAGCAATGTTATCCTCTATATCAAGTTATATAAAAAAATAAAACCAGATAAGACAATAGCCTCCTAGATAACAGGACATGGTCTAGCACCATTGCTAATTCCAACATTTATAGACAGGTCACCTCAGTAACCTCTTTCAGATATTTAGGATTGATTATAGACTCCATTCTTTCTTTCAGTTGTCAGATTTTGGATGTTGTGAAAAATTCATTTTATTACCTTTGACAGCTACACTCAATCAGAAACTCAATAGATCATGAGTCCTTACGGACTCTGTCATATGCCTATATCACAACACGCTATGACTTCTGCAATATTATCTATAATACGGCGAACCGTATCATCTGCCAGGCTTCAAGGTATAATAGGGCCACTCCTCTCCAACATCGCCACTGGATCCCTGTCAAATTTAGAGTGAAATTTAAGGTCCTTACTTTGACACATAAGGCTGTTCACAATGCTACCCCATCTTATCTTGCAGCTTTGTCTATCCCATATACAACTGATCATACTCTTTGCTCATTAAGAGACAATAGATTGGTCTTACTCCCACCATCCAGAGCCAGATGGGAATCAACCTGCATGTCTGTTTGTTTTATTTTCTATCTCTGCATTTTCTGTATTGTGGAATTCTTTATCACAACCGATTAGATTAGAAAAATCATATGCCCTTTTTCGTACAGCGCTGAAATCATATTATTATCAATTATCTTTCGTCATCTAAAGTTACTGTATCTTAGTAGGTAGGATGCACAGGCTCCTAGTTCCTAATTCCTAATTTATTGCAAAGAGGTTTGTGCGTTATATTATGTATGATTGGCTTGTGGGTTGACTGTGTAGAATCATGAGCACAGGTCAACACCCCAGCACAGGTCAAAAAGGGCAGAGGCTGACAAGCCGGTGCGACTCTGGAATCTATCAGAGATTGAGAAGCCTGTAATTTATTAAAGAACATGAGCCTGTATAAACTCAGGAATTTATGATCTATTAGGATACCCTTACAGGCAAGCTGGCATGGGAAAGGTGCAATTATGGATGGACAGAAGAATGTGATTTAGCAACTTAAGGGAAAATAGATGGTGATATCTCTGAGGAAGATAAGTGCTGAAGTAATGTGAAGCATTGCTTAACATAAAAGGTATAAAAATAGCTGTACCAGAGCAGTACAGTGGAAGAGAGTCACAGATTACATTTCTATGTAACAGGGCTGCTTTCCCATATGAGAAAATACCAATTTGTATCTGTATCTTGGTAAGTAATTAAAGAATTGCTTTTCTCATACGCGTGGCCTTCCTAGTCTTTTATGTCTCTAAAATGCGGGTGGCTGGTGAGTACTAATTTGGGGAGGTGGTAAAAAGACTAGTAATTTAAAACAACTGTTTCTGTTGTTCTCAGGAGTGGATGATTTGTTTGTTCTTTCCTATCTTTTAATGGCATTCCCAATAATTTACTTTTTTTAGTGTATGATTTGCTCTGATTTGCTTGGCAATAAGTGATGGCATAGCAAAATAAATAAACTATAAACAATTACAATCAATTCCAACCTTTGATACAAGAGGTAGACTAAATAAAGTATATAATGTTTTGAGCTGGATATTGAATAATGATGAAGTCGCAGTTTTGAACAAATGCTTGTCCTTTACACCAACACCTGATTACAATGTATTTAACAGAAGAATAGAGTTATTTCATTTTACACAAAAGTTAAAAGTATAGATTTTTCTAAACAGACAGCAAGTGCAGCAGATATGTCTATTATGAAGCACGATAGTAAATGGATGCTTTCAAGTAATCAGAATTCTATTATTACAGCATGTGAAAATCTGGAGTTGAAAGAAATTTCTAGCCTCGAAGATAGCAGCAAGAAAGTTTTCTACAACTTAAATAAACATGAAAAAGCAGACAAAGAATCATTGAAAGGTGACTCAGCATCATTATTAAACCAGCTGATAAGGATGAAGGTGTTGTAGTTATGGACACTGAGGAATACATAAAAGAGATCAATCGACAATTGGAAGACCACAGATTTTATAAGAAACTTTCAAATTACCCCACTTTGAAGATTAAAAACAAAATTGATTCCATTTTAAAAATTGGCCTAGAGGGTGGCTATATAATGAAAAAATAATTTGAATTTTTGACTGTTGACTCACTAAGAATTCCTGTATTATAAATTTTACCTAAGATATATGAATCTTTAGAAGCACCACCAGGTAGTCTAATAGTATCTGGGAATAGCTTGATTTTGGAACCTATTTCAATATTTATTGATACATTTTTAAAACCCATGGTACCAGAAATACCTTCCATGATTCCTCTGATATGATCAACCTTCTAGACAAGATAGAATTTGATCAAAACAACATTTTAGCAACTTTAGACGTAGAAGCTCTATACACCAATATTCTGCAAACTGAGGTGTTAATCCCTGGTTTCAATATAGCGTGACCAAAATTGTGTTTCCAAATACAGTCATATTATGGATTTGTGTACACAATTTAATTACCTAACAAGCCAATCAGTGCTGATAATTGCCACTTAATAAGCAATTATTGATACTAATTGGCATTAATTAGAATTTACATGCACAACTTTCTAGGTGTATTCTGTAAAGTGGTGCGTGTAAATTCTAATGTGCACTGACAAAAAGGCCTCCTGGGCATGGAATGGATGGACCGTGGGCATTCTGAAAATCTACATGCACAGTTATAGAATATACCTGCTCTGCATCTAACTTAGGTGCCCGTATTAACACCAAGTAAATGGACGCGCTCAGAGTTAGGCACAGGTATGGTCACTAGGCGTATTCTAGAAACTGGCTAGGCATATTTTAGAAACTGTGCCTAAATCTAGAATATGCCTAGGTGGAAATATTTTTGGCACTTTTTCAGACACCATGCATAGAATCTAGTCTTAAATGTTGCCCAGGATGCTTTACTTAAACCGCATTATAGGAAGATATTTGGTTTTATGATGTCCCTTACAGAAATATCTTTGAGAGAGAATTATTTCTGCTTTGATAAAGTATTCTATCAGCTTGTGAAAGGTACAGCTATGGGCTGTACAATGGCACCTTCCGGTGCCAATTTATACATGATACACACTCATCTACAAAGTTTCGTACTACCAATCTCAGTACTGACTAAGGCACTGACATTCAGTGCATGACTCATGACTTACTCAGCAGACTTCACAATGCTATGTTGACTGGCAGCATTATAACAGACACTCTGATTGGTCTTTTAAATATCCCCTTTGAGAGTTCAAAGGTCAAACAGAACTCCACAACAGGAACCCACTAATCCAAACAAAAGTGTATATTAAATATTATGGTCATCTCAAAAACAGATGAGTGAAAATAAAAGTGAAAAAAAACTTTAAAAAGCAGGGATAATTTTATAAAAAGAATTCTGTCATGTGACATTTCCAGGCAAAAGATGTAGAACAAGCACTGGATACATGCAGTGACATATACTGACCACCAGATGGCTGATTTAAACAAACATTGGATTGAGCAGCAGTCTTAAATCTATAAATCAAACCTTGTTCAGCTTGAAATAGCAATTTGTTCACATCTCCACCTCTCCAATTTGAATATATTCTTAAAAGAACTAAAAACCTTAACTGGTTAAAATCATATTTAAATTCACACATGTGCCACTAAAGCTTTATCTAATACCTCTCTTTTTATTGCGCTTTTATGTTCTAAAATGCGCTTATTAAATGCTCTTATAGTTTTACCAATGTAGATAAGCCCGCATGGGCAAATTGCTGCATATTTTACTTGTGAAGTCTTGCAATTTGAGTAATGTTTTAACTGATATTTTTCTCCTGTAACAGGGTATTCAAAACATTTTATTTTCAGATTGACTGGACAAACGGAACAATTTAAGCATGGGTAATGACCCCTTACTCTATCCTTATAAGGTGGGACTAGTAATGCTGATGGTGACAAAAAAATCCTTCAAATTCTTATTTCTTTTGTATGCTATCAACAATTCTTTATTTGCAAAAGATGGAATGTTCTGGATCAACGGCCAATGAGATCTTAATAATTTAATGATATCAGAAGATAGATAATCATAATAACTTTTTGGTCTTTATATTTTTTTTCCTTATTCTGCAAAAGGTCTTTTCTTTGTACTTGTTTTGCTCTTACTATACCTCTTTCAATATATTTTACAGGATAACTGGATTTGTTTTAATTTGAATATTGACTGGACTAGAGACTGTATAGCTCACTTTCCACTGAGCTGTTGTGTCTGACTAGTGATATGTTAAAAACTTCTGGGTTATTTGCTAACCTAACATTTCTCTACTTTTTTCTGCTGGCACATTACCTAATATATGTATATTTTTCTCATGGCCTTATATGTATTTTACAAAAGGATCCATATTTAGCACTTTGTGAATGTCTTGACTTGGACTTCCCTTTTCCGACCTAGGTGACCTATAACAAGTTGCTCTTCATCTCTCTGCATGCCTATTTTGTATAGATGTATACTCTTGGGCAATTTTATAAAAGTTTGCTTGAGCACCTAAAACACTGTTCTGCACATTCAAGTTCTGTATAAAATTACTACATAAATCCTCTGGTGTAGTTTTCAAAATAAAATCATCTGCATAGTTTGAAATATCACAAGTAGCTGCACAGGGATTATTATGCACATGTTATTTTTGTATGAGCTATTATATTAACCCTGTTTGGCAGTAACTAAAAATAGATAAAATCATAAGACCACTCATTTTGTTCAGATTAATTTTTATTTTTGAAGAAATACTAATACAATTTTACAGAAAGTTTTTATAGTAAACTAATCCCACCATTGTAGGGATGAATAACTTAGGGATGCTGTTCGCCTGATTGTCTGTAAAGCCTCTGACTGCACTATAAGCAGCTGAAGAGAGAGTTTTCATCAGAATCTGATGCAGGTATCCCACCAATACAGGCAAAACATGAGTACAACATGGACAGCTGAAGATTGAACTTTCATCAGAATTCCTTTCCAGTGTCACACTGATATACAGAGTGAGGCAAAAAAAAAAAAAAAAAAAAAGAAGTAACCCCTAGAGTGTTTTTTTGTTGTTTTCTCAGTAACCACTTGTAATTTCAACTTAAAATTTTACAACTTTACTTGTTACTATCCTCTTTTATATGCTGAGTGGAATGAGATTATCTTTAAACACAGCAAAGTTGCAAACCAATTCTACCTTGTCATAGATTCTGTGACTGGTTGCAGGGGCCCTGGCTATTGTGTGATGGGTCTCTCAGCGATCACCCCACCCCTGAAGGGTGGCCTGGCATTTGCGTACTGGTATCTTTTTCGCTAGAAAAAATGCACCGACTAGAGTATAAAGTAAAATGTAAGATAACTGCACAAAAACATACAGAATACCACCATAAGTGACATGGAATGAAAAGTACAGGAGAGGAGAAGAATATGAAGTACCTCTGGAATGATATCCAGGGCCATACTGCTGCAAAATTAAAAGGTGAAGTGACCTTAAAATATTTAAAAGCAGGAATTTCACAAACATGAATATCGGTATGTCCCATGGGATAATGGCCATTACAATCAGACTCTGATTGGACACTCCTGGTCATGACACCTTTGAAAATTCAATCGTTACAAGAATAATGAATAAAAGAATAAAATATGCAAGTCTTTATAGGAAGGAAGAAGAATTTGATGTATTCTGTGTGGTTTCAGAGTGTTCGTTTCCATTGGGTAATGGGGGTGCAGTGCTCATCACACTTTTTTGCTGGGCTAATTTTTGGGACGTCTTCTGCTGGTTTTCCTGGAATTTATTGTTTTTATGGCAAGTTGCACCCATTCCAACTTGGGATCCACACAGATCATTATATTTCTGTTAGTGATGAACCTGGATAGAGAAAAAGCCATGAACAAAAATATCATTAGGAGTCATCTGAATTCTTGAAGGGATGCTTCTTGTAATATAGAAGAGAGAAATCTATTTCAGGACCCATTGTGGCAAGTTGTTACCTCACTGTATCTAGGGCCTTGAAAGCCATATTAGTGTCTGGCGTGCACTAATGACCCATTCACTTTGAATGGGCTGTGTCAGCATTGCCGTGCGGCTTAGTAAACAGGGACAAAGATAAATGACAAAGATAAAGACCAGTGTAGCCCATTCCATCTGTCCAGTAAGATGGCCAGGGTTGTAAATGCCACTCCATGCAAGTGACCTAGCCCATTTCTTTGAAAAATCAGTTTCTAGAGAGTTTTCATCATGATGTACCTACTTGGATTCCTCTTCTAGAAAACAATTAGAAGTTCATTCTATGGAATACTGCCCTCAGATTATACAGAGAAATAAAGTATTAAGCATTATTGGATCAAGTTCTTGGAATAAATTACCAATAGAATTGCAGACGATGGAAACATTCCTATCTTTTAGGAATGGTTTTAAAACATTTTTCCTACATTTATAATGTAAACTTTATATGAATAACTTACCTGCTTTCTTCCTACTATAGGGGCCCTTTTGCTAAGCCATGTAAGCATCTATGCGTGCCCAGCGCGCACCATAATGGAGTTACCGCCCGACTATCGCGTGGCTCATGTGGTAATTTCAATTTTGGCGTGCGCTGAAAAATAATTTTTATTTTCAAAAGTGCACCAAGTGATATTTGACACACATAGGTCATTACCGCACGGTTACCACGTGAGACTTTAACATTAGGTCAATGGCTGGCGGTATGGTCTCAGACCCAAAATGGGCACTCGCCAATTTTGATTTTGCCACCCATTCATTTTCAGCAAAAGGCTTTTTTTACAGGTGCTCCGAAAAATTGACCTGCGTGCACCCAAAACCCACGCCTATACTACCACAGGCCATTTTTCAGCGCACCTTAGTAAAAGGACCCCGTAATGCTTTGTTCTGTTGTATACCATTTTCAATGGACTATGTTCACTAAATGATACAAAAATTGATGATGATGTTATTGATGATCATGCTTTTGTTTTGGGGGTTGAAAAGTACAAACAAAACAAGCAAACAAACAAGTAAAGATGCAATGAGGCATAACATAAGAATAGCCATACAGGGTCAGACCCATATCCTGTTTCCAACAGTGACCAATCCAGGTTACAAGTATCTGGCATAAACTCACATAGTAGCAACATTCCATTTTACGAATCCCAGGGCAAGCAATGTTTTCCCCATGTCTGTCTCAATAGCAGACTATGAGCTGTTCCTCCAGGAACTTGTCCAAACCTTTTTTAAATCTAGATATGCTAACCACTGTTACCACATCCTCCAGCAATGAGTTCCAGAGTGTAACTATTCATTGAGTGAAAAAATATTTCCTCCTATTTGTTTTAAAAGTATTTCCATGTAACTTCATTGAGTGTCTCCTAGTCTTTGTGATTTTTGAAAGAGTAAAAAAATTGATTTACTTCTACTCATTCTTCACCATTCTACACCACTCAAGATTTTGTAGACCTCAATCATATCTCCCCTCAGCCATCTCTTTTCCTAGATGAAGAACCCTAACTTCTTTATCCTTTCCTCATATGAGAGGAGATCCATCCCCTTTGTTATTTTAGTCACTGTTTTTGAATCTTTTCTAATTCCGCTATATACTGTATTTTTTTAGATACTGCAACCAGAATTGAATGCAATATTCAAGATGAGATCGCACCATGGAGCAATACAGAGGTATTATAGTATTCTTGCCTGTGTTCTAAATCTTTTCTTACTAAACTGTTTGATGGACTGAGGCTGCTAGAGTCCTAAAACGTTTCTTCTATAACTGTTTGAGTATATATCTTATCTAAAACAAACTTTAAGAGGAAAAAAAACACTGTTCTTTCTTTTGCTGTGGGTCAAATTTAGCTAAATTTAGCTAAAACCACAAGCATGAAGCAAGACTTGTACTAAGGATAGAAAGGCAGCCTGGTCTCCAGAGAAAAGAAGTAGAGAGAAAGATAAGAAAGGAGAAGTAACTGGAGGACTTCCTAGAGATAGCAACTAGCTAGGGGATGGAGGTACAGAAGAGGTTCACCTGCTGAACAACTGCATGCAAGATGAATATCTGTAATTCTGTTTTTCACTCTTTGATATTGGTTCCGCTTATTGGTTTTGCAATTTTTCCTATAAAATGTTGGCTTTGCATACTGTCATTTGGAGAACCTCGGACATAGGGAGAGACCAGGAGGGGCATTTTTGAAAGAAACGTCTAAGTTGGAATTTGGACGTCTTTGTAAAAAATCCAAATTCGGAGGCGTGGAAAAGGTCATTTTCAAAAAAAGATGGCCGTCCATCTTTGTTTTCGAAAATACCTTGGACGTCCTTGGATTTGGACATCTTTGATTTTTGGTGATTTTCGAACGCAAAGACATCCAAGTCTAAAACGTCCAAAGTCAAGCCATTTAGACTTTGGAGGAGCCAGCATTTGTAGTACACTGGTCCCCCTGACATGCCAGGACAGCAAAAGGGCACCCTAGGGGGCACTGCAGTGGACTTCATTAAATGCTCTCAGGTACACAGCACCCTTACCTTGTGTGTTGAGCCCTCCAACCCCCCCCCCCCCACATAAATCCACTACCCCCAACTGTACACCACTACCATAGCCCTTACGGGTGAAGGGAGGCACCTATATGTGAGTACAGAGGGTTTCTGGTGGGTTTTGAAGGGATCCACAGTAGGATGAATTAATTTAAAGGAGATGAGTGTATTTCCCATTTTGCAGTGGAAATGCACACATATTTAAAAAAATTATCCTGTAGGCATTTATACCTGTTCTAGTCTGAATTGTCTACCAGTGACTGAGATGCAAATTGTGCTTACCTCAGTGATCTCTAACACTACTTCAAAAGGCACAGAAAAAAAAAAGAGTTGCTTCACTTAGCTCCTTAATTGGCTCCTCTTGTATGTATAGCTTTGTAGGTGGCAAAAAATAAACATGCATATTGCAAGATAGCCACTTAAATGTACAATTTCAGGTGCTTACATGTGTAAAGCCCCAAGTAATGACCTTTTTTTTTTTGGTGAACTGGCTCTTGATGCTGGACTTGCCAGCAAATAACATGTTTATTTGTTGGTTCTTTCAATATATTTTACAGAAGTCTCTGCGTTCAGAGAACCTTTTGTAATATACTTGGGGAATTTGGAATGTCCTAGTTTAGACACCCCACCTAGACATCTTATGCAAAATGGGGCTTATAGGGTGACACACCTAGTACGGTCAATAATCCCTTCCTCACACTGTTGCATTTTTGATTCTGGCGTACCAAGCCCCAGCCTTGGCTGACCTCTAGAAACTGCTACCTACATTCCTCTGCCCGCTCTGTCGAATGCCTTTGGCTGAAATCCCGTGCCCATTCTGACTTCATACAGTTCAAATTCTTGCTGACCTCCTTCCAGTCTGCTCTTTCAAACAGGACTACTACATATAGTTGACAAATTCTCTTGGATCAAACCCTCAATGTCTCTTTACCACACTGAGCTCTCTCCTCAAAATGCCTTCACTTCCAACTCTCCCTTCACATACTCCCCAGACTCTTGTGATAAGGGTCACAAGATTAAACTTGAATTCTGAACTAAGTCACCTCCACCTCTCCTTCCCTTAGTCCATTCTCTCAACCCTCCTTCAACACCTGCCTCCTTTTCTTCATTTTCTAAAACCACTGAAGAGGAAACTGCACATTTTCTTTCCTCCTCAAAACTAACTACCTGTTCCTCTGACCCTATTCCCACCCATCTACTTAGCACTATCTCTCCTACCGTCATCTCTTTAATGTGTCATATTCTCAATCTTTCACTTTCCACTGTGACTGTTCCTGATGCCTTCAAACATGCCGTAGTCACATCACTCCTCAAAAAACCTTGATCGGTCCCTACCTGTCCTTCCAACTATCCCTCCTCCCTTTACGATCCAAGATACTTGAACTAGTTCTTTTTAAATGAGAACAGTGGAAGGATGTAGAGAATTCACTTCTGGCTCTGTTTTGGAGCGCCAGTCTCGGGGTCGATCCCACCCGGGTTTGTACAGCCGATAATACAGGTTTTTTTTTTGAAGAATTGTTTTGGAGTATGTTTCTATCACAGGGACTGGTAATTTAATGGATTAATGTAGTTTAAGAATAGCCATATAACAAAGAGTAATCATGAATGCTATTTCTTTGTTTCAGTATGGTGCCTCATAAGAGGTGTGGGTTCCTTTTATGTATCCTTCTGAGGAAGCACTGATTGCAAAACTCTGCATACATTTCTTCTTTGGTACCTATATAAGAACTTTGGAAGAGTAATCGTAAGAACAAAGCTTTTTAACATTGGGGTGCTATGGTTGGAGAGAAATGAAAATTCTATGTGCGGTAAAGTTGTCATCAAAAGGTTACAAGATCTAAATGGATTGAATAAGATGATCACTCAATGGTGGTTGGACAGTCCATAGACACTACTTTTGTATAGGTTTATCTACATTTCTATGTTTCACATAGTTAGAACTTTTGTCCAACTGGTGTAGTTTATTAAAATCTGTGTATACAAAACAGCAAAGTTGTGATTGTAATGTTCAGCATTTCGTTTAGACTAGAAATTGAGACATAATTCAATAATTATATAATCTAAAAAGTGTTTATAAAGTAAGGATCAATATTTTTGTATGTGCTAGTTTTAGGGAGTTAAATTTTAATGCCAAGAAGTGCAGAGTGATGCACTTGGGGTGCAGAAACCCAAAAGAGAGATACTGGATAGGAGGAGAGAGATTAGAAAGCTCGACTCAGGAGAGAGACCTTGGGGTGTTGGTGTCTGAGGATCTGAAGGTTAAGAAACAATGTCACAAGGCGGCGGCCTTGGCCAGAAGGATGCTAGACTGCATAGAGAGAGGTATAACCAGCAGAAGAAAGGAGGTGTTGATGCCCCTCTACAAGTTGTTGGTGAGACCCCACTTGTAGTTTTGTGTTCAGTTTTGGAGGCCGTATCTTGCTAAAGATGTAAAAAGATTGGAAGCGGTGCAAAAGAAAAGCTACAAAAATGGTATGGGATTTGCGTTGTAAACCATATGAGGAGAGACTTGCCAACCTGAACATGTATACTTTGGAGGAAAGGAGAAACAAAGGTAACATGATACAGATGTTCAAATATTTGAAAGGCATTAATCCGCAAACAAACCTTTTCCAGAGATGAGAAGGCAGTAGAACTAGAGGACATAAATTGAGAGTTAAGTGGGGGCAGACTCAGGAGTAATGTCTGGAATGATATTTTCACGGAAAGGGTGGTGAATACATGGAATGCCCTCCCACGGGAGGTGGTGGAGATGAAAATGGTAATGGAATTCAAACGTATTGGATAAACACAAAGGAATACTGTTTAGAAGAAATGGATCCACGGAATCTTAGCAGAGATTGGGAAGCAACACCGATAATTGGGAAGCAAAACCAGTGCTGGGCAGACTTCTATGGTCTGTGCCCTGATTGTGACTGAATAAATATGGATGGGTTGGAGTGTAAATTTTAAGGGGCTTCGATGTTAGCTTCAGAACGTTTAGTACAAGAAGAGTGCTGGGCAGACTTCTACGGTCTGTGCCCTGAGAATGGCAAGGACAAATCAAACTCAGGTATACATATAAAGTATTGCATACCATGTAAAATGAGTTTATCTTGTTGGGCAGACTGGATGGACTGTACAGGTCTGTATCTGCCATCATTTACTATCATGAACAGCTTGGGGCAGGGAGGAGGGGAGGGAGTAGAAAGGAGATGCTGGATACCATGGGGGTTGGAGGAAATAGAGGAGAATATTGATGCTAGACACCATGGGAGGGGGTAGGAGAGATGCTGATGTAAGTGGGATGGGAATGGGCCTTGAGCAGACCCAGAGTGGTGGGGCCCATGGCTGAAGGATTGCCTAGAGTGCCAGATATCTTTGGGCCAGCCATGGAGCTCACAGCACTAATACTGGGACCTTAAGTGCTATATTCCTATCCTTTCTTCTGTTTACCTTTTGCTGATGAAATTATATGGGACTGTGGGCCCTGTGACACTATACTCAAATTTTTTTTACAGATTGTCTACTAGATATGCTGGGACACTATTTTCCTTTCTTTTTTAAAAGGATAAAAGGACTGCAATGGGAACAATTACTCACATTATAGCTGCTATTGGTGTCTTCTGGTGTATGAATCTGCTGATCCGTTTCACATTCAGTGGCTTGTTTGATTTGATATCCGTGCAACTTTTTATTTTCACCTGGTGCCCTCCAGGACCTGCTATAGAAAACCAAAACAAAACCTGTAAATCGTTTATCATTTATTGAATTTGATATATTGCTTCTTTTGTCAGACAAGCCTAAGCAGTTAACAGTAAAAATTATAATAAAAAAAAATTAAAGGATAACTTCATAAAATAATATGAAAGAATCATTCTTACTAAAAGAATAGAGAAGAGAACCATTCATACTGACCTCACTATACTCCAAATACGGACCCCGCCCCCCCCCCCCACCTCCCAAACTTGGAAAAAATTCTTTGTTTAGCAAAATGCCAATTCAAACAAATATGTCTTTAATAAAGAGTGAAAGGCAGTATAAGACTTTTCCAGCTTAAGTTAATTTGGCAGAGTATTCCAAGGTGCAGGAGCGAAAAAATACCACTGGTAGCTGGTACTTTGCTCATTAAATACTGATGTAGTAGTCCTATTAACCTCTCATGAAGAGTTTTGCATCATCTCTAATCCCTTGCTGTCACCCTCCCCCCCCCCCCCACCCCAAGAGCTCCTAATAACATGGTACAGCCAGAGATGGATCACAAGTTTGTAGGCTAGAGAATGACACGGTGACAAAGTTTGTCTCTGTCTCCCCGCCCCGTCCCCGTGGGTTCTGCGTCCGACCCCACCCCGTCCCCGCAGGTTCTGTCTCCGTCCCCACCCCATCCCTGAAGGCCCTGTCTCTGTCGCCACCCCGTTCCCGCAGGTTCTGTCCCCGTCCCTGCCCTATCCCCGTGGGCTCTGTCCTCATCTGCAGAAGCCTTGAACACTTATAATTTTATATTTAAATCTTTTATATTTCAACAGTTTTATTGATGACATAACAAAATATACAACTCTTTTCCCATACAGTAACCACTGTATAGCATTACAACATGTACAATGACAATACAACAGATTACAGCCGTTTTTCCAGTCATCAAACTTTTATTATTTAAATCTTTTTAATAAAGTATAAAAAGGTACAATATGCTATGTAGAACAATAATAAAATGAGCAGCTATAATAACCCTCCTTCCCACCACTACCCTCTACCCTTCCAACAATAGGTGATTTCTACTAAACCAAGGAATCCTAATTCACACTGTTAAAATATACAAGGGTATAAATACAATTCGTTCTATATGCCCTAGAGGGGAAACATATGCCCTATAAAGCACTGTTACGGTTTTTTAAATCTATGGATAAATAAGAAGTCATCAACAATCTCAGGATTCAATCTAGCTCTCCTGTCTTCCACAGTCCTTCCTAGAATAGAATTTGTCTTTTTAGAAGATGTGCTGGTAGCAGAATGTACAGGATCCCTCATGCAAATTTTGCTAGTTGTGGCCAGTATGTTTGCTTGCTTTTCCAAAACATCAAAATATCTTTGTAGGCATCACTTAAACATAAATAACAGTCCAGTTCATTAATAGGCTTCAAAGTAGAAAATTACATGGGGACAAAATTTGTCCCCTGTCCCCATCCCTGTGGGCTCTGGCTCCATCCCTGCCCCGTCCCCGTTCCCACCCTGTCTCGGTAGGATCTGTCCCCACCCCGTCCCCATCCCCGTGGTTACTGCGGTTCCCCGTCCCCGTGTCATTCTCTATTGTAGGCCTCTGGGCCAATTAGCACATAGGGCACCCCTCCTCCTTCCAGCTACAACTGCCATGTACATAGTTTTAGTATCCATCACACAAGGAGCACAATATACATGCAACTGTGCAGGTATTTTAAATATATACAAGTATGCATATTACATCAAGTTGTGTTTTAAAGTAAAACAAATATGTATATAACATTGAGGATCTAGCTCACTAGTAATTGCTGTCTAACAGATTAATAGGAGACCTATTGCTCACATTGAGATAAGCCCCCTCCCTATCCATCTTCAAATCCCTACTCAAAGCCCACCTCTTCAATGTCGCCTTTGGCACCTAACCATTGTACCTCTACCCAAGAAATCTAGAGTGTTCCAATTTTTGATTGTCTGCACTCCTTGTCCTTTTGTCCTTTTTGTCCTTTAGACTGTAAGCTCCTTTGAGCAGGGACTGTCCTTCTTTGTTTTTGTACAGCGCTGCGTAACCCTGGCAGTGCTCTAGAAATGTTAAATAGTAGTAGTAGGTTACAGTACAGTATCTTCACAGAGGCTTTGCCTTGCTTTTCTCCTTTAAAGCTCATCTGCCACATCAAAGTCTAACTGTTTAGTAAGTTCACTTTCAGTTGATATATGAGTAAGTGAATTCAGTTGTTCCTGTTTCATCCTTATACGAATCTCATTTTTTGTATCTGTCCCATACGTAAGAATCTGTGGGATATTGGTATACAGACTCTCTACGTCAAAAGTGACCAAAAGCATGTCTTTACTTGGGGTGATTGTATTAAGCATATTGATGATGTCAGATGAATCCCGGGTGTAAGAAGGAATTTTATGAACCAAAGGGCGCAGGAACTTGTCTGTGAAAATTGATAAAGGTTCTAATAAGGAGCCACACGCAGATACAATTGGTCTGCCTGGAGGTTTTGTCAAAGACTTGTGTATTTTGGGAAGAATATATATAGTTGGTATGATTGGTTCTTTTACCACTAAAAAACTAGCCTCTTTTTCAGTTAGGTACTGTGCTTTCCTACCTATTTCAACTAATGAGGAAATTTCACTTTGAATTTTTGTTGTTGGATCCTTACTTAGTATTTTGTAAAAAGTTGGATCATTAAGCTGTCTATGTACCTCATCAATATAATCTGTCCTATTCATAACTACGACGGCTCCACCTTTATCGGCTGGTTTAATTACAATGCTGTGATCTTTCTGTAATGTTTTAATTGCAGCATTTTCTTCTTTGGTTAGATTATAAAAAATCCTCTTGTGGTCTTGTTTCTCCAGTGCTGCTATATCTTTAAGCACAACCGTTTCATATGTTTGTATTATGTGATGGGTATTGCCAGGTGGAAGCCATTTGCTATTGTTTTTTACTATTGATTGATCATTATAGTCAGATGTTTTTTTTGAAAAAAATTCCATAATTTTTAATTTCCTTACAAATTTGAAAAATTCTACTCTGGTCTTAAAAGCATTATATTTTGACGTAGGTACAAACGACAGACCTTTACTAAGAACATTCTTCTCTGTATCTGTTAGTTTTCTATCTGAGATATTGTAGACTGTATTTAATACCTGAATAGGACAGATTATATTGATGAGGTACATAGACAGCTTAATGATCCAACTTTTTACAAAATACTAAGTAAGGATCCAACAACAAAAATTCAAAGTGAAATTTCCTCATTAGTTGAAATAGGTAGGAAAGCACAGTACCTAACTGAAAAAGAGGCTAGTTTTTTAGTGGTAAAAGAACCAATCATACCAACTATATATATTCTTCCCAAAATACACAAGTCTTTGACAAAACCTCCAGGCAGACCAATTGTATCTGCGTGTGGCTCCTTATTAGAACCTTTATCAATTTTCACAGACAAGTTCCTGCGCCCTTTGGTTCATAAAATTCCTTCTTACACCCGGGATTCATCTGACATCATCAATATGCTTAATACAATCACCCCAAGTAAAGACATGCTTTTGGTCACTTTTGACGTAGAGAGTCTGTATACCAATATCCCACAGAAAGAACCATATGTAAGAATGGCAGCTATCCCTCACAATTTGTCATCTGTAAGGTTAAAATCAGTTTTAGAGCAATATAGACATTAGGGAAAAGTGCATTGCAACCCATATTTTAGCAAAGGATCCATCAGTTTCTGTGGCAGCATTCTGCAATCCGACTCCTGTCCATGACACCAGGTGACAAATGTTCTCAGCTGAATCAGCTCATTGCCCAGGCTGCTGTCCAGGTCAGATGAATAGGTGTTTGAGAGGCACTTGGCCTTCGAAGGAGCAGGTTCTGCCTCTGTAGTGAAAGTATGCTAAACAGTGTACATACATACATGCATATGCATCAAGACAGAAACTGAGACTAAAATGTCTCTATCTGAAATATTCTGCCTTCGAGAGTAAAGTCTGAATCTTCATCATCAGTTTCATCAGTAAAATGCTTGTGTTTTTGTCTCCGCTGAATGTCCTTTTTGTCCTATTTGTAGGATCTACTAACACTAGGCACGTCTAGGGATTTGCATTCATAGCTATCAAAGAAATTTTTTGGTTATCCAGGAAAGTCAGCAGCAACTTGAGGGCTCCAACAGTTGTGGCAAGATCAACATCTGTTTTCTACAGTACAGTGGATGATGCATTGAATTGAGCTAGAACAGGGTTCCAGAAATTTGCCATGAAGTCATTTCTAGGGTGGCTAGATATCCACAAAGTCCATCAATTTCTCTCTGTGTTGCATTTTTCTGCTACGTCTTCTGAAAAAGTCTGCAATGTCGACTTTGTACTGCTATAGTTATTCCAAAGGACTTTGGCAGAATCTGCCTGAATGTTCCATCATGTGAAAAAGAGATCTAGAGCACATGTACTTGTATATGTTTTGACACAGGCTCATATAAACAGAGCTTCTCTTTGAAAACCTAGGCTAGAATAGTGAAGTACAGTGGTGCATATATACCTGTGCACATACTAAGTGAAGGGAAGTTTTCAGCCCAGGGAATTGACCCCATTAAGTATTATATTACCTGAGCAAATTCCTTTGAACACTACCCCAATACTGCCTCCACTCTATCTCTATATCAGCAGTATAAGTTACATACAGAGTAGTATAAGTTACATACAGAGCAACTGCACTGGCTTCCGCTCAAGGAACGAATTGAGTTCAAGATCTGCACGACCGTACACAAAATTATTCACGCAGATGCCCCACTTTATATGTTAAACCTAGTGGACTTACCGCCCAGAAACGCCAAAAGATCGGCCCGCAAATTCCTCAATCTGAACTTCCCCAGCTGTAAAGGAATGAAATACAAGCAGGCCTATGCTACTACCTTTGTGTACAAAAGCACACAGTTTTGGAACGCACTACCCATGGCCTTGAAAACCATGGACAATCTAACTAGCTTTCACAAAGCTTTGAAGACATGTCTTTTCAATAAAGCCTACAAGAAACATCCTTAACAAAACAAACCATTCCTTAAACCACCCAAGTACATAAAAAAACACCTCTCACACGACCTTACCTAACACCTGCCATCTAAACCCTCTTTACCTTCAGCTAACTACCAACTGTATTTCAAACCATGTAACGATTATATCATTACAACACTCTGTAAGCCACATTGAGCCTGCAAAAAGGTGGGATAATGTGGGGTACAAATGCAATAAATAAATACCTTTTTGTCAAAGCAAATTTGCATATTTTGACAGGTGGCCACACCCACTTCTGGTCACATCAGCCAATCAAAATCAAGAAAATGCTCAAGTCATGCCCACTCCCCATGCAAGCCATGTCTACTCCCTGCCCCACCTATTTTTAAGATGTCACCAGAAGTAACATCATAGTGCACCCAAGCTATGCCCCTTTTGCCTAACCCCGCCACCAAACTCCACCCTTTTTATATAATCCCACCCCAAACCCTACCCCTTTTTGCATAGCACCGCCCCAAGCCCCATTCCCTATTGGTGACATCATATGAAGTGATGTCATAACTCTGCCCAGGCTACACCCCTTTTTCAAGATGGGAGCAAGTAGTGTATGCCTTTATGGGCACTTCCTGTTTTACATTACACTACACCATCTTAGATGAGTTATGTGATAGGAAGTGATGTCAATCTTTACATCAATCATCCGACACTGCCTCCTGCAGTCTTGGAGGAGCTTGCACAGTTTATTTTTCCCAACCCTTAAACCATTACATCACAGAGTTCATCAGACCAATTCTACAGGCAGATGACCAGAAACTTTCTTATATGGTAGGGATGGCCTGCCATATTGGAGGCGGCACTGAAAAAAGGAGGGAGTATTACTCCTCATGGTTAGAAGTACATTGGGGGGGGAGGTGTTCGGGAGGGGCACTAGATCACCAGGGGCAGGGCCAGTCTTAGCAAGTGTGGGGCCCTGTGCAGACCAATTTGATGGGGCCCCACCCTAGCTCCACCTCCACTGAGCTTCAGGACCCCTCTCCCTCCAAGCTCCAGGGCCCCTCCCTCCCTCTGAGCTCCAGGGCCCGGCCCCACTCCGAGCTCCAGGGCCCCTCCCTCCAAGGCTCCCCTCCCTCCCAGCTCCAAGGCCTCCTCCCCTCCGGGGCCCCCCTTCCAGCTCCAAGGGCTCCCTCCCAGATCCAAGGGTCCCCTGCCAGCTCCAAGGCCCCCTCCCTCCCTCCCTTCCAGCTCCAAGGCTCCCCTCCTTCCAAGGCCTCCCTCCCTCCGAATTTTAAAAGTCATCTTACCTCGTCGGGTTACAGTGGCAGGCACAGCAGTGACAAGCATGCGAGCTCGGCATTCAGGAGCCTTCCTTTCTCTCTCTCAGCTCTGGTTCCGCCCTCATTTCCTGTTTCCGCAAGGGCGGGACCAGAGCTGAGAGTGGGAAGGGAAGACTCCTGAAGCGCTGAGCAGCTCGCATGCTTTTCACTGCTGCCGCCTGCCACCATAACCCCAATGAGATAACTTAGATGACTTTTAAAATTCAGAGGGAGGGGGACTGGAGCTCGGGCGGTCGGGGTGGAGTTGAGGCACGCTGCGCGGGGCCCCCTTGAGCATGAGGCCCTATGCGGTCAACTTGGACGCCTCGCCCTAAGACCGGCCTTGACCAGGGGTGTCTGATTTGCCTCTGTTGGTGGGAATCGGGGGATGCTATATCAGGGGCGTGGGGAGCACTAGACCACCAGGGAAGTGTTGGGTGCTTTGTCAGGGGGGGGGGGGGGGTCATCTCTCCGGGGTGGAATGGAGAGGCCTGCTAGCATGCACCCTTGTTTGGTGCACTGCCCACTGAGCATTGGGGAGGAATAGGTTAGCCTGTTTAGCATGCATTTGCATGCTCATTGCGTTCAGAGCTGGCCAGCGCATTGTTACACCACACTAGCCAGCTCTGATCTTTGAGCAGGAGCAAACACAGGCATTAGTAGGGTGCTATTGACCTCTAGTGCCTACCTTTGCTTTTGGTCATCTAGGCACTCAGTACCCCCTCACCTTTAAATATGTGTACAGTCTGTGAATTGCAGCTAATTCCATAACTCCTGTTGGTATGGAGAATACAAATCGAAAGGATGTAAAGCAGAGTTTTTCAGACAGAATACGAACCTGTCGGTGAATTAAAAATGTGGACCCATTTTTTAAATGGTTTGAAAAGCACGCAAGTGTATAAATCTGTGGTCAATAAGATGGTGGACCACTGTGTAACTCTTAAGGTGCCTGCCTTTTTTTTTCTGTGGAGCAGAGTTTGCCCAACTCTGAAAAACAGCAAGGTAAAGTCAGATAGTATTCCAGTATAACCTTATCTTAATACTAGTAAAAAAAAAGGCCTGTTTCTGACACAAATGAAACGGGCACTAGAAAGGTTTTCCTCTGAGTGTATGTGAGAGAGAGTGTTTGTGAGAGATGGAGTGTGTGTATCAGAGAGAGAATGATAGAGAGAGACAGCGACGGAGTGTGTGTGTGTTTGTGTGATAGAGTGTGTGAGAGACAGTGTCTGTGTGTGTGAGTGTGTGTGAGACAGAGAGATAGAGACTGTATATGTGACAGAGAGATAGAGTGTGTCAGAGAGAGTGTATGCGAGAGACAGAGAGTGTATGTGCCCCACCCCCCTCTCTCAGGACTCCCTTTCCCCCCCACCTCTGTGGTCTGAGGACCCTCTCCACCCCCACCTCTCTGGTCTCAGGACCCCCTCCACCCCTATCAGGTCCCAGGACCCCTCCCCCTTCCTCTCCCCTGCCCCCCTGCAGCCAACCATGTCCAGCGATGCTCCTCTCCCCCTGCAGCCACCCATGTCTAGCGACCCTCCTCTTCCCCTGCCCCCCCTCCAGCCACCCATGGGAGTAAGTTCATAAAGATTTTTCCACGAGTAGATGCCTATTTTATATACAAAAAAAAAGGGCTTTTATGAAATGTCATGTCTGCATATACATGTAAAAACTGCCCACAGAGAACAGGCACTTTCAAGTGATATGCATACTTTGGATAGAGCAGATACAATGCATGAGTGTATTTTATAAAATACGTTTGTACACACTCACTCTGGCTATCCACAATGAATCTGCATGAAAAAGATTTGCATGTATTTGATGGCAGTATATGCAAATCAATGTCATGCATATTTTTTTTTGTTTCATTTGTACCCCGTGCTTTCCCACTCATGGCAGGCTCAATGCGGCTTACACGGGGCAATGGAGGGTTAAGTGACTTGCCCAGAGTCACAAGGAGCTGCCTGTGCCTGAAGTGGGAATTGAACTCAGTTCCTCAGGATCAAAGTCCACCACCCTAATCCCTAGGCCACTCCTCCAATTATTGTGGATATCCTGAAAACCTGACTGGCAAGGGGGTACTCCAGGACTGCCCATAGAAAACAAAACTTAACACACCATAACAGCCCTAAACCACCTATCAGAAGACAGTGCTATACATACTACACTGGGCTTTGGAGCACCAATATACCTACTATTGGGAAACTGGAACAAGCTGCACTGTTACATATTCTTGCACAGATGCTGGCAGAATCCTTCACCTCAGTCACACATGCAGAACATGGACACACCTTCATCTATATAACAGAAGAGTAGCCATACTGGATCAGACCAATGGTCCATCTAGCCCAGTATCCTGTTTCCAATGTGGCCAACCCAGGTCACAAGCACCTGGCAGAAACCCAAATTGTGACAACATTCCATGCTACCAATCTAATGCAGAACAGGGAGCCACAAAAAACAAAAAAAACAACAACAATCGAAATAGAGACCCCCTGCCCAAGGAAGCCAGACTCTAAACAGTGCAATACTGGTAAAAAAAAGAGACAGGTTCCCAGATCCATTCCCATTCCCCAATAGTGAACAAATGGCAATACACAAATTTATCCGGTTGTCAAGCTTAAGCTCAAATATATGTTATTATAACTATAGCATCTGTAGTTTTGTTAATTCAAACCTTAACTTTAATTTTAAGCTAATGAGGACCGTCAAAGGTGGACTTCCTTAAGAGAATCTTCTTTTATAAAATTAGGAAGTAGGTGAAATACCCAGTTCTTCATTGGTCCATGTTTTTTAAGCTTTTTAATACTAGTATTTTCTTCTTTTAAGCTAATATAATAAATTTCATAAACAGACTACTGTACTTATCTGTAATTTTATAAGAGAAGATTATCTTAAGTCCACCTCTGACTGTCCTCATTAGCTTAAAATTAAAGTTAAGGTTTGAATTAACAAAACTACAGATGTTATAGTAATATTTGATTTAATACACAAATTTATACGTCTGAAGGTATAAATGTGTGCAAGTACTCTAAGTGTGTACAACATATTTTATAAAATACACTCATGCATTGTACCTGCTCTATCCAAAGTATGTACATCACTTGAAAGTGCCTGTTTTCTGTGGGCAGTTTTTACATGTGTAAGCAGTCATGACATTTTATAAAAGCCCTTTTTTTTGTACATAAAACAGGCATCTACTCGTGGAAAAATCTTTATGAAATTACTCCCATGGAGGTGAACTTTTTTTTTCTTTATCTTGTTCCAGTCTTCTCAGTCATCCAGTCTTCTTTGCAGGATGTAGATTTCATATCTGTTCCATAACTATCATACAGTAAATACAAAGGTTGGACTCTGGCCTTTTTTTTTTTTTCCTTCCTGCACACTTATGTAACTATAACTAATCCCACAGTCTATGCTGATTTTCATGCAGACTTACCTTTTATGGTGCTCACAGTGTAGAGGATAAAACAGACCAGGACTGACATGGCCAGTTTCATGGCTGATTGATGGTTCTCAGTACTAACAGAAGAGATGATTAAATCAATTTCTGTTTGAGGATGGCTTATATATAATGGTCAACCTACTTCTGGTTTTCTCTGTAGATGACTATCAGAATTGGGGAATACAGAAAAGTGGAAAGTTTGAGAAACTCATGTAGAACATTTTCTGTATTCTTTTTGAGGAGGGCTTATATCTAATGGTCAGTCTATCTTTAGTTCTCTCTGTGCAGGGGTGTCACAGTCAGGGAAAGTTTGAGAAACTCGTGTAGATTTTTTTTTTTTCAAAGTGCAAGTGTAAAAATATCATAGCAGCCCCCTGCCTCCCACTGTTCTTTCTTTCAAGGCTTGCATGTGGTCCCAGCTTGCACTTTAAAGATCATGCATATCATCTCATTTTTCTGCAGCCTGTGGACATCAGCAACCACAAAAACCCTCTGTAGCCTTGAGGTGGAAGTTTCCTCTCTCCAGAGTGATGTGGTGCATGTCAGCAAGCAGGTAGGTCTGCTGAAGGACCTGAACAGTGTACACTACTCTGCTGTTTTAACAGAAGTGGCACATACTTATACAAAGCCAGATAGATTGTGAGTGAAAGATATCACACTCAGTGCAGTAGTGATGTTCTACAGATGCATATTGTGAGAAGAAGTACAGGAGTTTGGTGTAATGGAAACGAGCCTGGTTATATTTTGCAAAGCTGTGAAATTACTTTTTTTTAGTCAAGTAGACCTGACAGGAGAGGAAAATATTTTCCTATCTTGTCATATCTATTTTTCTTCTGAACTAATATTCATTTCCTTTTTGTATTCTGATATAAATCAGAGGCATGGTCTAGCAATTATAAGACCGAAGTGTTAATCTAAAGAACGCTGGAAAAATCTGTTCACCTAAAGAACATTGGTACCTCATTGCACTATATGGCAAACTATACAGATATATAGTAATAATAAAAAAATGTTTCTTCTCACTTAACCCATGAATGCTCTGTGCAGTTTTGATTGCCCCATCTCAAAAAATATATAGAAGAACCAGAAAACTAGAAAAAGTACACAGAAGGCCAACCAGTGACATCTCTAGACAAATATTTTGGGTGGCAACAGGGAGTCAATCAAGGTATGAAAGGTGACATTTCTACACTTTCCGATCACCACATCACATCTCCCCCTCCCCTCATAAAGACCCAACCTTCCACCCCAGCCATTTTCAGTCGCCCAGTAAAAATCACTATATAGTGTAATGGAGTTATTTTGTACTGAAAATTCTTTAAATAAATATTTTAAAAAATCACTATATAAATTATAGTATCATTCTATGTGGGACTGAAGTCTGAATGTAAGAGGCGGAGGGCTGAATTCACGGAGCCAACATTAACCTGGTGCTGTGCATCCGTGAGCCCACGCCCCGGAGGTGGGGGGTTGCCACAAAGCATCATGAAGTCTGGTGGCTGGAAAGCAGCTGTCCTGCCAAAGCCAGACTTCCTGCTGGGAAGGAGGGGCTCAAGCCAGGGTCCGCTTTATTTGGTCCCTTTTTTTTTTAGGTCCAAGTCACAAAAAAGTGCCCGAACTGCCCAGATGACCACTGGGGGGAATCGGGGATGACCTTCCCTGACTCCTACAGTGGTCACTAACCTCCTCCCATCCTAAAAAAAACAACTTTAAAAATTTTTTTTGCCAGCCTCTATGGCACCCTCAAATGTCATACTCTGGTCCATCGCAGCAGTATACAGGTCCCTGGGGCAGTTTTAGTGGGTGCAGTACACCTCAGGCAGGCGGACCCAGGCCCATCCCCCCCTACCTGTTACACTTGTGTTGGAAAATAGGAGCCCTTCAAAACCCACCAGAAACCCACTGTACCCACATGTGGGTGCCCCCTTCACCCCTTAGGGCTATGGTAGTGGTGTATAGTTGTGGGGAGTGGGTTTTGGGGGGGGTTTGGGGGGCTCAGCACCAAAGGTAAGGGAGCTATGTACCTGGGAGCAATTTGTGAAGTCCACTGCAGTGCCCCCTAGGGTGCCCAGTTGGTGTCCTGGCATGTGAGGGGGACCAGTGCACTATGAATCCTGGCCCCTCCCACAACCAAATGCCTTGGAGTTGTTCATTTTTGAGATGGGCACCCTCGGTTTCCATTATCGGCGAAAACCGAGGGCGCCCATCTCTACAGCTGGCGATCTCAGCATTTCGGTCGACCATCTCTAAGGTCGACCAAAATGTTGAGACTTCATGGCGCCCTCAACCATATTATCGAAACAAAAGATGGACACCCATCTTGTTTTGAATATACGGTCGGCCCCGCCTCTTCGCAGCGCCGTCCTCAGAGATGGGCACCCCCGATCGAAAATGCCCCTCGTCACGCCATACTTTTTCTATTGTTCAAATATTTTACTGCTGTAATTATCTATCGATTATGGTTGACTTATTCTTGCTGTGCATCGTCTGGAGTGAATTTCTTCAAAAGGCAATAAATAAATCCTAATAAATAAATAAATAATAAAATTGGAATGGTAGTTAACTGACAAGAGGGGTGGCACCTCCCCCCCTTTATTATTCCACAGTTGGGTTTGTTAAGGTTGCAGATTGCAATTGGAGCACTTCACAGAACTATCAGGTCCTGGTTTTAGATCACATGTATTAGAAATCACCCCTTTGACCCTGGGATACTTTACAAAGCTTATCCCTTATGTAGTGGATCCATCCCAGGCCATCTCATGAGGGCTGCCTGGTTGCATCCACTCATCTGGTAGGATTCACCTCGATACGAGCCTCCAAAGAGGCCGCACGTGATCCTTGGCAAGTATGGGTGTGTTCCATGGTCCTGATAATATTCGCTAACATATTGCAAGCCAACGTACCCGAGGATATGTCTGAATTAATGGGAGAATATTACGAACATCTGGAAAACAGAATTCTTCACTGCTGAGCAGTGAATTATATCTTGCCCTAACATGGCCTTGCCCTCCCTCCACCTTGACCAATGGTTTTGTGATAAGAGCAGTGCTTGGTAGGGTTATGGAAGGGTGAAGACAGATTCCAAGGAAGTCCATAAGCATTATTAGGATGAACGGGGAGAAAATTCACAGCTTATACTTAGAATACGTTGTATAAAATACATTTTGCTCTTTCGGGAGTTTGCCAGATAGTTGTGACATAATTGGCCCCTATGGGAAACAGGACACTGGGTCCGATGGACTGCGGTCTATCCCAGTTTGGCAAGGTCCTGCTCTTATTCCTGGTTCCTATGACATACTCCATCTGCTGTTCTGTAGTCAATATTCTAGGCCCAATATCTTAGCTGTAGTCGATGGATCCTCTTGTTTGACTTTACACGGTCTATGTGTTAGGTGGATGTACTTGAGTATTGCCCTAGCATTGGCGAGTGGTTAAGGTGATGGACTAGAAATACATTGGAGTCTCCTTGTGCAGGTTCATTTACTGCTTATTAGCTTGTTAAAAAAAAAGTTATGGGAGGCAGTGTGGATCCTTGGGGTGCCCTACAGCGCAGGGCCCAAGGTAATGACAGAGTTGATTGTTGTCTATCTGAAAAATAAGATTTGAACCTAGTAAATACTGTCCCACCGATACCTGTTTCTGCCAGTCTTGTAAGTATGATATTATGACCCCCCAGTGTTGAAGGTTGCCAAGGAATCTAGCAACACTAGTATCAAGGCAGATCCCCTGTCATTGTCTCTGGGCAGATCATCAGAAAGGACCACAAGGATTGACTCTGTTCCGTATCCAGGTCTGAAGCTAGATTGGCAGGGGTCTAGCTAATTACATTCAATTAGCCAGTAGTTGAGTTGTGCGCAGACCACCCATTAGGAAAGGAAGGTTAGAGACAAGTCAGTAGTTTTCAAGCTTGTCCTGGTTAAGTGAGCTCTTTTCAGCAAGGGGCGCACCACAGCTCTTTAGTGCTGTGAACATCTGCCATTACATTAAAAGATGAGTCAATAATTTTGGTGGCCTTTTTTCAATAAAGCCTGTACTCCCTCCTAGCACAGTCCTTGCTGGGCAGGAATCAAGAGGGTAGGATGTAGGGCAGAGACCTTTCAGGATATTTTCAAGAACTTCTTCTGTGTCCCTTTGAATGTGTCCTACATGGTTGAGCATGGTGGGGGAAGAGGGAGTATTCTCTTCATTAGCATCTAGGAGCATTGGTGAGACTAACTATAGGCCCTGTGGGAGACCTTTAATTTAGTTGGAGAAGTAAGTGGTGAAAATCATTGCCAGTTGGTTGTGAATGAATCAGTGGAATGTCTGATGGGGAGCTTAGAACCTCCTGTAGAGGGGCCATGTTTCTAATGCCATTGCTGGACTTGCATCCCGGATATCAACCTTCTGCTACTTTCATCATCTTATCTTTAACATGAGGTTTGGATAAGGCCTCTAGGAAGTTTTCAGCCGTCAGATTTCTCATTTCTCAGATTTTCCTTCCAGATTCTGATTGGACCCATCTGTTTTATGTAGTTCTCTTGATGCAGAAATGATCTCCATGGTAGGAATGTTACCTCTATGCCACCAACCTTGCATGCCAAGATGTCAATCCCTTTACAAAGCACCAGGTCTAGCATATGCCCCTTTTCATGGTTTGGAAAATTAATCACATGAACAAATCTTAGCGCGCCCATCGTATCAAGAAAGATAGCAGTAGTGATGTATGGAGCCTCGAGGCGTAGGTTTACATCACCCATGATCAATGACCTAGGGTAGCTCATGGTTACCTCAGTCACTGATTCAGCAGCTTTCGCACAGATGATGTGGAGTTACGAGTTGTGTGATAGACCACAGTCAGCCACGTTGGTTCCTTGTCTCCCTGCTGGTCGAGCAGGCATTCTGACTCCGAATCCACTTTGTCCTCTAGATGTGTATAACAGAAGACTGGCACAAAAGGCATACATGCAGTGAGCCAACAGCATACAATTGGAGTGCCGCTGACAGGGTGAAGTGCTCCCTTCCTGTCTAAACAGTACTGCATTCGATAGAGATTGATTTTGGCTTATAAAAAAGTAATTGTGCAGTTTCCCTTCAGCCTTACCCTTGATTCCACCTGTTGGGGGTGTAATTCCGCCATGCCATGTGCACATTTTCTATAATTACATCTACTGGTCCGCTCTGTGCTTTCTGCGCTACTGCGAATGTTACAGGTCTTTGTGTTTGGGTTTCGCCAACACAGGGTGATCCAGCACAGAGAGCAGCAGTAATTCTGGCTGTATGGAACATGGTGCACCGTCGCTGGAATACGGTGGTGCACAGTATATTGCATGGCTGTCTGGATTCAGCTAACATCCAGGTCTCATTGCTCATTGCTGTAGGTTACTACACCTTTGGGTTCTAAGATAGGCATGGCTCGTCCTTAGTGTTACTTGCTTCTCTCTCATCCCTTGTATTTTGTTTTGATAGGTCGTTAGTGAGGTACAGACAGCTGCAAGAAAGTGAATGCATCAGATCTCAATTGGGGGCAATCCAGTTGCTTACACACTCCAGGGTTGTCTGTCCCAACGTCATTCCTTGCTAATGGCATCAGCACCTTCACTTCATGGAGAAGGGATTCCAGAATGTATGCTGACAGATGGTGGCTTGGGTCCAGTGTTTTGAAGACTGGCTGATGTGACACATCAGTGGACACAGGCGTTGTGCGAAGAATCATATCGGGAAGAAGGAGTGCATCTGAGTAATATAGGCTATGACCTACATTACCTGCTAGACAAAAATATGCTGGAGGTGTGTGAGAACCTTTTATTCAGTCACTACTGGCCGCAGCTGTTTGGGGGTTTTGCCTGGGGCAAGCTATATCTAACTACCCCAGGCTGGTAGCGGGAATATCCGAGCCTGGGTGAGTGAAGTAGCGCTAATTCATCAAGCTATGTCTGGTGCAGATGGGTTCGCTGCAGCTGGGTTGGTGCACCTTGCTCCGTGGCGGGAGCGCCCTGGATACAGTGCTTAGCGCATGGATCAGTCTTGCTAATGGCGGTGGACTGAGTTGATTACTCGAAGCTTTGAGGAGCTTACAGTGGCTCGGTTAGCCTGCTTGGCTGTTGTTATAAAATTGCGGCCAAGTTGTTGCCATTTAATCTACAAAGTGTATGTGTTGCTATTTGTTACATGGGTAAATGGTATGAGGGGTTGGGTTAGGGTCTCATGGTTGCCTATGTTAGTAAGAGGTGGAGGGCCGAAGTGAATGGAGACGACATTAACCTGGCACCGGACACCCGTGAACCCACGCCCCGGAGGTGGGGGTTTGCCGCAAAGCATCAGGAAGTCTGGTGGCTGGAAAGCAGCTGTTGTGCCAAAGCCAGACTTCCTGATGGGAAGGAGGGGCTTGAGCCAGAGGCTTAAAAACCTGCAAGCTCGGTAAAGGTCACTTTTTGCCCTCGCGGACTCGGAGAAGAGCTGTCTATCCTCTCATCCACCCATTGCTTTGCTTAAAGTTTTCTATTTTGTGCATGTTGCAGCTCGGAGGGCGGGAATACCCAAGCCTGGGTGAGTGGAGTAGCACTAATTCATCAAGCTGTACCTGGTGCAGATGGGTTTGCTGCACCTGGGTTGGTGTACCTTGCTCCGTGGCGGGAGTGCTCTGGATACAGTGCTTAGGGCATGGATCAGTCTTGCTAATGGCGGTGGACTGGGCACATTACTTGAAGTTTTGAGGAGCTTACAGTGGCTCAGGTATCCTCCTTGGCTGTTTGGCTTGAATACAGCCTTGTAGTTAAAATAAAGCTGCGACCACGTTGTTGCCATGTAATCTACAAAGTGTGCATTTTGTTATTTGTTACATAGGTTAAGTGGTATGAGGGGCTGGGTTAGGGTGTCACGGTTGCTTATTTTATCTCTATAGGATTGGACAGAAAGACAATTTTCTTTAAGTTTGTCCCCTTATTTTCTATCTACCTCCTGTTGCTCTATTTTATCTGTCTGTATATTCCACCTCTATTACACCCTATGCTGTCTGCAGGACATAAATTGAGTAGCGGGGTAGTAATCTTAGGAGTAATGTCTGAAAATTCTTTTTCACAGTGAGGGTGGCGTGAGATAAACACAGAGGATCTCAAGTTAGAAAATGAATAGTATAAAAAAACCCTAAACTTAAATGGCTGCATGTGTGTGGATGTATTGAGTGACACTTAGATGGCAACTCCTGCTGTGATGAACTAGGGCCAGTGCCAATCTGTGTCCAGTATATGGTAATCTGGTTTAGGATGGGCTAGAAAGGGCTTTGATAACAACTTCAGTGGCTGGGTGCTGAGGACAATGCTGGGCAGACTTGTACAGTCTGTGTCCCACAAATGAAAAGACAGATAGGCTGGAGAGGGCTTCAACAGCAACTCCAGTAGCTGGAATGTAAGGACTTCTATGGTTTAGGTCCCAGAAATGCCAAAGAAAGACCATGATCAAGTATTTTGCATTACATTCATTGTTGATTTAATCATGAATTGAAAATGAGTGTGACGAAGCAAGATGGCGATCTGAGAGGAAGTCGCGTCTGAGCTCCCGAAACCCGACGTACTTGCCTGAGAGAGCAGCACTTTCCCCATGAGGATTCATGGGGAAAAGGAAGGGGAAAACAGGGATTCAGTCCTCCTCCTGCCCTGGAAGCCCGGCGCTCCGGCAACAAACGTTGGAGAAGTACGGCGTTCAGATGAGCAAAACCCCAGCTCCCGCGACGATGGAGTCCGTAGCTGGACTATCGGACTGCAGCATAGAGGCAGCGTCACTTAGCCCGCCTCCAACTACAGCACCACCGCGACCCGGAAGTGTTCGCTTCCTATCGGATGGGCAGCTACTGCAAACCGAAGGGTTTCCTGCACTAGTAACCGGAGGAGGCCCCGTGGAAGTTAGCGGCTACAGAATTGGGTGCAGTGAGCCCTGCACTCACTCCTGTCCTGGTGGGATAGCGGTGAAAGATTAAGACCAGCTGTAATAACGCTTGAGTTGCTGTGGGATGCCATACAGGGGATGAACACCAACCTTACCAAGGTAACAACTTCTATAAAAGAGGAAATTGTAGGTTTAAAGCAAACTCAAGAACAGCTTTGTGGGAAAATACAAGAAAATCAAGAGAAAACTGAAACACTGGGAGGAGAGCTTAAAAAAATTACAGGATCTGACAGGAACTTTGGTAAAGGACAGAGACACTATAGTTAAGAAGATTGAATACTTAGATAATCAGGGGAGGAGAAATAACTTAAGATTCCTTAATTTTCCGAAGTCTCCTCTAATTCCTGCTAAAGATATGCTAAAAAAATATTTTGGACAAATTCTAGGAATCCCTGTGGAGGGCTTTCTGCCCATCACCGGGGCTCGTTATATATCTGGAATTCAATCTCAACCCCTGATTTCTCAGCCTCAACCAGATCTGAACTTGACAGAGTTCCTTGAGAGTTCACTGGAGATGGTTACGGAACGCACAACTCTCCTGGTATCTTTCGCTCTTGAGCTTGATAGAAATAACATCTTTAAATTGTATTTCAGGCATATGAATGCATCTTTTTTTGGAGCTAAGATCCAAATTTTCCCCGATCTTAACAAAGAGACACAAAAGCGCAGACGAGAGTTCCTGGTGTTAAAGCCAAGAGTTCTCGCTTTATCTGGAACATTTGTCCTAAAGTATCCATGTAGATGCTTTGTGTCTATTGGTGGTGTTAATTATATGTTTCTTGACCCCAGAAAAATGCAAATATATATAGATTCGAAAGAACATAGTAAGATTGGTGACCAGACCTGAGGCCCCACTTTAAATATGCTGTTAAATCGGCTAGCGAGTAGTTAGGGTTTTCTTCCTCTTGCAGAGTAAATTAAACTCAATTAATTTTTCCTTTATTTTGTTATTCCTAGTCTCTTGCCTCATAATGTGGTGTAGTTTGTGGTCAATATAAGAATGATTATATTTCCTATGTTATAGTATGTTTAAAATATATTAAAATATATTTTCTGTATCTATTACATTTTTGAAATGGATGTAAAATTGTAAAATCATAAATAAAAAAAGAAAATGAGTGTGACTGTTGGGCAGACTGGATGGATTGTCCAGGTCTCTATCTGCCGTCACTTACTATGTTACTATCCTGCTTATTTTCGAACGAGAAGGCTGGCCAAAAAGCAACATAAAAGGCACATGGCCGGCCCCGTGAAAGAAGGCTGGCTAAATCCAATAATCGAACCTGGGCCATAAGGGCGGCGTCAACGTGAGGACGGCCATCTATGGCCAGCCCCACAGGGGGCGTGTTAGGGGCGGTGTTACGAGATGGGAGCCTCCAACGTATAACGGCTAGCGAAATGGTTTCGTATGGCCGGGAACATGGGCGGCGTTAGTTAGATCTGAAATAAAAGTGACCAGGGTAAGGGGGAAGTTGTCTTTAGACCCAGTAGTGATTTTGTGGAGTTGGAGAGTGGCGAGATCATTGTTGGGAGAGAAAGCTGAATTGTTGTTTGAAGAGAAAGCTGAGAGTTTGTTGAGTACCTGTCTGTGTGCTATGGTCGGAACATTTTCAGCCTCACCTGCCTCATTTGTGTTTTACCTTTTCACCTTTTCCTACCTACCCCTTCTAGCCCCCAAACCCAGACACCACTACTCTTACCTCTATCTCCCCTATCCCTCTCCATTCACTGTCCCCTCGGTCATAGGCACCATTGACTGCACACATGTCGCACTCAGACCCCCCAGGGCATGAGAGGCCACTTATAGGAACAGGAAAGTATTCCACTCCATGAATATGCAAGTTGTGTGTGACGCCCAGGGAGATATTCTAGATGTGTGTGCCTGATACCCAGGCTCCACCCATGATGCCTATATATTGCAGCACTCAGGAATCTTCCGCAGGTTTGACCGAGGGGAGATCACCGGTGGATGGCTCCTAGGTAAGTGCAGCACGGATCTGCCCAAACTATACCTCCTCCAACAGGCAGCCCTCAGCACTGTCTCCCTCCAGCTCACTCCACAACCCACTATTCCCCCCCCCACCTCCACAAGGTACCCGCTTCAAACAATGCACACTCATTTTTCTCATCCTGCTTCTCTCCAAAGGTGACCGAGGCTAACCACAGCGGACTTGGCTCATGACCCCCATAGTGCACCCACAAACAGGGTCAGAGGAGAACTACAACAGTAGACATCGGACCACCCGTGGCATCATCGAGCACACCTTTGGACTACTTAAGAACAGGTTCCGATGTCTGGACCATTCTGGAGGGGAGCTCCTGTACAGCCAACAAAAGGTGGCAAAGATATTCCTGGCCTGCTCCATGCTACATAATTTGGCAATGCGCTGGAGGACAGGCCCTCCCAGAAGAGCCACAGCCACCAGAGCAGCAGGCCCCAGAGGAACAGGATGAGGATCCCCCTCCACCTCCCACCCACAGAGCAGAGCAGAGTGCACACCAGCTGGGGGTCAGAGCCAGGCAAACACTAATCAAGACAAGTTTTCTGTGAGAGTAAGTTGACATTTATTTATATCACACAGTATTTACACACCAACACCACCACCACCCCCCTCCCACCACCATCACCCGCTCTGCGCATATTCCCCTCCCTCCAACCCTCACCCCCCACCCCCCCAGCATGTCCCATCACTTTCCCCGCCCCGTCCCCTCCTACCCCTCCCACCATGTTCCTTTGCAGGTGGTGCTGCATGAGAACTCTGTTGAGAGTCCTCCTCTGATGAGCTCCCACTCTCCTCCCCTGTGTCCACAAGGCAGCCTGCTGCCTGGGCTGCCCTGTGGAAGTACGGCCACTTTGCTTGTGTGGTGGCTGCTGGACCAGTGGCTGGGGAGGCTGAGGATCTCAAGCTCCACTTCTTAGCAGGTGGTTCATGTGCAGTGGTGGAAGTCGACGCCAGTTGTTGTTGCTGCTTCGGGGCTGTATTAGGTGCTCTCAGGTCACGGCGTAGGCCCTCGATGCTGTGCTCCAGCCATTGGAGCTGCTGTATTACATCATGTTGGGCCTGTACCACTTCCCGTTGCACCTGAAGCGCTTCCTGTTGGGCCTGGAGCGCTTCTCATTGCAGCTCCAATTTCTGGCGCTGGTATTCTTCCATCTGCACATTCTGGCCCAGCAATTGTGTGGCAAGGCGTAGTAGCTGCCTCCTCTGGCTGGATGGCCTCTGCTGAGGAGGTGCCTCCCCTTCTGCATCTTCAGCTTCTTCTTCAGTGCCACCATCAGCAAAGGCTGCGGGTGGTGGAGGGAGAGCCTCTGCTGCGGGTGGTAGAGGGAGAGCCTCTGCTGCGTGTGCTGCTGCTGGGTCCTGTGGTTCCACCCCATGGTCCTGGGTGGTGTCTTGTGCAGGCCCACTGGTTTGCTGCTCTGTGTGCTGGGGCTGGTAGCCACTAGGGCCAGCTTCTTCCTCCGACTGGCTCTCATCACCTGCATTTCAAAAGGGGAAGAAGTGTGTTGGTCAAAATAATCCGCTTTTGTTTTTCAGCATTCATATACGTAGCCCCACAGGCAGAGACCCAGCAAAGAGATGGTGAGGAATGGGATTGGCAGGCAAGCCACAGATGTCATTGTACATGGTACAGAGCTGAGAGCTGGAGACAAGGAGTGCAGTGTACTACAGAGACTGATGTGCAAAAGAGCCACACAGGCAGGTGGGTTGACATAGAACTGTGGAAGGAGTGCAGAGGACACAGTGGCTACAGCACAGAGGTGTGGGAAGGAGATATGCAGAGTTTGGTGATGGGGAAGGCCCCCAAAGCTGTGAAACAGTGCTAACCTACACACAGTTTAATTATTTTATTTAGATGGTATATTTTTTATTTTAAATATATTACTTACATATATTATATACATTGCTGGAAACCCTCCCCCCGCCAATCTCTCCCCCCTCCCCCCTGCTACTCCCTGTGTCATGGTCTGTAATGAATAGTGATTTGCATTGCATGTGATGTTCT
The DNA here is from genome assembly GCF_901765095.1 of Microcaecilia unicolor. Lineage (NCBI taxonomy): Eukaryota > Metazoa > Chordata > Amphibia > Gymnophiona > Siphonopidae > Microcaecilia > Microcaecilia unicolor. Next base: position 489,355,461 of record NC_044031.1, on the reverse strand, counting down.
CCCCCCCTTTCCCTACTGAGGAGCACCACACTGTCCCCCACTTGTGTAAAATAGAGTGTAGTCCAGCACAACAGATACCCCAGCTTCCTAATGATGAACCTACCTGAGCCCTCAGGCTCTGCTGATGTGTCAAGGGACCCAATGCCATGGATCCCCTCCTGGGACAAGATCCCATGAATAATGCGCTCAATGGAGGTGAGGTTAGCGGTGTCATATGCTGGGGGGTTGGCACCAGCCTTCCTCCTCACATCTTGCCTCAGCCGGCGCCACTTTCATTTGCAGTCTTCCACATCCCTGCCATAGTGGAAGACCTCTTACTGCTTCCCATTCTCGATGCTTTGTTGTAGCAGCTAGCCTCTGGCCTTTGGGAGCAAACAGATGCATGTGCCTCCTCTGTATTTCTTGAACCAGCAGTTCAATTTCTGGCTCAGTGAAATTACCCTTGTGGGTGGATGCTTGCTTTGGTGCCATTGTACCAATGCGATGCAAAGAATCGAAAATACAGAGAAGGACGCTTATATACGCTTTCAGGGCTGGCCATGTGAGAATGAGATGGGTGGATCTGAGATGGCCGGCCTAATTTCGATTATTGACAAAATCCCTGGCCCCTGGCTGGCCCCAGCTGCTTCGCAGAGATGGCCAGCCTAATTTTGATTATTGACAAAATCGCTCGCCGGCCCCAGCTGCTTTGTGTTTTGGGTGTCCTCATTTCAATTGAGGGTGATAATGATAAACGTCCGCAGCTGCTCTTCCCATTTGGAAGCTTGCATTTGCTTTATTGGTGCCTCTTTAAAACACCTTACTCTGTGCTTGCACTTTACATTATGGGGTGGTATTTGAAAGCGTTTTGGCTCCAGTTATAGTAAACTCTCCATTCTCTACCCTCCAGGAGTTCCTTGCTGTGTGTGATATGCTTGCTCCCTCACTGCTCCCCATTCTCTCTCTCCTTTGTTGAAGCAGGCAGCCTCTGGTCCCTTGGAGCCAACAGATTCGTGCACCAAAAGTTCAAGGTAAGCTCATACCTCTCAGCCACCTCTTCCCTTTCTGCTATGTTGGTGCTAAACAAACACTTCTTGCATCTTGCAGGACAGCTGGTCAAGAGGATTGCAAGAGACAACAGTGGACTGTAATACACTGGACTCTGAGAGCCATGATTGTTTCTACCCAATTCATTGTACAGATGTCTTGTTCTCTATTGGACACACTGAGTTATGGCTGCCTGTGGGGTGGGGAGAGAAAGAGACCCTGAGAATGGATGTGTGCATCCCTCATGGTCAAGGGTTCCCCATTCTCTCTCTGATCTCTGCATTCAAATCTTACCACATTATTTACCACAGTCCTACAATCCTCCATAGTTATGGAACAACATTTCTATATTCTATCCTGCAAACTATTTTCAAGATGGCCACAGGTGTGTGCCTACCACGGCCTTGAGCCTTTAAGTCATGGTGAGGGAGAGGGGTTCTGGTTACAGTTCCTCTTCTAAATTACCTGCAGGTGGCTACAGCCCGGTGCCTATATAATTCCCCTAGCCTGTGTCCTTCTGTACCTGATGTATTATATTGCAATTGTGATGAAGTAAACATCCATCTAATGCTTTTACACTTGGTTTCCCTTTTCTCCTGAGCACTATATACCATTGCTGATACCTTCAATGTGAAAAGATGACCCAGCTGTTTGTAGCTCCTTCCTGGCCCTCACCAGTGAGGTTTGGTTGTGGGTAAGTGTTGTATATGTGTCTTTGTAGAGAGCACTCATCAAAGGATGTGGTACAGCCCACAAGAATTATTCGAGGAAAGAGGATAGATGTATTGAGGTATTTATTTTCGAACTCACTTACAAAAAGATTCGTCAAAGATGGTGCGAATGTCGCACACAAGTAAGGGAGCTATATTCCTGGGAGCAATGTATGAAGTCCACTGCAGTGCCCCCTAGGGTGCCCGGTTGGTGTCCTGGCATGTAAGGAAGACCAGTGCACTAGAAATGCTGGCTCCTCCCATGACCAAATGGCTTGCATTTGGTCATTACTGAGATGGACGTCCTTGGTTTCCATTATCGCCAAAAATCAGAAAAAAACAAGTCTAAGGATGACCAACCCTAAGGATGACCAAATTACCGTATTATCGAAACGAAAGATGGACGTCCATCTTGTTTTGAAAATATGTACATAAGTACATAAGTAGTGCCATACTGGGAAAGACCAAAGGTCCATCTAGCCCAGCATCCTGTCACCGACAGTGGCCAATCCAGGTCAAGGGCACCTGGCACGCTCCCCAAACGTAAAAACATTCCAGACAAGTTATACCTAAAAATGCGGAATTTTTCCAAGTCCATTTGGATGGGGACGTTTTGCGAGGACGTCCTCATCAAAACTTGGACGTTCCTTTCAAAAATGCCCCTCTATGCATTAACTTTAGGAAAAGGGCCCCTTAGTGTTGGTAATAAAGGGGGTTGTACCTGTTTTTCAATAGGATGTTGTAATATGAAGGTTTAATGTCTTCTCTGATCTGTATGTATTGATTTTGTTGGAACATCCTTAATTGGATCTGACAATTTTAATGCTATTCAGGCCTCTAAATGCAATAAAAACTTTTAGAGGATTTGGTAGTATTTTTAGCAGTGCTAGATTACTATCCACTGCAGATAGATGGAGGATTTTTCTCTATATTATCTTTAATCAGGGCAGCAGTATCTGCAGGTGGATATAGGTTAATTAATCAGGATCCCAAAAAAGCCTTTGAACATTTGGTTTCTTAAGTTACTGGCCAGTCTACAAATTGATCTGATTATTACATCTTTAATTTTTTGGTTACTTCTCAAAGGCACTAGGTAGCACTCTTTTACAAGCAGGGCAGACGCAAGGTGCTGCCTGCGATGCCGCTTCACATTTTTTTAAAAGGCAGGGTGGTGGCAAGAGAAGAGGGCTCTCGTCTTTCGACGGAGCTGGTAGGCAGGTCGGGTCGGGGGGGGGGGGGGACTCAGATGTGCAGGATCAACGATCTGTACTATTCTGTCTGGTTTCATTTTACAATAGGTGAATTGATGTTCTAGTGCTCACTGTAGTGTTTAAGATGCTTTCCTTTTCCTTGTGTGACTCGTAGAAATTACTGCTTATGGTATGGTAGAATTGCTCTATAGGTCCTGAGTGTTTTTTATTCTCGCCTAGTACTGGATTTTTGAGGGGGGTGTTAAAAAATGACCGGCCCCGGGTGTCAACTACCCTAGGTACACCACTGCCTGGCAGAATCCCTTATGGTAGCAAAATTCTATGATACCAATCCCAGGGAAAGCAGTGGCTTCCCCAGTAGCGTAGCTAGGTGGGGCGCAGGGGGAGCTCCCCCAAACAGATTTTTAGAAGAGATGGCGCCTAAGTGCCAAATGCCTACAGTGACAATACCTTTCTCTGCCTCCTCCCCATGATGTGTTATATGCTGACAATTGAAAGGACCCAATAGCATTTCTCCTGGTGTCATAAACCTGAAAGATGTTGGGTATACTGTTAATTTTCAGAAATTATTGATACTACCTTGCTAAATAAACATTTGGTAAACCAAATGGACCAATCTAAAACTAGAATTAAAAACTGTATAATGATATCTGGGGGGTAACAACACCCAATGATTTCTTCAGTTATGATAAACAACAAAGATAAGTTTAATTAGATTGACAAGAATGGACAGGCATGATGCTCTTTTGGCTGGGATAAATGAATATCATTAAGATGCTGATATTCACTAAATACTCAACTGCCAATAAAATTACTGAGGGGCCCTTTTACAAAGCAGCGGTAAGCCCACTGCGCAATCAGGAGCTATCAGGATGGAAAAGAGAAGGCTCCAGGTACAACAAGAGACAAGCAAACAAAAAAGCAGAAGTGGACCTTCAGGAAGTGGACAAAATAATCTTTATTGAAAGGACGTGACAAGGGCCGTGTTTTGGCGACCAAGTGCCTGCGTCAGGGGTCACACCAAGTTTCAGTGTTCATGAGTAGATGACTCATGTAATGCCATCACTATAAAAACACACACAAATGTAAAAATCCCGCTCAAAGTTGGGAAGTAGAACACATATTAAGTGTTATGAAGCCTTCAGTCCTGCTCAGAAAAAAAGCGTTATCCAAAAAACTGCCGAATGACGAAAAAAAATGACTTTGAGCAGGATTTTTACATTTGCACGTTTTTATACTGATGACATTACATGAGTCCTCTTTTGGCTTTGATGTGTTGAAGGGGAAGGGGGGATTGGAAGAAGGCATGGCTTATGTGCTTGGAGGGGGGGATCAGGAGGTGGGGCATGTTGGGGAGGATCAGGATGGGGGAATTGCTGCCACTGCGTCTTCATCTCTTTTTTTTTTTTGACAGGTTAGGAAACCACATTACATATACTTGCAGGTCACTCAGGCACATTTGTGCTATATGTAGGTGCATTGTAACATAGTGCCCTTATGATAAGTTTCTACCCTGCATTTACCACAAAGGCTTTGTAGTTACCACACTTTAACCTTTTTGTTATGATGTGGAAGGGCCTCAGGGGTATTTATAAAATAGGGTCATATTAGGCACCTTTCTGCTCATTTAACCTGGTTTCATATTATAAAATGACCCTCTTATAGTGTGGCAAGATGGTTCGTTTCCCTTTCTTCCTGCAATTCTAATCATCACATTATCAAAAAAGATGCAGCAGAATTAGAAAAAGTACAGAGAAACACACCCACAATGATAGTGAGGAAAGACAAAGACTAAAGAGCTTAAAGCTGTTCAGATTAGAGAAGAGAGAGATCAAGGGAGATAGAGAAATTTCTAAAGTAATGACTGGTGTGGAATAGGTGAACTCAGTTTGGTTATTGACTCTTTCAAAAGGTACAAAGAGTAGGGGACGTGTGATTAAGTTACAAGGGGCTCATTTTCAAAACAGAAAAAACATCCAAAAAGAGGCACAAAGCAGCAGATGGATTTTTTTTTTTGCTAAAACGTCCAAATCACTATTTTCCAAACCCATTTTAAAGACAGTTTTGTATGCAGTGCATCCACATTGCAAGGGGGCATGCTGGGGGGTAGGGTTTGGGTGTTTCCAAAACTTGGATGTTTTTCTGCCATAATGGAACAGAGCAAAAATGTCTGTGGCTAGAAGTTACACATTTTGGTCTAGACCTGTTTCAATCATAACTAAGGGGCCCTTTTACTAAGGCATATAGGCACCTACTTGCATCCAAAGTGCGTCAAATTGGCACTACTGCCCGGCTATAGTGGATATAGTGGAATTAGAAAAGGTGCAGAGAAGGGCGACGAAAATGATAAAGGGGATGCGACTACTTCCCTATATGGAAAGGCTAAAGTGGCTGGAGCTCTTCAGCTTGGAGAAAAGACGGCTGAGGGGAGATATGATAGAGGTCTATAAAATAATGAGTGGAGTGGAACGGGTAGACGTGAAGCGTTTGTTTAGGCTTTCCAAAAATACTAGGACTAGGGGCCATGCGATGAAGCTACAAAGTAGTAAATTTAAAACAAATCAGAGAAAATATTTCTTCACTCAACATGTAATTCAACTCTGGAATTCGTTGCCAGAAAATGTGGTAAAGGTGGTTAGCTTAGCAGAGTTTTAAAAAGGTCGCTTCCTAAAGGAAAAGTCCATAGACCATTATTAAATTAGACTTGGGGAAAATATTTCTGGGATAAGCAGCATAAAATGTTTTGTACTTTTTTGAGGATCTTGCCAGGTATTTGTGACCTGGATTGGCCACTGTTGGAAACAGGATGCTGGGCTTGATGGACCTTTGGTCTGTCTCAGTATGGCAATACTTATGTACTTCTGTTCCCACGTGCCCTGGCTGGTAATTTCATTTTTGGCATGCGCCCCAAAAAATGAAGTAGAAACTATTTTCTATTTTCTTCCATATGATGCTTGGTCAGCGGTAATCGGCAGTTGACACGTGTTGAATGCTTATCGCGTGGTTAGAACACAAGACCTTAAGGCTAAGTCAATTAGTGGTGATAAGGTCTCAGGCTGAAAATGGACGCCCGTTGGTTTTAATTTTGCTGCAAGTCCATTTTCTGGCACAATAAAAACATGCCTTCCAGCATGCGTCCAAAACATGCTGATAGGGGTACAAGATGAGAAATTTAGGAAGATTGGAGTTACACTTGTGAAGCACAAACTTGTATAGTTAGGAAATGGGATGTCCAAGTTACCAATGGCTCACATAAAGCAAGGCTTACTTGCAGTTGTCACTATTCAAGCAATACATCATAGTTGTTTTGGAAATTCTGATACATTTGGAGCTCAGTTTGAAAAAAATATATATTCTTTCAGACCCCAATGGCCTGCTGTTTCCCTTTTTCTTCCTACAGAATTAGTAGTTCCATTTTTGAGTACATAGCATTGTAATCTCTTTTCAAGCAGCCCTATGATGTGGAAAAATATACTTTTTTTTCCCAATTCAGTGTTTAGACAAAGAACCCCGTGCGGCAAAAGAACTGTAATCAAGAGATCAATGTACTGTATACATTTTGGAAATTGTTCTATTTACATTTGGAAATTGTTCTATTTACAAATGAAGTTACACTGATGTAGTTAAGAATGATTTTTCTCTTTGCTATTGAAAAACATATCTGGTAGAACAACTACTTGAAAGTGCTGCTCCCAGATGTGTTCTAATCATCTGATCCCTCTAAGTACTGGCGTTCATGTGTTGAACTCTCACAATTGTGACACAGAAACCACAGTGTACATTATTTATTTAGATTTTGCTCACACCTTTTCAGTAGTTACATTTCTGGTACACTGGGTATTTCCATGTCCCTGGAGGGCTCACAATCTAATTTTGTACCTGAGGCAATGGAGGGTTAAGTGACTTGCTCAAGATCACAAGGAGCAGCAGTGGGAACCAGCCACCTCTTGATATCAAGACCAGTGCTCTAACCACTAGGCCACTCCTCCACTCCATGCCACCAATACATAAGGACCAGACCTCCCTCCCTGTCCTCTCTGTCTCCCAAAGGTGTACCTCTCGGGGCTACTGCCTTTAGGACTACACAGGCTTCTTCCCTATTCTTGCTCCCGGGCTGGGTTACCCTTGCTTCCCACCCGGAGCACTCCTCCACGGCAGGGGCGTATCTGAACTTCAACAGTAGGGGGGGCCAGAGCCGAGGTGAGGGGACACATTTTAGCCCCCCCAGCGCCACTGAGCCCCCCCCCCCCGCTGAAGACGACGACGATGACACAACCACCACCCCCCGCCCACCCCCCCTCAACACCACTACCACCTCCAACTACTTTAACCCCCCCTCTTGCCGAAGACGATGACAACACCACCACCCGCCCACCCGACGACGACACCACCACCTGGCTTCAACTACTTTGAACCCCCCTCCCGCCATCACACCTCCCTTTGCTGGCAGGGGACCCCAACTCCCGCAAGCCGAAGTCTCCTTCCTTCCTTCCTTCGTTTGGGTTTGGTTTCTGACGTCCTGCATGCACGTACAACGTGCAGGATGTCAGACTCACAGCGTACCGGCACCTTTTTTCCCCGGCGAGTCCTGCACCCTTCCTCTCACTCCCCTACTTACTGTTTTTTTATGGACTCAGAAGCGTGAATGGTGCAGCAATTGAGAGAGGCTGGCAGCGTCAAAGCTTCCCTCTGCGAGCCCCGCCTACTTTGTTTCAACTTCCTGTTTCCGCATAGGTGGAGAAGAATCGCTGGACATGGATGGGAGGGGAGGGGAGAGGAGAGAGGAGAATCGCTGGACATGGATGGGAGGGGAGGGCAGGGGAGAGAGGAGAATCGCTGGACATGGATGGGAGGGGAGGGCTGAGAAGAGAGAATTGCTGGACATGGAGGGGAGGGAAGAGAGGAGGGGAGAGAGGTGAGGCACGACGGCGGAGTGACGGTGAGATGAGGGGGGGTTGAGAGGGTCGTCGGTAGGGGGGTCCAGGGCAAATCTATGGGGGCCAGGACCCCGTGGCCTCATAGCAGATACGCCCCTGCTCCACGGTTAATGCTTTTACTGGCGGAAACTGCCACTTACTTCAGCCTTAGGTTATTGGGCCTATCCAGGACACCCTCTCTCCACACGGGTCCTGGAGGGGGTAGAAGCAACCAAAGACCATGTGCTCTGCACAACAGCAGTTTTTATTAACCTCAAACACTCAGACTCTAATAACCAGAAACAATTCCTTCAACTCTTTCCCATAAACACTCCCCCTTGGGGCTGGGCTTCTCACTCTCTTAGTTCACTCCCTCCCCACAGCAACTCTGAAGTAAGGTTTCTCATCAGGTCTAGTAATCCCCAATATAATGAAGGATTATGAATAGAAAAGAAAAATAGATGATACCTTTCTTATTGGACTAAGTTAATACATGTTTGGATTAGCTTTCAAAAGCAATACCTTCGTCAGATCAGAAATAAGCAAATGTTGACAAATATCAGAATATATAGGTGAAAAATAAAAGCAGAGAGGAGAATCGCTGGACATGGATGAGAGGGGAGGGCAGGGAAAAGAGAATCACTGGACATGGATGGGAGGGGAGGGCAGGGGAGGGAGGAGAATCGTTGGACATGGATGGGAGGTGAGGGCAGGAAGAGAGAATTGCTGGGCATGGATGGGAGGGGAGGGCAGGGGAGATAGGAGAATTGCTGGCCATGGATGGGAGGAGAGGGGAGGGAAGAGAGAATTGCTGGACATGGATGGGAGGGGACGGCAGGGGAGAGAGGAGAATCACTGGATATTGATGGGAGGGGAGGGCAGGGAAGAGAGAATTGCTGGACATGGATGGGAAGGGTGGGCAGGGAAGAGAGAATTGCTGGAAATGGATGGGAGGGAGGGCAGGGGAGAGGTGAATTGCTGGACATGGATGGGAGGGGAGGGCAGGGAAGAGAGAATTGCTGGACATGGATGGGAAAGGAGGGGAGAGAGGAGATATGTTGGACATGAATGGGAGGGGAGGGCAGGGAAGAGAGAATTGCTGGACATGGATGAGAGGGGAGAACAGGGGAGAGAGGAGACATGCTGGATATGGATGGGAGGGGAGGACAGGGAAGAGAGAATTGCTGGACATGGATGGGAGGGGCAGGCAGGGGAGAGAGGAGAATCACTGGACATGGATGAGAGGCGAGGGGAGGGAAGGGGAGAGAGGAGAATCGCTAGACATGGATGGCAGGGGAGGACAAGGGACAGAAGAGAATCACTGGACATTGAAAGGGAGGGCAGGGGAGAGAGGAGACATGCTGGACATGGATGGAGGGGAGGGAAGACAGGAAGGAGATGTACATGGATGGGAGGGGAGGGCAGGGAAGAGAGGAGAAATGCTGGAAATGGATAGATGGAGGGGTTGGTGGGGAGAGAGGAGAAATGCTGGACATGGATGGAGGTGAGGATAGAGGAGAAGTGCTGGACATGGATGGAGGGAAGGAAAGAAAAAAAAAGAAGATGCATATGGATGGAGATGAGGGAAAGGGAAGAGAGGAGAAAAACTGCACATGGATGGAGAAAATAGGGAAAAGCTGGATTCACGTTATACCTCCTCTAGTCAATTTCACGGAGGAGGACCCAGATTTTACTTATGGATGTAGGGCAAGAAATGAAGAAGAAAGGAGGAAAGTAAAGAAATAAATGGAAAAGAAGCTCTGGAAATGGAGTTAAGAGAACAGATAGAGAGCAGCAGAATCAGAGTCTGGGACCAACATGGATAGAAAAACAAAGTCACCAGACAACAAAGGTAGAAAAAAATCATTTTATTTTCATTTTAGTGTTTGGAATATGTCCAATTTGAGAATTTACATCTGCTGTCTTATTTTGCACTGGGTATACTGGAGCTGTAACAGCTTACAGAAATTATTATATTGAAAAGAAATCACGTTATTCTTTTCTCCTATACTAGTATAATATTTTCAAATGATGTCTGTTTATATGCGTCATGGCTGGTATAAGGGGTGTGGCTATCATAGGGGTGGAGCCATATGTGGTGAATCCACCCATAATGAGTACCGGCGCCTTTTTTTCTACAAAAAAAGCACTGATTAAAACATACTATAAAACTCATAATTAGATATTGCAGCTTTAACAGAAAAATGGAACTTAGAGGATTGCTCGATCAAGCAGCTGTTCTCTCAGAAGTCAGCATCCTGGTTATATAAATTATTAGGATAGTCTTCTTTTAGACCTTCATTAAGTATACAAAAGGTTTGGGAAAAGAATCTCAATGGTCAACTTGAAATATTGCAGTGGGCCTCTTCTAGACTGCTATAATAGGGATTTCCCACTCAGCCACTGTCATGGTTCTGAACTATGTTGGTCCTACCAGGTTAGTGTAGGCACAATTTCTCACTTCCTCAAATTTTGTCCACATTTAACTCAATATTGGCAAGAGGTATAGGGCCATACTTGTGACACTTTTGGCTGTCAGGAATAGCTAACTTACCAGTTTATAATTTCGAAATCCTTGGGTGGGCAGCTTCATTTATCTAAGGAGATGGCATATGTTCTGACCTTGCTTTGAAACTGATTTTTACTGGCAGGAAAGATAAGATGGCTATCTCCATTAGTGCCTGATGGAAACTAATGTGCGTGCTAAATTAGCATAGCAAGTTATAGAATAAGGTCAGGTGTGCGTGTAAACTAGTTTAATAATGATAAACTAATTGGTGTTAAAGAGCAAAAATTAGCCATAAATGGCCATAATTTATGCTAATTGGAATGTGAGCAACTGCCCTTTGTTGGTATTCTAAAAGTTGTGCATACAAAATCTGTTGTGCACAACTTTCAGGGGGGATGTGGTGGGTCAGAAGGATGCCCATGATTTGCGTGCATAGGTTATTGAATTCTAATTACTTATGCATGTAACTGACATCAGTTAGGCATGTGCACTTAAGCCAGCCATTGAGCCAGTATAAGTGCTCATGCCTAAAGTTCCACATGTAAATGGACACTTAGGGGGACTTCTACTAAAGATTAGCTCGAGTTATCTGCAGCAGAGCCCATGGGAATAAAATGGGCCCTCCTGCAGATAACTCAAGCTAATCCTTAGTAAAAGACCCTCTTAAGCTAGTATTCTGTTACAGAACTTACGTTTATGTGTTCTATTGGGGTGCTTAACTTTAGGCGCCCTTTACTGAATCTACTCCAGTAAGTGCAAAAGTATACTGCACTTTAATTAATGGGCCCTACTATGTCATAAAACTATATGTAGAAGACCAGTAACATCTACACAGGTCCTATGATGAACTTTCAATTTCAATAAAAACTGATAAATTGGATGCAGATAAAGATTAAATAATGTGGTTTAGAGCACAAAGCTTGGAGAACCCCAGTGGGCACAGAGAACAATGATAGGGGGCATTTCATACACTTATTGGGTTTAAGCACTCAAATATAACTTTATCCAATTTAGAAAATGACAGATAGACCAAGATATCTACCCATGCTACCAGTAACTTGTGGTTTAGGGTATCGAAGGCTGTTGAAATGTTATAAGAGATCAGGATACAACTAGGCCTTTAAAGCTCTGACAAATCACTTTTACAGCTGAAGGATCCCCATGCTATACAGAGGGCAAAATCCAAACTGATAATCAAGCAGATTGTACTCTTTAATAAAAATCATTAGCTGTCTCAATGCCACTTTTTTTAAATACTCTAGGACAGAAAAGACAGATATGAAACTCAGTGGTATAGCTAGGCAGGAATGAGACCTGGGCTAAGGAATTAAGACACCCCTGCCCCTACTCCTCCTACAAGCACCAGTATTGCAGTGATAATTATCAGAACACAGAAACTGAGACAGTGAACAGCCCCCACTGCCGGCAGTCTTGGCTATTTCTCCAGGCAATCTCTATGCCCTTGATGATTCTGATTTGTAGCTGGTCATCACCAACGGATTTGATGAATCTTTCTTAAGAACAGGGTGAACACATGCCTGATTCAAGGAGAAAACTGACCACCCTTACCAATTTCATTAATAAAAAGCAAATCTGGAATGGGAGGAGAAGATTTCTACTCCATCTAATACCTTAATTGCTAATTTTGTTCTTGACCCAGACAGGGTTCTTTGATTGTTCTTCAGGCATCATTAAACTTAGTTTCTACATTGTAAAATATGTGCAATCCCTTTTGTAAGTACTCAAAAACAACAACAAAAAAGTAAACACTTTTTGTTTAGGTACACTTTTGAACAAATTTCTGACTTAATGCTCCTTACAAGACCTTCATTAAACATCAGTTAGGGATATTTTTATCAGACCTTTTTACCTGGATATTTTTATAAACATCAAGAATGTACAAGGACCGTCTGCTACTTTGTTATCTAATATGCCATCTTAAATTGATTTCAAATACTTTTATCAAAATAAGGCTGTAGGATATGGCTTGCAGGGGTATTTCTATTTTCCCTTTTAGTTTAATTTTCCCAGGATTGTGTAGTCTTATCTCCATTATAACAGTGAATATATGCATTGATTAGATTAGCTTTTTCCTAATTTTTCTATATTGATTTTTTTCTTTGAATTTTATCATTTTATTTCAATACTGCTTTACAAAAGATTAATTTCTTCTTTGTAAATATTCAAAATATAGAAGATATAAAGTAAAACAATCATGTTTGGAACAGGCAGCTCACAGTGGCAAGCACAGATGAGAAGAGGGAAATAAGAGCAGAAATGAGAGTGGGGGCTTATGTGTTTGCTTAGTCCAGTGGTTCCCAAATCTGCTCCTGGAGGCACCCCAGCCACTCAGGTTTTCTGTATACCCACAATGAATATTCATGAGATAGATTTGCATGCAGTAGAGGCAGTGCATACAAATCTCTCACATGAATATTCATTGTGAGTATACTGAAAACCTGACTGGCTGGGGTGCCTCCAGGAGCAGGTTTGGGAACCACTGGCTTAGCCACATGACACTTCAAAGATCCAAAGAGGGGAGAACTCAAGACAGTGAGCAGAGATTGGCAATGAAGGTGTGCCACCTAGGGTATGGAGATCCTGATGCGCCTGGGTCCTGGATACTGGTCTAGACCCTGAACAAATGAAATGTAGATGGGTTGTGATCTTTTGCCTCTGTTTTACTCTAACTATTGTAAGGAGAGTGGATTTTTGCCTCTTTTCTGTTCTGAAGAAAGCTGAGAGTCTGATGATTAAAGAGCTTGGAGTCCACTAGGTTAGAGGACATTTACTCAAATGTGTATTCCTTCATCCCAGGATAAATTTCTAGAGGGAAGAATTTCCAGGTTGATCAGTATATGACATGTTAGATGATGAAATTCTTGCATGTGCAGAACTGGTTGTATTCTGTTTTGTGCACAACTTAATTGGCTTAGCAAGCCGATCAGCACTGATAATTGTCACCTTAACAAGCAATTATTGCCACTAATTGGATTTAATTAGAATTTATGCACATAACGTTCTAAGCATATTCTATAAAGTGATACGTGTAAATTCTAAGATGCAGATATGAAAAGGGGTGTGGCTATGGGAGGGCCATGGGAGGATCATGGGCATTCCTAGAATTTACGCACAGTGTTATAGAACATGCCCGTTTTGTGTGTAACATAGGCATTGGCATTCACAGGAAAAGTAGGCGGATTCTATAAACACCATCTAACATAAGACATCGTTTACAGAATATGCCTAGGCACATTTTTTCGGCACTGATTTTTTAGGTATCATAAACACAATCTAGCCCGTAATGCACATATAAATGTTAGCAATGAAATGCCTCCTTCATGCAAGTAAAACATTTTTTATCCATCTGAATTACTTGAAAATTGCTGCTTTTCCAAGTTTTGGAAAGAAACCAGCAAGATATGCATTTAAAATAAATAAAAACTAACTTCCACAAGGTAAATTGATGTTGCAGCTTGAGAATGTCTCCATATCCTTTTGCAGCCAGAACAAAGATGAAAGCAAAGAAGCCAGGTGACAGCAGAGTTATGATCTCCTTTGCTTAATATCTATTCTATTGCCATCTGCTGGAGGGAGAACAATTTCTCATATGGACTTAATGGATTGTCCAAGAAGCAGGGATTGGGAATTGCATGGTACATTAGGGTGTGCAGCCAAAAAATGTTTGTGTTGAGTCCTTTTCTGTGTCGTTTCCAAGAATGTTTATTTTGTTCTTTTTATTGTTATTATTGTGCTGTCACAGGAGCAATGGCTTTAAGAGCCTGTACTCTTTTGGGAAGGGAAAGGGGATGAAATTTGATATATCACCTTTCTGCGGTTACAATCTATAAATGGCACTGAAAATTAGGCTTGATAAAAATCAGGGCTTATTGTCATTCTATAAAGGGTGCTCCACAGTATTGAGCGCCAAATTCCCCACTCAGTTTTGGGTGCGAGTAATACGCCAGCTGACACCTGCTGTAAATCCTGGTATGTAAGTTTATTTATTTATTTATTTTATTTATTTGTTGCATTTGTATCCCACATTTTCCCACCTATTTGCAGGCTCAAAGTTGCTTACATAGTACCGTATTGGCGATCGCCAGTTCTGGTCTAACAGTTACAAAGTGATGGTATATAATAAGGTTCGTGTGTACAAGGCACAATAGTGGATTGTAGAGAGGGGAGTTATATTTTATATATACGCTCTTTGGGTGCAGATCCCTGCTATTCTGTAACTGTGTGCATCTTTTGTGAACGCCTCTGACCCTCCCATGAGCACATCCCCTTTTGAGTTGTAGACGATTCAATTTAGGTGCCCATTGTTACAAAATAGATTGGCACCCAAATCATAATTAATGCCAATTAAGTGCTTATTAACTCCAATAATTAAGGGGACCTTTTACTAAGGTGCAGTAGGGCTACCGCACACCAAATCGGCCCTACTGCCAGGGTAGCACGGGAGCTCAGCGGTCATTCTGAAGTTGGTGTGTGCAGTTTCTACCACAGATGGTGTTCCTGGCAGTAATCAGCAGCGTGGCCACATTGCCACACGCTGCCCAATTACCGCGGGGTTAGCACGTGAGCCCTTACCACCTGCTAAATAGGTGGCAGTAAGGGCTGAGGCAGTAAATAGCTACACATTAATTTTAATATTACTGCATGGCATTTACTGCCCCTTTAAAAAAAGGTCCAGCGTGTGCCAATTTCACGTGCCAAAACTAGGGGAGGCCATTTTTTACCATGGTTTAGTAAAAGGGCCCCTTAATGATTGGAGTCTTTTAACTATTTTGGGTGCTGATCTGGGATCTGTGCCCAA
Organism: Microcaecilia unicolor; assembly: GCF_901765095.1. NCBI lineage: Eukaryota > Metazoa > Chordata > Amphibia > Gymnophiona > Siphonopidae > Microcaecilia > Microcaecilia unicolor. Next base: position 489,340,270 of record NC_044031.1, on the reverse strand, counting down.
TTTTAGGCACCCTTTATAGAATCCAGGGAATTATATACAGGCATTTTGTACTTGTGGCAATGAAAAGAATGCATGCTCTTTCTACCAGCGCAAGCTCTGTTTGCAAAGAGTGCACACTCGTTACAAACAGGATGCACATTTTTGGAAGAGTGCATGCGTTTTGGAAGGGTGTGCACTATTGATGGCACATGAAAAACACACACCAAATTTCCTGTTTTTTTCCTGCTTGTTTTTATTTTGCAACAACATGTCATGAAAATACATGGGTAATATTGTTGACATGTCCTATGTTTTTTTCAAACAAATGCAAATCCCTAGTATATATAAGGGCAATATGTGCAGCTAAGATTCTGTCAGTGCTATCCACTTATGGACAGGACAGCTGTGGAAAAAAAAAATAGCAATAAAACAACAGGTAATCTGTACATTTTGACACTTGCTGGTCTTCCATGCCAAGAATTCCAACTGCACTGCAATTTGTTAATCCATTAAAAAAAATTTATTCCGTGATAAAAAGCAATTTGGTTTGTGGATGTGTAAGCAATACATTTTCCTGCATTTTGATATTACAGTATGCAAATCAGACCGAACTGTGACTGAAATGTGGACAAGTGTTTTTGCCGCTTTGCCCTTACATTATAGTACCATTTTGGCCCACACATGCTCAGAGCTGTTTCCCTGCCTTTATTTTTTTTTAAAACTAGGTGTCTAGCCTTAACAAGAGTGCCTCTGCCTGTTTGAAAATGCATGAGGATCATTCATAATGTAATTGGATTGATGATACACTCTGCATCTTGGAAGCAGCATGCCCCAAGTGCTGCATTATATGCTTTTTAGTGACTCAGTTCAGCCTACACTGTTGCCTCTGCTCAAGCATTGAATCACATTTTATTTTATTCATCCATCCATCCCTGAAAAATTATTCACCATGGCCTCCATTCCAACATTATAAAGAGGAGCAGAGCTAACTACAGACAGATTTGGAACCTATCCAGGTCTCCACAGCCTTCAGTGTCAGCCAGCAATTCTGGGCTCCAACAATTGATTCGTTTCTCTGGCAATTATAACTGCAATTTGAAAATTCTTGTTACTAGCACCCTTTAGAAATCCCCTCTGAGTTTGAAATTCAATCCATCCTCCTCTCCCCTCCCCCCCAAAAAATCCTAGTATACAGTAGTTTCAATAGTAGAATTCCCGGTATGACTCAGAGTTCTGCTATCTTCCCCTAGCCAACTCCAATTGCTGTTGAGATGGATAAAATGATGGAAGCATTTCTTCTTGAAGTAGCAAGCTCCAGCGAAACAAGGCGCTCTTGTTGAAGATTTTTTTTTTGTTTGGTTGAAGTTAAAGTCGGCATTGCATTGAAGACGGGAAGGAACCGGATAAGACAAAGTTGAGAGCGACTCTAGACAACATGTGAAAGTTGGATAAGTACTTATTTATGTGTCTTTTCCCAATGTGTCTTTTTTATGCAGGCCTGACAAAGACTTGCTCTATATAGGTTAAGGATATTTCCTGGATTAGTTTGAAATATATTAGAAATGCCATTGTTGAAGATTAAAGCATTTTCTCTCACAGCTACATTTTTTTTTTAAAGAAAAAAGGTGTTTTGTGTTTTAGGAACCAATGCTTTTTCTTCTTTTTAGGATTTTTTTGCATTGGTTCTTTTTCCCCCCCCCTGTAGTTATTATAGAAGCCAATAATATAACCTTGCTTCATATGTAGTTGAGGTGTACCCAGTAGTGGTACAGTTCTTCAATACTGAATGGCCTCACTGGGAAGCTTTGAGGTTTCTTTATGGAGGTTACACAACATGGCTGCACATAATAGGGCTTCGGGGTTGGGGAATAATTGCTGAATTTAACTTCCAGGGTTGTTACATTCTTTCTAGCATTGATATAGCACTGATATAAACTGAAACGTACAGAATTAGCAGCATATATGGGAGAGAAGGTACATGGGAGGAAGAGGGGAAAGAAAGAAAAGGAACAGGGGGTGGGTCCCTATAATCTTCTGGGCTCAAATATACCCTACCCAGTGCCCTTAAACCATTCACTCTCACACGTCCCTCCTGCCGTCCACACATCCACCACCCTAATTCTTCTCCAAAGCACCTCTACTTACTATTGCCTAACACTACATAGCACCTACACACAGCTTTCCATACCCCCTCATATAAACTATAACCCCATATACATCCTAGTGCCTCCCACATATCTCCACATATACCCCATCTAACTACTTCACATATAACCCCCTCCCCTTGTAGCACCCCTTCCCTCACAATCCTCACCACATATACATACCCACCTCACTTCTTCCTCCCATTTCTCCCTCTACCTCCTCCTTTCACACACACAATTCCACACCCCTCAGATACAATTCCATCCTTCTTTCCCCTGTATAAAAGCATTCCTATTACTAGTTCTTTCACACATCCTCATCTTTAAGATAATATATGGACTGTGTCCAGGTTATCTGAACTATATGATATCGATTTATCAGTCTTTTCGATGTCTGCAATCTTCACAAGAGCTTTTTTTTTTAGCTCCTTCATCTGCTAAGACTTGCCAGTTGCAATAAAACTCTGTGTGGGAAGGCCCCAGAGCTCTGGAATGGCCTACCATCTTATATTACAGGTATTGTTCAATATATGCCTTTCAGGAAAGCACTGAAGACATGGCTGTATAAAGAATATTTATCATTTTAATGATCATTGTCTTATGATGCCTTTTATTTTATGTAATTGATAGTCTAGTTTATTGTTCTAATGTCATGGTTAATGTTTGGATGTAACCTGCTTTTAATTTGATGGTTTAGTGGGATATAAATGCTGATATTAATTTAAATTAAAAAAAATTTAAACATTGACACCCTAATGAGACACCATGTTGCTCTTTACCAAGTCCCCCAAACAGACATGCATGAGTCTGTCATAGCACAGGAATGGGAAACATGTCATTGTGTCACATTGTTAATTTCCAATCTGTTTAGTTACAAAATTAATAAGTTATAATAATTTATTTAACAGAATTTGTTAACTACCTTTATGAAGAGATTCACATAAGGTGATGTATAGCAGATATAGCCTGACATACATTTTATTGATTGTTAATATCATAACAATAGAACAATAACCAAATATATGCAAAAAATAAAGTTGACGAGGTAAACTTGGAATAGAAAATCAAATCTGAGTAATAGAACTAACATGAATACACATTTAACAGCACTGTAGAACAATCATATAACAGAAATATTGATGTCAGCACAATACAAGTAATTCCATAATAGGCAGCATTTAAAGAACATTCATATAGCATAGATATGATACTCATGATGCCAGCACAATACAAATGAAACACATTAATAGGAACGCTTTAGAACATTTTAACAACACTCTTCATATAATACAATACAATGAAACATTTTAATAGGCATCTGAGGGGGCAAGTGCAGTTGAGATAGCTATGCCTTGACAAGGAAACATGACCCCTAGTGGTAGTACTTTGAAACTACCACTAAGGGTCACTAGCACTGTTTTGGATGATGGCATGGGCAGGGCAGAGCAACTGAGGATTGCTCCTGCCTGGACTATTAGATATCAGGGTTTATACTAAAGTAGGCCTGGTGGGGGGAGGGAAGGCATGGGGAGGGGGAATTTAGGAAGGTAGGGGGCCTGGGAGAGGGTTACTGTATTAGGAAAGGGACTTGGTTGAGGGACAAGAAAATTCTGGGTAAGAAGTTGGCCACTAGGGGGAGCTCTAGTTGGGACAGTACTATGAAGGGATTGATTGGGGGAGCCAAGAGGGGCTTTCACCTGTGGGGGGGGGGGGGGGCATCCTGACCATCACTGTTACTGAATGGTACTAGCCCCTTTAACATGGTCTATCTAGTCTGGCCAGCAAGGTGGCTAGTGTCATATCTGTTGCTCTCTGCAGAATGTGCTGGTTTCTTCCTCTATACCTTTGTTTAGGATTGCACCTGCAACTTCATTCAGGTTAAACCCATCTATGTAATTTGCTTTGTTTTGATCCCATCCTTTTGCTAGATAGGGATCCTCTGTGCTTATCCCACACCTTTTTGAAATGACTTGGTAAGTGCTGACTTTTTTTTTTTTTTTACAAAAGAAACACATATATTTGGCATAATGCACAAAAAGAAGCCATTTCGTAAATTAAAATGTTTTTAAAAAATGAGCGGCATCACTCAGGACTTATTGCATATAGGTAGCTCTACATGCACATATAGGTAGTGAATTTTGCAAACCTACATGTCTGTATATATTTTCAGTGCCAGACAGGTAAACAACGATTCCCTGCTCAAGCACTTTTCCAAACCTCACGTCTAAACAAGAAGTCAGGTGTGCCTTAAAGCAGATGTAAATACTGATTTTGGACGTTTTCCAGAATGTATGAGCATTGCCCTTCTAACATACACAGTAGTTAGTAACAGGGTAACATAGTAAATGTTGGCAGATAAAGACCTGCACGGTCCATCTAGGCTACCCAACATTGTGGCCAGAGTCGAATTTGGCACTCTGCACAGGTTCCATTTCTTCATGATTAAACACTGGTATACTTAATCTCTGTCTCACCCTGCCAATTGTGAGGCACAGACTGTAGAAGTCTGCCCAGTCCCAGTTCTACTTCCCAATTACTGGAGTTCCCATCAAATCCCATTCCAGCCTTGATCTAGATCTGTCTTTGGACCTTAGAAGTCTGTCCAGCATTGGTCATACTTCCCAAACTCTTAAGCTGCCGTCAAAACTCACTCCAGTTATGAGGTCATTTTCCTCCCAAACCATAGAAGATAAGAATAGCCATACTGGGTCAGACCAATGGTCCATCTAGCCCAGTACCCTGCTTCCAACAGTAGGCAATCCAGGTCACAAGTACCTGGCAGAAACCCAAATAGTAGCAACATTTCATCCTAACAATCCCGAGGCAAGCAGCAGCTTCCTCCATGTCCATCTCAATAACTTTGGTTTTGGTTCATGCTGCCATCGGTTATACACTTGCCCTTACACCTTCAGACATACCTTCTCCCAGGTGGAGTTTCAGTCCTAGTCTACTACATGATGATACATTTATGAAAGAACTTGTGTCCTTCCTTCAAGAATACTTTCAGTTTAATGATCCCACGTCCACTAAACTCTCTTAAATTTCTGTGTGCTGTTTCATTTGAAGGTAGTATTATAACAGGGTGTCTATGTGTGAACACCACAATAGACACCTATTTCTAGTCTATTTTATAAAAACCCTCAGAAATTGTGACTCTGGCTGCACTATTCTAAAAAACACCACCCCTGAAAACACCTAGAGGGGAATAATCGAACGGTGCCGGTGAAATACATGGCCAGCGATGTATTTTGGCAGCACCGCAAACAGCTGGCCAGACCTGTATATTCAAAAAAGATGTCTGGTCATCTTTTGTTTCGATAATACGGTTTCGGCCAGCCAAATGCCTTGGATTTGGCTGGGGTTTAAGATGGCTGGCTTCGTTTTTTAGCGATAATGGAAAGTTATGTCGGCCATCTCAAACCCCGGCCTAATTCAAGGCATTTGGCTGTGGGAGGAGCCAGCATTTTTAGTGCACTGGCCCCCCTGACATGCCAGGACACCAACCGGGCTCCCTAGGGGTTACTGCGGTGGACTTCAGAAAAGCGCCCATGTGCATAGCTCCCTTACTTTGGGAGCTGAGCCCCCCAACCCCCCCCCAAAACCCACTACCCACAAATGTACTGCACCCACTAAAACTGCTCCAGGGACCTGCATGCAGCCTCTAGGACTTATTGCTAATGTATAACTTTGGCACACCAGTTCACACCTGAAGACTAATCTCTCTGAAAAAGTCCTTTCTTGAAATAACCACGTTTACTCACAGTTAACTGCAGATCAGAGGTTGTGCCCCACTGGCAAAGAGTCCCCTGGTACTAAGATGAGCAGTAGGACAGAGCTGGCACAATGGTGTACAATGCCCTCTTTCAGCACCATTCAAGGTAAGAACTACGTTCTCTAACGTGGGTAACACAGGAAAGGGAACTAAAACTGGCTTACAAAAATGGCCACTACCGCATTGACTACAACAGGAAACAAAACAGGGCACACTCTGACCCAGTAAGCAGGGGGAAAGCACCAGGGGAGTAAAGCATACCAACTACCAATACCTACACCCACCACAATGCATTGCTGATATGACTCTGCAGTGCAAATAACATAAAAGGTGTCACACTCACCCCAGAGCCACATCACAAGCAGGAAAAGGCTGTCGGAGGACAGAACACATTCTGCTGTCATGGAGGTGGGTACGGCATTTGAGGCTGGCATACAGGCTGGAAAAAAAGTGTTTAAAGTGGAGTTTTTTTGGGTGGGAGGGGTTAGTGACCACTGGGGGAGTATGGGGAGGTCATCTCCGCTTCCTTCCGGTAATCATCTGGTGAGTTGGGGCACCTTTTTGAGGCTTGGTCGTGAAAATAAAAGGACCAAGTAAACCCAGCGAAATACTGCTTAACGCCATTTTTTTCCATTATCGGCGAAAGCCAGCTATCTAGTAGCCACGCCCATACCCGCCCATGTCCTGCCTTTGCTTCGCCGCCGACACGCCCCTTTGAACTTTCGCTGGCGAGGCGACGGGAAAGCGGCGATGCTGTCAAAAAAAGCAGCTTTCGATTATACCTATTTCGCCGCTTTTCCAAGATCGCTGGCCATCTCCCGATTTGTGTCGGGAAATGGCTGGCGATCACTTTCGATTATGAGCTGGCTAAGCACATTCTGGTTAACATCTAGGTGCCAGTACCTATACTAGCTATAGGGCTGGTGTAAATGATCATACCACAAATTTTTCTGCTATTCAGAGTAGGATTTTGAAAAGAAAAGTAGGTGCCTATTTTACTTTAAAGAATAGGCTTGAAATAGGTAGCCGCTTATTCTCTTATTCTAGGTGCCCTGTTATAGAATTCACCTTATAGGCCTAGATTCAGTATGGTATTGAAAAAAGTTGAGTTCTACTTGCTATTCCATAAATGGCACTCTGAAGGGTTCTTTAACTAAGCCATGGTAGCGTTTTTAGCTTGCGGTAAAAAATCCGCTGGCGGTAAACACCGAGACACCCATTATATTCCTATGGGTGTCTCGTGTTTACCACCAGCTGATTTCTACCACTAGCTAAAAACACTATCATGGCTTAGTAAAAGACCCTCTGAGTTAGGTGCCATTTATAGAATAGCATGCTGAATTTTAGGCACAAGGATTTATACCAGGTGAAACCTATTGGCCTTATGCTGTAACACTGTGGGCAAATTCCAAGAATGCCCCTGACTGGCCCATGTCCCTCCCATGGCTACACCTACTTTTTAGATTCACATGGAAAAATCTGTGCATGCATCTCTATAGAACAGTGGCTATAAAGATGTACATAAATTTCAGTTATTGCCAATTAGCACAAATAATTAATTGCTAGCGCTCAGTTATCAGTGCTATTCCCTAGTTAGCCAATTGTGCGTGTAAATTGGGTGCACACTCAAATTTGCACATACAATTTTGAGTGATATTTATAGAATTGGTGGGTTAGTGTACACTCTTTATTAATAACATGCACTATTAATGACATTTTTCTCTAGAATGAAATTAGAAATAAAAGTTTTGTGCAGCATACTACTGGTAGGTAGCGAAGACGGATCTGAGCCTCCACTGGGATAAAAACCGAAAAATGGAGTGGAATTTCTATGTTAACTCCACACAATAACACCAGTATGTCTTAGTATAAAACACTCAAGCACCAAACAAATACTTCCTTCTAAATAATGCTAATTCTTATCCGTATACATATTTTTGTTATTGTTGTTGGATCCATCAGACTATTAACATTTAGCTCATTACAGCTTATTGGCACCAGGGCCAACTCTTAATCGTCATTGATCCATTCACTGGCGTAGAAAGGGGGGGGGGGCGGTCCGCCCCGGGTGCACGCTGCTGGGGGGGTGTCGGCTCCGCTGGTTCCCTGCTCTCTCTGCCCCAGAACAGGTTACTTCCTGTTCCGGGGCAGAGAGAGCAGGGAACCAGCGGAGCCGACGCAGCTCCCAGCGACATGCACTCGGGGTGGTTCGGCCCTCCCGCCCTGCTTTCAAAGTAAGTACGCGCTCCAGAAGGGGGGGTGCATTCCAGAGGGGGTGGTGCGTTCCGGAGGGGGGAGGGTGCGCTCCGGAGTGGGAGGGTGCGTCGTGCTGCACCCGGGGGAGGTGCGCATCGGCGACCCGCCCCGGGTGTCAGCTGCCCTCGCTATGCCACTGGATCCATTTCATTCATTTCAAATAAAGTCCCTGCAGCAATGTGAAAGAATTAACTGTTATATATGGAAATTATTAGACCATGATAAATGTGTTTTTGATTAAACGTTAAATATAAAAGAAAGGGTTACAGGTTAATTATGCATTTCAGTGAGTGTGAAAGCAAGCCCACACCTGGATTCAAAGAGATTAGGACAGAGGGCAGACCTAGACAGATAGCTAGAGGAAAATAAAAGCAGAGCTATGTGAAATACAGTCCTGGGAATACAAGGTGAATAATTCAATCTCAAATCCAAATCCGAAGGAGCAAGAATACAAGATGCAATAGAATGCCAGTCTTGCACTGTTTTCTGAGTTATACTGACACATTCAATTTATCAATCTGATTGCCTAACATATTAAAGAAGGAAACGTGCACAAATAAAATGTAACTCCAAACACTGAAAACTAATTTTGTCTTTTCTAACCCTTTACAATTTGAGACAAAACTAATTCCCCCTCTCCACCCCCCCACCCCACAGAATAGTATCTTTTCTGCTTCGTTCTTATTACCTATCTCATTTTGTACCTACAGTTCAGATTGTTTACTTATTTCACAAAAATTTATGGCCTGCTAATCCTGCGAAAGTTCCTTCTACAGGGGAATTACATTACTCAAAACTCAGAGAGAAATATAAAACAAACTGACCATAAACATTGTCCAAAACAAAAGACATGATATTAGATAATACACCTTAAAATCAAAGAGGTTAATATTCACAATCAGTTAAGTGAGTAACAGTGCCTCATACTTGGTTTACTGGTGTTGAGCGGGCCTTCTATGGGCCATATTTATAGCTCACGCTCCCTTGAACTTTGGCTGGCTCCGCGATGGAAAGCAGTTGAAGCTGGCCAAAATCGGCTTTCGATTCTACCGATTTGGCCGGGTTTAGGAGATGGCCGGCCATCTCCCGATTGTGTCGGAAGATGGCTGGCCTTCTCGTTCGAAAATAAGCAGGATAAGGACCTCTTTGGAAGTGCATATAAGATGTTGACGCAAACATCCAGGAACATTTGCACACATACAGCCAACAGGAATGAAGTTAAAACATTCTGTTACTTTGTGAAATGACTCCAGGAACACCATGGTCAGAGAAGGTTCAAGATGGGCATTTCATCTGGGACTGAAATCTTTTCACATTAAGGGGCCCTTTTACTAAGCCGTGGTAAAAAGTGACCTACACTAGTTTTGGCACGCATTGTGTCATTTCTTACAGCGGTGGGAAAAAAAGTATTTTTTAAAATGGGGCAGTAAAAGGCCATGTGCTAATATTAAAATTAGTTTGTGGCTATTTACTGCCTGAGCTCTTACTGCCACCTATTTAGAAGGCGGTAAGGGCTCACACACACACTACTCGTGTGGTAATCAGGCAGTGAGCGGCAATGTGGCCGCACTGCGGATTACTGCTGAGAATGCACCCATGGTAGAGAAGCATTGGTTTTGAGAGAGAGGTTGTGGAAGTGTGGGGCATACACAGATTATACTCTTTTTAGGGTGTAATTGGGGACCGTGTCACTTAGTATAGATTACAAAAGAATGTGACACATGCACGCTTTGGTAGTAGACAGTGTAGTGTCTGGAAAGTAACTACACTCCCTTTATCTATAGACCTGAATGCATAATGCCCAAAATATAACAGAACTAACTTCACACCCAAGGGAATTATTTTCTACCATAGGAAACTGCGCATGCCAACTTCAGAACTACCGCCAGTTGCCCGTGCTTCACCGCCGATAGGGTTGATTTGGTGTGCGCTACCAGCATGGTAGCTCTACCATGGCTTAGTAAAAGGTTCCCTAAAAGAACATTGGGATGGATTTCTAATTTGTATTCACCACCTGTACCTGGCAAATATGACCATGATATACAATCTTGCTAATAGTTTGAATATGAAGTGTCTCCTTTGTATTTTAGCTATCTTTTTGTCTGGTGCTCCAGCAGCCTTGAATAGGGGTCATTCTTTAGGAGAAATTGCCTGGGTGCAGTTGTCAGTCTAGTTAGATGAGCTTACGGTGTTAGATAACCTCCTCTGTTTTTGTCACTTTGAATATAATTTAGGATCTGATTTACTCCTTTCTGTTATCAATATTAACTGCAAAATAACATGGGACATCTCTATAAAAGAAATCTTACCATTGTTCTTTCCCTGAAATGGATGTGCTGTATTTATACAGTACATACGAATCCTAGAAGGATTCTTTTGAGTGAAAACCTTTCAGTTGTAATCTCTTGTCGTTTAAATTCATTATAAAACAATGAAAAGCTCATTACAACTAGACAAAGGCAGATGTAAGCATCACTCTCCATTATTATGCTCATTATTTCAACCTTTAATTGTACACTCATTAATTAGAAGTTTCAGGCAGCAGTAATGACAGCTTTAAACGTGGGTCATCAAGAAACGTAACAGCGCATTAAATTTTGCTTATAATACAAATTGTTTAAGAGGTCAGAAATATGTCTTTGATTGTCTCTGATTTATAATAATAAAGACAAGGGTCTCCAAATGATATTTTTATAAATCACAAGATACAATCATAAAAAGTGCCAAATACTTTCAACATTCATGATCAGAGAAGATCCAAGATAGGTATTTTAGCTGGGACTAAAAGGACATTGGGATAGATTCCTAAGTTGGATTTATGCAATTCATGATGAGATGCTTACTGAAATGTATGAAGGTTCCCTTGTTGATAGACAGGTAGGCATAGGAGGTAGGTGTGGATTATATTATAACATAGCAGTGTCCCAAGCCTACATGTCTAAAAATGGGAGAGTAGATAGGCAGGAGTGAGGAATAGTTCTACGGGAAAGGGAACAGTAAGCACAGGAATTAAGAAGGCAGGACCAGCGGCTTAGCTTAGAAAGTGGAGAGTGCAGGTGGGGATAAAGGGTTGCTGTTGAGCTGTAGAAGCATTGGTTTTGAGAGAGAGGTTGTGGAAGTTTGGGGTGTACACTGATTATACTCTTTTTAGGGTGTAATTGAGGAACGTGACACTTAGTATAGATTACAGAAGAATGTGGCACATGCATGCTTTGGTAGTAGACAATGTAGTGTCTGGAAACTAACTTAGCTCCCTTTATCTATAGACCTGAATTCATAACACCCAAAATATAACAGAACTCCACACCCAAGGGAATTATAATAATAGAGAACTATGTTTATTTACATAGCAGCAGAAAGTATAATATAGAGGACAAAGACAGTTTTATCTTTATTCAGCTCAAATCAAACAAACATCAGACCCTAAAATAGGCTTCTAGTATAGCCACATACTAACCTAGGAGCAATAACGGCAACTATACAACCTGAATGGAGACAGCTTAGATGACCAGCAGGTGGCAGTAGTCTTGGCAGGCAAGCAAGGTGTTCCTCAGACAGGTCAGTCAGATGGCAGAGCAAGGGCTGCACTTCAGATCAGCTGAAATGCAAACATTCCTTTGTCTTAGTTTTCAGCCCTTTTTATGGAGAAAGCACAAGCCTCAGCTAGTGCAGTGATGTCAATCTTGGTCTTGTTGTTAAGGCACAGGTCCTGGATGTTTACCCCCTCATTCTTGTCTGTCCCAGGGAATTCCATTATTGACCCACTTTGTGGCATGCTAGAGGGCAACTTAACCATGAGATTATTTTACTCTGTAAACAATATGCTTTTCTTGGGTGAAAATCAGTGGCATAGCCAGACAGTCAATTTTGGATGGGCCTGAGCCCAAAGTGGGTGGGCACAATATTTTCTCTGCCCTGCCCTACCGCAAAATATAAATACATTAGCTAATAAGGATCCTCACGCTCTGTCAGCTGAAGACTTTCTCTGAAGGTGGCCAGAACTCCCTTTTACCAAACTTGGCAGGCAGCAGCAACATCCATAAGCCACTGATGCCAGCACCCTATGCGTGCTTAGCTGTCAGTGACTCAAGCATGCTGTCACCGACTGCAGAGCTTGGTAGAAGGAAGTTCTGGCCGTCTTTGGAGGAAGTCCTCAGCTGCGGAGGCTTGGGATCCCTGCCAGCTATACAGCAAGGGTCAGAACTGGTGATAGACATGCTAGGGCCCCCTCCCTGATCCCCTCTCCTCCCTGCCTTCCCTCCTATTTCCCAACCTGCCATTACTGTCACACCAACAGACCCTCACCAAATACAGAACATGGAATCGTGTATCAGAAATAAAAATATTTAGACAAAAATTGAACTCGGAACCCCAAAAAGTTAAACTTAGCATGTACTTCAACACTGGAGAAATAAAAACAAAAATGCATTTCCTTTCTCCTGAACACATTACAAACACATTTGCTAGGTAGATTTCCCAAAGCCAACATATTCCATTTAAAACATTCAAAATACATTGCTTTTTTCTACCTTTGTGGTCTGGACATTGTATTTTTCCATCATATTGGTTACAGTTTCTTTTCTGCTTTCCTGTCTGTCATCTTCTAATTCTCTTTCGAGCGGCTGCTGTCCATTTGTCTTCTTTTACCTTCACTATACCTGCTTCTGACATATTGACTTCTTATTTTTAGCTCTTTCCTCTCTTTTTTCTTCTTTCTGCCTTGCTGTCAACTCAAATTTCACCCTCTCACTGTTCTTCTCCTTTTTAGTTTACAGCTACCTATCAGATTTTCATCTTTTTCTCTCACCCACTAGCTTTTCCATTTCCCCATCTCACTCCTTCCTCAGCCCTCCATTCCCTTTCATTACCATATTTCTATCTTCTGTAATCACTATCTTTTTATTTATTTATTTCCTTGCCACCCTCTTCCTCTCCCTCCTGGCCTCTCCCACATGGTTCCACCATCTTCCTTCCCTCCACCCTTCTAGCCCAGCGTCTGCTCCCTCTTTCTCCCCATCCCACTCTTGTAGCCTTCCATCTCTCTGCCCCTTCTCTCTTCCTTCCTGCCCTCTCCCCCATGTTCCAACATTTCTCCCTCTCTCTTCCCTCACTCCCACTGTCCGGCATCTCTCCATCACCCTTCTGCTCCTGAATCCAACATCTCCTCCTTTCTCCCCTCTCCACCTCCTGTGTTTCTCTCTCCCTCTCATTCACCCCAGGTCCAATATATCTCCCTCTCTCCCACTTTCTACCATTTCTCCCTCTCTTGTGCCATGGGTCCAACACTTCTCTTCCCCACTCCCCCATGCAGCATTTTCTCTCTTCCTCCCTTCCACTGCCATGTCCAACATTTCTGCCTCTCCCCCTCCCTTGTGCCTCATCCAACATCTCTCGCTTCCCCCTACAACATCTCTTCCTGCCCTCCACCATCATGTCCAATTTTTCACCATCTATCTTCCCCTCCTCACCACCCCCTGTCCAACATTTACCATCTCTCCTTCCCCACTACCCCCCTATGTCCAACATTTCTCCCTCTCTTGTCCCTCTCCCCATGCAAGATTTTTTCCTTTCTTACCCCTCTCTACCCTATGTCCCACAATTCTTTCTCTCTTGCCCCTCTCCACCTCATGCCCCCCCATGCAGCATCTATTTTAAGGAGACCTTCCCCCAACTCTCCCTCTCTTCAATGGGGCACCACCACCCTTAGCAGGCTGACCTCCGATCCTGCATCTGCCTCCCTCTCTCTCACGGCAGAGCTTCCCAGACGCTGCCTACCTACCGCTGCCACGATCCTGCATCTACCTCATGTCTCAGCAGCAGCGGACCAGCAGTAGCGATTCATGCTGCCTCTTGCTTTGTTCAAACCCCGAAGCATTTCCTGTGCCGCGCGCCCGCGTCCTGCCCCAGCAGAAACAGGAAGTTGTAATAATGGGGGCGGGACGCAGCAGAGGAGACGCTTCTGGTTTAGAACGAAGCAGGAGGCAGCATGAATTGCTACCGCTGGTCCACTGCTGCTGAGATGGGAGGTAGATGCAGGATTGTGGCGGCGGTAGGTAGGCAGCATCTGGGAAGCACTGCCATGGGAGAGAGGCAGGCAGATGCAGGATCAGAGCTGAGCCTGCTGCCTCTGCTGCGGTTCAAATGAAGGTGCTCCACTGCTGGGTGGGCCTGTACCCAAACTGGGTGGGCCTAGGCCCACCCAGGCCCACCTGTGGCTATGCCCCTGGTGAAAATGAGCCTGAAAGTCTGCAACTACAAGTTTGTGAATTCCCCTTGTGGTGAGGTAATGTGGTTGTTATTCACTTTGGTGATGTTTTGTACTGTCCTTGCAATCTGCATTCAAGTCTGAGACCTAATGAGCAACAGGCTTTAGCAGCAAAAAATGAAGTTAGCCAGAGTCTGTATATGTAAAGTGAAGTCAGGCATTGAATTATCCAGGTTTAGTGGTGACCATGGGAGTTAGCTGGGCTAACTCTCGTGGTCTGAATATCAGCACCAAAGTCTTTGACTTGCAATTCAAACACAATCTGACATTGATTCAGAAATCCCCTGCAAGTCTTGGGGTTACCATCAAATTGAGGGGATGTTGAGATGCAGATTTCTTCACCACTAAGAAGGTCATTGGTCCAGGTTTTATGACAGGGGGTGAAGCTATCACTGGGGCTGCATCTGACCCTTGAATATTTGCCATCTGATGGGTAAGTGTTTGAACAGCCCTGGAAAGTTGCTGTTGTAGCAGCTGTAAGGTTGGCGACTCTGTCAAGTTCATGGCCTTTGCAAGTTGCTATGTTCAGAGTAGTGAGCCCTTGAACCACAGTCGTGGCTCTGACTGCGGCAGACAGGTCATCTCTAAGTCCAAAGAAAAGGGCAATCAGGATCGGCAAGGCTGGAACTCAGGAACCAATACTGAAAACAAGGCCGGACCTTGGGATCAGGTAAAGCTGGAACCCAGGAGCAGGCAAAGTCTGGCACTCAGGAATCAATGCTGGAAGCAAGACTGGACCATGGGGACAAGCATGGCTGGAACTCAGGAACATGCCAAAAGCTGGAATTCAGGAATCAAAATGGGAAGCAAGGCTGGACCTTGGTGACAAACCTGGCTGGAACTCAAGAGCATGCAAAAGCTGGAAGTCAGGAACCAATACTGGAAGCAAGACTGGACTTCGAGATCAGGTGAAACTGGAAACTAGGAACAGGCAGACTTTGCAGGAACCAGAAACAAGGCAGGCTTGGCAGGAACCAGGAACAAGGTAGGCTTGGCAGGACCTTAGGAGCAAGCGAGTTGCAAATGCTGTTTTATGCCATTTTTTAAATGTTTTTCTCTTTTGAAAATAAGCCCCATAGTAACTTATGGAACTTTATAAGTCTAAGTGCTTTGAATATGAGCCCTATATCCACTTCTTTCTTGGAAAACACAATGTTGTGCAAGGTTGATGAATCTAACTTTGGGTGTCTAATAGCTTTAGAGCAACTTGGAAGGGTCCACTTTGAGGAAAACCAAGTTCAAACCACAGAGCTATTTCAAGGCAAGTTTAGCCTTAACTAAACAACAGGTTCAAAGAGAAAGAGAAGGACTGAGCTGAAACAGCTGAGAATGAGAAAAGATGTAGAGACAGAGGTAGAGATATATAAAATAACTGCCCTTGCCTGTGGGATGAGGGATGGATACATGTGATCATAACATGAACATAACATTTCTTGGTTCTTAGTCTGCAAATTACCTATTCAGCTCTATGCAGATAACAATTAAGAAGACTGGGACAATCAAGGAATTACAGTTACAATATTTATAAATAAATGAGCTCTTGAGACTAAAGGCTCATATAGAATTAAACAAATTGAATTCTCAGAAAGGTCTACCCACCTGATTAAGGACTGCATGGGCTCAAATGAGATTTTTGTTAGGTTTAGCAAAGGGGGCTGGGAGGTAGACTGTTTGTTTTTTTTCTCTCTCTTTTTTTGTTTTATGTTTTGTTTTTTTGTTTGTCAAATCACAGGATCTTGCAGGAAAATATAGCTGGGTGAAGAGCAGGAAGTTTCTGAGTGCACAGCTGGGAGAATAAAATACAAGAACAGATTTAGATTGAAAGCTGCATTGTGATTGCAGTTTGAATGAGCTGTAGGTACTTCCCGGACCTGTGGCAAAAGAAGAATACAACAAGAGTGTTTCAGCAGCAACTAGATGGTGGCCTAGTGGTTAGGGTGGTGGACTTTGGTCCTGAGGAGCTGAGTTTGATTCCCAGCACAGACAGCTCCTTGTGACTCTGGGCAAGTCACTTAACCCTCCATTGCCCCATGTAAGCTGCATTGAGCCTGCCATGAGTGGGAAAGTGTGGGGTACAAATGTAACAAAAAAAAAAGTGCCCCTTGCAAGAAAGATTTTGAAGAAACCACCTGTAAGTGACTGTGACTCATGGCAAAAACGCTCTATATATTCAGTTTGAGCTGAAAGGTACCACAAAGGGTAGAATAAATAAGAAATATAAGTACTTATTGTACCTGCACTGAGTTTCAGAGTACAAGATTTCATTCTATAAAAACAAAATAAGAATAACTGCATAAGGAAAAGTATTCTCAAATGGGTAGATAAAGTTTAGTCAGTTAGGGGTAAATTCAGTAAATGGCGCCTAAAGATCAGCGACAATAAAATAGCTCTTATCACTCTTTTATAAACGGCGCTCAAAGTTAGGTGCCATTTATAGACTAGTAGAATAGGGCTAAGAACGGGAACCACGACTACATTTAGGCATGACCATTTATACCAATAAAAACATGGTGTAAATCCCCGTGGCTAAAGTAGGAGTGGAATCCCCCTTAATCTACAACAGCACACATAAATTGTGGCAATGCTCCTGATCCATCAATGTCCCTCCCATATCCGTACCCCCTTTTTGGAGCCACATAAATTATTTATGTGCAGATCCAGGCACATAAATATACATGTAATTTTAAATTAATGCCAATTAGCACCGATAATTGATTGTTAGCTTCCACTTATTGGTGCTGATTGGCTTGTTATTCAATGCCAGAGGGTGGGAGAGGTCCACTATGCATCTTCAGGGGCAGGCATGGGGGGAGGGGGTGGATCACTGTCCTGATTCAAAAATCACTGCAATGTATGGTACAGGTCTTGGAGAAATCTAATACTGGCCAGTATTTATTTTTATAATTTTCTGTACAGGGTAAAAACATACTGTTATTGGTGGTGTATGGCCCTAATCATTATGACCCCCCAATATGTGGTTTCTTCAACACAACTTTGCTCTCCACATCTTGGTATACCCTTAATTGTTTTGGGTGATTTTAATTTAGTCATGGATCCAGCTCTTGATAGGTCAACAACCGCTTCACTGCAACGTGGTGGTAAAAAGGGTGCTTTGAATTCCTTTTGTAGGACTTCAGTCCTAAACAATCTGGAACCCTAGAGCTTGCCCCATCTGTCTCCAAATATCTGCTATGAAAGATAAAATCAACAACCTCAGGAAGGAATTGGCTACAATTGAGGAAGCATCCAAGATTACTCAATTCTCAGCCAATTTACCACCAGCACTGCCACAGAGATTAAAGCAACAGAGGAATAGATGGGTCACAGTAGGCTCTAATAGAGCATGACCTGTGACACAGAGGCATTCATCCTTCCAACCATTGCCATTATATAATTCATTTGCTGCAGTGGAGCATTATGACATGCAGAAAAGAAGTACTGATATGAAACAAGAGGCAAGGAATGCAGCACAATCCAAGATACATCCCCAAAACAATGACAGATTGGTGCAAAGCATAAAATTCTTACTGGTAGTAAACTCCTTTATCAGAGGCATTGACTTAGGAACACAGTTCAAAGGACCCAGCCTAGTGAAGTGCCTTCAAGGATCCTCAGCTACCAGAAGTATAGACCAAATACTGAACATGGTTCGAGAGGAGAGTAAGGATTCTAATACTAACATTATAATGCACCTGGGGACAAATGACCTGGCCAACAAGTTCAAAGCACAGAGAGCATTCCTGAAGCTACATCTTTCTGTGATGGGAAAAAGGATCCTTGGGGAGAAATTCAGACAGTATGTTTCTAGACATTTAAACTAGAGGGTAGGGGGTAACAAAAGAAAATATGGGAATTCAGAAAGTCACCCCCAGAAAAACCATGATGGCAGAGGGAAAGGTCATGCAAATAATGAAAACCATCCTAACTCAATTCACACATGGAAAGCAATGAGCACAAATGCTTGTAGTCTAAGTAGAAAGGATCAAGATTTTCAAGCCCTGATATTTGAGGAAAACTTGGATATTGTTGCTATTACAGAGACATGATTCAGTGATTCCCATAAATGAGATGTGACCATACTAGGCTATAATCTTTTTAGAAAGTATATAGAGGGCCAAAGAGTGGAGAAGTGGCGTTGTATGTGAAAAACAATATCAGAGTGGCTGAAATGCGGGGTACCTGGGGAAAGGAAGAAGCTATATGGATTGTCCTGGAAAGAGAAGATGGAACCTGTATCCACATAGGTGTTATCTACAGACCTCCAGCACAAATGGAGAAGCTGGTCAAGGACCTGATAGAAGATATTCATAAGCTTGGTATGAAAAGGGAGGTGCTATTGTTGGGAGATTTCAACTTGCCTGATGTGGATTGGAACGTCCAGTTGGCAAAATTGGAAAGAAGTAGAGAGATCATGGATTCCTGTCAAAGTGCCTTGCTCAGACAACTGGTGACAGAACCCACGAGGGAAGGGTCAACGTTGGATCTAGTGCTCACAAATGGAGGAAGTGTTTCGAATGACCATGTGGGTGTTTACCTGAGTAATAGTGATCATCACACGTTATGTTTCAATGTAAGAGCAAATGCAGAGTGTGGACGCACAAAACTCAAAGTACTGGATTTCAAATGTACTTATTTTGGTAAAATGAGGGAATACTTGAAGAAGGAGCTGACGGCAGAGGTAGGAATTGGAGATGCAGAAGCACAGTGGTCCAAGCTGAAAACTGCTATGAATATGACAACTGATCTTTATGTAATGAAAGTAAACAAAAACAAGTGAAACAGGAAGCCTATATGATTCTCCAAACAAGTGGCTGAAAAAATAAGGGCAAAAGAAGCTTCATTTAAGAAATACATAAGAATGCAACAAGAGGATCATGGAAAGGATTACCAGATTAAACTCGCAGAAGCGGAGAGGGAAATACAGTTAGCGAAATCACGGATGGAAGAAAAAATGTCTAAAGATATAAAGAGAGGTGACAAAACGTTTTGTTATATATATTGGGGAAAGGATTAAAAATAGGAATGGAATTGCAACACTGAAAGATACTGACAGTAGCTATGTGCAGAGGGATGAGGACAATGCAAATGTGCTAAACAAATACTTCACTTCGGTGTTCGCAGAAGAAAATCCTGGAGAAGGATCTCGGTCAGTTGCCGAGGATATATCTGTGAATGGAGTGGATATAGCACTGTTCACGGAAGAAAGCATTTATAAACAGTTTGAAAATTTGAAAAAGAATAAAGCTATGGGGCCAGATGGGATACTGAGGGAGCTCAGAGAAGTCCTGACGGGACCTCTTAAGGATTTATTTAATAGATATTTAGACACGGGAGAGGTTCCATGGGATTGGAGATGAGCTAACGTGGTCCCTCTTCACAAAAGCGGAGACAGGGAAGAAGTGGGAAACTACAGGCCGGTATGCCTCACATCGGTGGTAGGAAAAATAATGGAATCGCTGCTGAAGGAAAGGATAGTTGACTGAGGCAACATTGTTTTACCAAAGGAAAATCCTGCCAGTTAAATCTGATTGACTTCTTTGACTGGGTGACCAAAGGACTGGATAAAGAATGTGTGATATGATCTACTTGGATTTCAGCAAAGCCTTTGATATGGTCCCTCACAGAAGACTCGTGAATAAGCTGAGAGGGCTGAATTTAGGAACCAACATGGTGAACTGGATTGGAAACTGGTTGACCAATAGGTGGCAGAGGGTGGTGGTAAATGGAATCAGCTCTGAGGAAAAGGAGGTGAGTAATGGAATGTCTCAGGGGTTGGTGCTGGGGCCAATTCTGTTTAATATATTTGTAAGAAATATTGCTGAAGATTTAGGAGGAAAACTTTGCCTTTTTGCTGATGACATGAAGATAGCCAATAGAGTGGATGCTCTGGAGGGAGTAGAAACCATGAGAAGGGATCTCCAAATGTTAAAAGAATGGTCAAGGGTCTTGCAGTTAAAATGTAATGGGAAGAAGTGCAGAACGATGCTGCTGTGGTGCAGAAGAGATATACCAGAGAGGAGTGGAGAGATTGGTAAGCTCAGCTCAGGAGAGGGAGCTTGGGGCGATGGTGTCTGAAGATCTCAAGGTGATGAAACAGTGCAACAAAGTGGTGGCCATAGCCAGAAGGATGCTAGGCTGTGCAGAGAGGGGTGTAACAAGCAGAAGAAAGGAGGCATTGATGCACCTGTACAAGTTATTGGTGAGGCCCCACGTGGAGTATTATGTTCAGTTTTGGAGGCCTTATCTCGCTAAGGATGTAAAAAGACTTGAAGCGGTTCATAGAAAAGCGACTAAAATGGTAGGGGTTTATGTAGGAAGATGTACGTGGAGAAACTTACTGACCTAAACATTTATACCATGGAGGAAAGGAGAAACAGGGGTGATATGATAGAGACATTCAAATATTTGAAAGATATTAATCCGCAAACAAATCTTTTTTGAGATGAGAAGGTGGTAGAACCAGAGGGCATGATTTGAAGTTGAAAGGGGGCCAACTCAGGAATAATATCAGGAAGTATTTTTTTCACTAAGAGGGTGGTAGATACCTGGAATGCCCTCCCGTGGGAAGTGGTAGAGATGAAAACAGTAACGGAATTCAAAAATGCATGGTTCAAACACAAAGGAATCCTGTTTAGAAGGATCAGATCCAAAGAAACTTAACAGAGATTAGGTAGGAAAGCTAGTGCTGGACAGACTTCTACGGTCTGTGCCCTGACTGAGTCTGAATAGATTTGGATGGGCTGGAGTAGAGCTATTCAGGGGGTTTGACAACAACTTCAGAAATTTTAGAACAAGGTCAGTGCTTAGCAGACTTCTACGGTCTATACCCTAAGAATCAGAAGGATAAATCAAGATCAGGTATACATATGATGTATCACTTCATACCATATGTAATGACTTATTGGGCAGACTGGATACAGATCTTTATCTGCCATCATCTACTATGTTACTATATAAATAAAATTTGTTTCTGAATCGGAAGCCAATGGAGTGTAGCACTGTAAGAAGATACACTGTTAAATTTACTAAGTCTGAAAATCAGTCTCAATGAAGTATTCTGTATTAGTTGTAATTTCCACAACAATTTAGAACATAAGCCAAGATAAAGAACATTACAATAATCTAGGAGTAGTAAAACCAACATATGAGCTAATAAAGCAAATGTGTGTTGATTAAATTATGATCTCAATAGTCTCAGCTTAAAATTTTCCACCATAAATAACTTACTTGAGAGTTATAAGAGAGAGATAAATCTAATATCACACCAAGCCCCCTTAATTCTGAATCAACTGGTATAATGTGGTCCCTTCATAAAATAATTGTAGAAGGGACAAAAAGTGACTGATTTTTTAAACCATAGTTTTATTGGAATGTAGGATCTCTAAGGGAGTGATGTGGAGAGTAGCTGGCATGGATAGGCAGACTGGATAGGCCATATGGTCTTTATCTGCCTACATTTTTCTCTGTTTCTCTGTTTTTATGTTTAGCCCTGCCGTGCACATTGCTAGTGCATTGTAAAAATAATAGTAATAGTAGTATCACTAAAATGCATCCAGATTGTCTTATAATAGGAGCAGCTGCCTTGATAAAACATTGATTATGTTATAATAATAATAAATGCTTGCATTTGTAATCTCTATTTTATTCTTCTCTGTGCCTGTATTAATTGCTGTAGAATTTTAAGGGGCTTCTAGAGTCACAATTTCATTAAAAATAGTAAAGAATTTAGTTTCTATGCTCAAAAGGCAGATGAATATAACAGATGTTCCTTCTCCACAGTATGAGGGCAAGGCACCTACGGTATTTTTTTAAACAATTGTTTTTGATAACTAAAATGACAGGGGAGAACAAAAAGGGGAAATAGCTATGGAAGACAGAAAGTGATAATCTTCAAGAGATGAGAATTTGTATTATTTTGCTGCACTGCTTTCTAATTGCTATAGAGCAGCATTCACATGGCAATAGTTAACAGTATAACTTATATGAACAGCTCATGGGAGGGGGGAGGCTAGGGTGGGTGGGGATGCTCCTAGGAGGGCGTAGAGTGGGTTAGGGTGGGGAGGGGTGGAGGAGGGGACTGTTTATTTTTTCTACATTTGTTGGAAATACCTTTGCTGTCTATACACGGAATGTGTCATGTTATTTATTATGTTTTGTTCAGCGCAAGGTTAATAAAAATGATTGAACATAAAGATATAATCACATAGGTGTCCTTTTACTAAAGTGCACTAAAATCTGGGCTCAGCACATTGTAACACATACTCTAACCACACAATAAGGGCTAGATTCAATAAATGACGCTCAAAAGCGGCACTCAACACTACTCTACAAAACAGAGCCCAAATTTGGGACTCAGGGCTTACACCTGCTGAAATTCCTGGCACCCAATTTCAGTGCATTTCCCCAATATTCTATAACCTTGCATGCAAATTTTAGGAACACCTCTGACCCGTCCATGCACATCCCATGGCCATGGGTAGCATATTATGGGATTTGAGTGCACATTGTTAAAGAACAGCATGTAGTGAGAAGTGTATGCTAATTCAAATCGATGCCTATTGGCTCTAATAGGCTCATTAGCCAATTTAGTTGGGTGCACTTCTTTACATATAGAATCTGGGGGTAAGTGCTTAACACACTTTAGTAAAAGAGCCTCACAATAAATACTCAATATTAAGGCAGAGTAATGTTTTTTAAAGCTGGAACCTAAGAACAGTACAGATATAAATTCTTGATATCCAGTCTAAATTCAGTTGTTGTTTTAATAAAAATTCTTTACATATCAGATCATAACTTAAAGCTTTCAATTCTTAGATCAGATCATACAGATGCCCCAAGAACCTCAGTGATGTTAGTCGCCAACAATTTCAGTGTTTAGCGATATATACAAACATCAACATCTTCACTGGTTCATTTATAAATAATCTTCTCTTGTTCATTCAAACCCATAATTTAAATTATATTTGAACTTATCTTATTTTCTTTAGTTTTGTCGGACCCAGGGGGTTCTACTGCCCGACATGCACGTTTCGCCCAGAAGCAAGCTGTCTCAAGGACATCCCCCTGTAGTCTTTTCAGCATCAGCTCAGCAAAAGTTATTCATCTTGGCTGATGAATAACGTTTGCTGAGCTGACGCTAAGTTAAACAAATATGTTGGTTGCATACCCCTAATAGTATTTAGGTGCACTGTTTGCTAAAATGTAGTAAATTCTTATACTTACCACCCATTAAAGGACAAAATTAACATATAGTGAGTGCAAAGCATGTACAGTAACTGCTTGGGGGCATCTGTCTATAGAGTTATGGCATAGGGAAGACACTTATTGCATGGTAAGTGGATTGCCAATAACAGCAATGCACTTAGGGGGCAATGTTATAACTTAGCACCTCCATTTAATTGCCCTGATGGCAAGTGGTAGGAACTTATTCTACACAGTGTTTGGAAACAAAATGGGTCCTCCAACAATTTTTCAAATAACCCAAAATGTTCTATTGCAGCAGAAACTTCTGCCTGAAATTCAAGACAATTCTGAGTACTTTATTTTTCAACAGGATGGAGCACCAGTTTATCAAGCTTCCAAAACAGTTGAGCTTTTAATTAATGGAACCCTGGAATTAATTGAGTCAACAGCTCAGAGACGTTGAAAACTTTGTGAATGTGTCAAGGTCGAAGGAGGACACATTGAACACAAATTATGACTTAATTAATTTAAACAATTGCAAATTATTTTGAAACTATGTAACAGGTCTCATTTTTTTTCCAGACACCGTGTATATTGAAACCTAGGTGCCTAGGTTCCATTATAGAAGACTGGCATAACCTGGTATTGATGCACTTAATAATTAGGTGTCTGTGCTTATACAGCCATAGAGTTGGCATAAGTGTGGGCACCTAAATGCAGCAGGGATGCATGTAGCTTACAGTATTTAGGGGTCCTTCTACTAAGCTGCGGTAAAAGGGGGCCTACGCTAGCATTAGTGCATGTTTTTGACGCATGTTGAGGCCCCCTTTTACTGCAGCAGGTAAAAGGCTGCTTTTTTTCTCAAAAAGAAATAGCCATGTGGCAAGTGAACCACTTGCTGTGCAGCCATTTTGGGGAGAAGCACATACCACCACCCACTGAGGAAGTGGTAAGGGCTCACGCGCTAACCTGGCAGTAACTGCTTGTTGCCTGATTACTGCTGGTTAAGCACTGGTTCTACAAAAATAGAAAATTTTTTGTAGCACTGTAAATGGTGCATTCTGAGGGTGGGAACTACTGCCAGCCTCCTGCGGTAATTCCAGCTTGGCACAGAGCAAGCCTATTGCCACATGTCAACCCTTTAGTAAAAGGGTCTCTCAGCTAGCTATGCACATGAGTGTTCTACCTATATCCTGCCCATTCTCCACTCACATGTATGACCTCTTGCAGATATGGACTATGTAAGTTAAGTGGGTATTTGCAGAATAATGTTTAGGCAGCAGAGTGGTAAATATTTGTGTGTATATGTTAGTATTCTAAACATTTATGCATGATGTGGACATATAAATGTTGTGCCTAGTTTATTTAATTGCCTTTTTAATACCTTCTAAAGAGGCACATTTACCACAGCCTCTGCATCTCCACTGCCTCCCCTGAGACCTCCATATACCACCATCTACCTATCGACACCCACAACATTTCCACATACCAACTCGAGACCTAACCCCACTGACAGATTCACACACAACCACCCCAAACCCCAAGATCTCCACTTACCCCTTCCCCATACGCTTTCCACATCCCTCAGATATCCCCACAATCTTTTCAAATATTCTCTTCCCTCCCCAACGTGTCTGGATTTTTCTGCCCAGCTCTAGTGGGGAGAAAGAGCAATCCCCAGATGCTCCTGCCCTATCTGAGGTCTGGAACCTTTGACCCTTAGCAGTAGTCTTCTGATATGGGTCAAGCTGACAAATAAGGGAACAATAAAGTATGTCAGGGGTGTTGGGAGATTCTGAGGTGAGGTGGTATGTCATAGTGTCTAGGGATGTTGGGAGTTGGGGTTGTGGTGTATAGAGGTATTGGAGTATCAGGGTGGTGGTAGTATGTGAAAGTAAGAAGGGTTGGTATTTGGAGATATCAAGAGGTGCCAGGAGTGGTGTGTGGAGGTGACAGTGAGATGTAGATATAAATGCAGAGACTACAGTAAATGCAGTGCAGTTTGTGTGGATACACTTAACAGTTCTCGAGGAGACAGGAAGTGCAGTTCCAAAAACTATACCACAGTCCACATCCTTTCTGCACCCATAGTCCACCCATTTTTTGTCACTTAACAATACATGTAATTAGTGTGCAAATGAATATGAGTTGTTATGTCAGCACCATAACAGTAACAACCCATGATAATTTGCACAGTAAGGGGATGATTCTATAAGAAGTTGCTTATATTTTTTAGTGTCCAAATACATGCATAAATGTCGGTACAAACATAAATGACAATTATCTGGCTACATACTATTTGGTAAATACATGCTAATCTTTCAGATGGGTGAAATTTGGGCAGAGAATGGGTGGCACTTACACTTAAGTAGTAACATAGTAAATGTTTGCCCAACAAGATAAACTCATAGCGTAAGGCATGGTGTGATACTACATATGTATACTTGATCTTGATTTATCTTATACATGCAAATTATGCATGCAATTTACTTATGTATGTACATAATAGAATACTCTGATTTATGTACATACTTCCTCAATCTAGGCATGATCATTTACAGCAGCTCTATGGCTGGAATTAGTGCTTGTGCATAATAAGAAACACATATATTTAACCAGTTACATAAGTATTCTATAAAATGCACCTATATTTCATGATAGAATAGACTCTAAATAGGCATGTTTTTGGCACCTAAAAACAAGTGCCCTCTTGAAGCATTATTCTTAAACTGCTTAGTACTCATTAGTAAACAGATCCTTGCCTCCAAGAACTTAAAACTTATGGTACCCGGAACAACAGGAGAGAATTTGACTTGTCCAACATCACAAAGGAGTACAGTGGGAGAAATGGAAACTGAATTCTGGTTTCTCTGGATTCTAGTCTAGCAAATTAGATTTTATGAACTACAAAACTATCCAGTAATAATAAAAAGGTGTGTGTTGTGTGGGGGGGGGGGGGGGGGGGGGGGGGGGGGGGGTTAAATTGTTGTATCTTCTCTCTCATGCCTTCCAAAAACCTATTGTTAAAAGGTATGAAAACCTATGTCTTGCCACAATTTCTGTTGTTTACATTGGTGAAGGGCTGCTTGTGGGATATACAGTATGAAGTCTGACTTTTGAAATCATCCAACCTCTCATCTCATGCACAGTACAGAAAAGTTTGAGGTTTTCTGTTATGCCCTCAGTCCCAACAATAAAACTAATTTCCATGTAAAGGTTATGACCAAGCCAAATCATTTCTTTCAAATCTTTCAGATTCCATGAAATAAGAAAACAGTAGATTGTATTCTGCAGAAGGAAAACCATATCCTTGTTAACATGAATGGCTACATTAAAGTAGTCCATAATGAGCTCTTTGCTCTTTTAGCATCTCCTATTCAGGCTATAAGGGCTTGGCACCTAAAAATAGGCACCAATTATGCATGTAAGTTATAAAATAATAGCACTTAAGTACATAGGAGCCAACGTTTTAGAATTATTGGGGCTGCTAAGCCTAAAGGAAATAACCTCTCCCTGGACACACAAAGCTGGCACCAATGCTTAACTATGTGATTGGCACCATTAGTTGACATTTATGCACCTAACTGCTAGGTACTATTCTATGTATAAGTGAGAGTGGGATGTTTGACCACGGAAATTCAAATCCTGGAGACAAGAATCTTAAAAAGCTTGTTTATTGATGAAAAGACTCGACACAACTGTTGTGTTTCGGCTATCAGGCCTGCATCAGGAGTCTTGCTCAATAACGTGTCGTTTATTGAGTCTCAGACGCCAGGAAGAACATCTGATATGTGCAGTAGGTAGCACATGATATGATGATCTGTTGTAGGGGTCTTTAGAAAGACCTTTGGTGATAAGCTTGCTAGTAGACAAATCGAGTGTCGTAAAAAGCAAAGGTCTTTCTAAAGACCCGTACAACAGATCATCATATCACGTGCTACCTACTGCACATATCAGCTGTACATATCAACATATCCTTTGGTAGCACATAGTACTGCTTTCAAATATACGTACTTTTGAAGATTTCAGGTGCATTGTGATTGATAGATTGTATCCTAGTAATAGAGGTGGTGATAGTGACAGAAGACTAACACAAAGGAAGCAATGCTAGATCTTTCGTTTGAAAGTGGTGGAACTTACAGGGTTGAATAACATGGTTGAATGGTCAGTATTTCTTTAATTTTAATAGTTCCATTTGTGCATGTCCTGGTGTTCTTTATAACTAAAGAAGCCATGTTTGATTATAGAGAGCAAGAAAAAAAACATAAGAATGAAATTGACTGGGTGAGTGCAACCTTAACAAGCTGAAGTTTCCAATAATGATAACTTATCACCGTAAGCTGTTACCATATGATATAATTCTAAATTATATTGTGGAGAAAAAGACCTCAATAGTCTATGCTTCGCAGCAGAACAAGAATTTCTAAGTGCCAGCTTTGTTTAGATTCTGTTATTATCATTGGTCAAAAAACTCCACATCAGTGTCAGCATCTTAGAGTTAGTGGATGCCATTTTGAAAGAATTTAGGCACAATGAAAAGCTGTAATTTGCTTAGCCCCCTGAGGAAGCTCACTAGCAAAGTGAAACAGAGAGCCCCATTGGGAGGAGATTTAAGCTAAGTTTTATAAAAGTATATATCTTATGATGTGCCTCAGAATGCCATAATCATTAGAAAATATCAAAAATTCATAAAATGAATAAATATGTGGAGTTTTTTGACCAATGATAATAACGGAGTCTAAACAAAGCTGGCACTTAGAAATTCTTGTTCTGCTGCCAAGCATAGACTATTGAAATCTTTTTCTCCACAATATAATTTAGAATTATATCATATGGTAACAGCTCACGGTGATAAGTTATCATTATTGGAAACTTCAGCTTGCTAAATGGGTCTTTATACTAATTTCGCTGAAAATTTGTCTAGTTAATATTGAGTGCAACCATAAGCCAGGATTATAATAATAATAATAATAAATAAATTTTTATGATTGCGGATGAGAATATGAGATTGTGATTTTATGTGCCAGAGAGAGGCACAGGACATCCCCTGATGATACAAGGGTGAAACAGGTCCCCATCAGATTCATCTATCTGAGAGTTGTGCTTCTTTTCCCAAATTCATATATGATTGGAATTCATTGTGCTCATTGAGGAATCTTTAAGACATATATAACAGTTTATTAAAAAGACAAAGAAAAGAGAAAAGTAAAAAGTAAAAAATAAAGACTTTATTGAAAGGACATTATTTGTAGTTTTTTCTTTTTTTAGAGCCAATGTCTGAAAGCCGCTGGAAGGGGTCATGCACTAACTGGTTAGCACACAGTTAATGCAGTAGCTCGAACCGCCTGTTTAATAGGAGGTGGTAAGTGCCCCCATGGTAATTAAAAAAATGGCTGCATGCTACTGGTAACATTAGTATATAGCTATAAATTAAATACATAGAAATAAGGGTTTTTAAAGCTGCAGTAAAAAACAGATTTACGGTTTGGGAAAAAACCCATGTAAGAGCATACTAAGGGCAATATTTACCACACCTTAAGCTAGTTTACTGATTAACTGTCAGCTTTAAATTTCTATATAGCAAATAATAGTTCTTTCACTTTTCTTCTTTTCCAAGTTCTACCAGGATTTTCAAACAGATTAAATACATCAGGTAAGTATTCTTGTTACTTTTTTATTTTTATTTTTTTATCATTTTACTTAATTACATTCACATTTATCAGATAAATGTAAGGGAAAACAGAAATTGATATTAAAAAAAGAAAACATTTTCTCCAACCAATATATGTTATATAATCATCCACAACTGGGAGAGCCAAGATCAAGAAAACAATCTCAAAGAAAATAAGAAAAACTCAAAATGGTTAATCTTACAATTCACTTTTTCTGAGGGAGGAAGGTTAATTGGTAAATGCAGCCGGTACAGTGGTAACTAAAGGAAGTTGCTACAGAGGGTTCTTCATCTGTTCTTTCAACTCCACAAACTCTTGTAATTTCTTAGGTTCAACAAATAAGTAATTATTAAAATTCAAAGAAATAGAACACTTACAAGGGAATCGCACTTGGAAGGTCCCACTTAGGGCAATGATCTTTGGCTTAAAAGCCAAGAGTTCATACCTCCTAGTCTGCGATTCCCCTGATAAGTCAGGAAATATATTTATCTTTGAACCCAAAAAACTATCAACCATGTGTCGGAAATACAATTTCAAAACATTATTCCTATCTAAATCAAAGGCGAAAGTCACTAGTAATATAGCTTTTCCAAAATATCAGTTAATTTCACATCTGTTCTCTGATAAAGAAGATTATTTAGGGGAAATATAAATCACTTTAGACACCGGAGGGTGGCTATCAGAAAATGTTTGCAAATTCTCAGAGAAATATTTCTTCAACAGTTCAGTAAAAGAAAAAAATTCCATAGTCAAAGTCTCTATTTTTATATCTTGGACTTCCACTTTGTTAGATAAGTATTGATATAAATTCTTTAATTCACATGTTTATTCCTGAAAAATTTTAAACATCTGAAGAAGAAAATTATTCACACTCTGCAGCGCTTCTCATAATGCTTCCATTGTGACATTTTTTGGCTTCACCAGGTCCAATTTCTCCACAGAAACTGCTCCAGATATCTTCGGGGGGGGGGGGGGGGAGGGAGAACTCACTCTCCAATCCCCCAGTTGTTTTATTATCCGGAGTTGATGCTGCGCCAGGACCTCCTCGGGGCGTGTGAAAATCCTGACCTACTTCGGGCGTTTCCACTGTCAGCCTCCATAGCGAAGTGTTACTGTTTCCGGGTCTTGGAGGGGTCATGCCAACAGGGGGACTCAAAGTCACTCCCTCTCCACTGAGATTCGGCAATAAAGCCTTGCTGTTCCCCGAAGCAGGAACTGATATCCCCGACGTTATGACCCCGAATCTCTCCAAAGTAGGCTGAGAAGTGGTGGGAACCCCAGCCGTATTTGAGGAGGATAACACCATGGCTTTACCTTTTCTCTTCCCCATTCTCTGGGGAGCGCACCTACTTCTTCAGGTATTCTGACGTAAAACGGGAACTCAATTAACGTACGTCCTCCCTCAACGCTATCTTGGATCCTCCAGTTTGGGACACTCTTTGTCTGGTTTCTCCTCAGGGGCCTGTTTGATATGGGTAAGTAACCCTACAGCATAGCCCTCTGAGTCATTGAAACACTGAAGCCCCTCCACCACAACAAGGTGGTGTCCCTACAGAGTGGTCTTGTTAGTTTTTAATTTTTGTGTTTTTCTTTTCTTCTTTTACTCAAATGTTGCTTTTCTTTTCTCTCAGTTATGGTGGAGTGTTTTTCTAGTGTGACCAATAATGCCACTTATCTTTCCCACACGTCTCTGTCTTTCATGGATTAAATTATTCATCATTCATAGGATGGGCACCTTTCAGAGATGATTGTTCCAGTAAGCAGCCAAGGTAATGATGACAATACTTACTCTCTCTCTTTAAACATCTACAAAGAAAGTTATCTCCCTGTGTAAATTTTCTAACAAATTATAAAAATAAATTGTAATTATCCCAGAAAATAAAAGGATAATTGTAAGTCCCCGACTAAAACATTCTAGACAGCATGTTTACAGGAGTGGCCTAGTGGTTAGGGTGGTGGACTTTGGTCCTGGGGAGCTAAGGAACTGAGTTCAATTGCCACTTCAGGCACAGGTAGCTCCTTGTGACTCTGGGCAAGTCACTTAACTCTCCATTGTCCCATGTAAGCCACATTGAGCCTGCCATGAGTGGGAAAGTGCAGGGTACAAATGTAACAAACAAACACTCTAAATAGTCCACAACTCAAATAGCAATGCATTATTTTTATGCTACTTTCTCACAGTTTTGGCTACAGTGTGCAGGAACTTTTCTCAAACATTCAATTTAAAATTCTCCTTTGATATAGAAAATCATTTCAAGTCTCCCATAGACAGCCCTTAATATCTGTTAAGCTGTCCTTTTTTTAGAACTCCTCAGACTACCATATAAAAAAAACAATCACAGCTCTTCCAGATTTTGTCCGGTTTCATGCAGAGCCTACTTTCCATAATATAATTCAATTGTTAATATATTTTATCTTATTTTATGGGAAAAATTATTTGTCTTCTCTCAAATAGACTTCTCCAGCTTTAAATATTTACACAAACCAGCTCATTTTCAAAAGAGATCACCGGCAATCTCCCAACACAAATCGGAAGATGGCCAGCGATCTCCTGAAACCGGCCAAACCGGTATAATAGAAAGCTGATTTTGGCTGGCTTCAACTGCTTTCCGTTGTGGAGCCAGCAAAATTTCAAGGGGGCATGTCAGTAGGGTAGTGAAGGTGGGATGGGGGCAGGAAGGGGGCGTGCTCACGAGATGGCCGGCTTCGCCAGATAATGGAAAAAAGAAAGCCGGCCTTGACGAGCATTTCGCTGGTTTTATTTGGTCCCTTTTTTTCACGACCGAGCTTCAAAAAGGAGCCCCAACTGACCAAATGACCATCGGAGAGAATCGGGGATGACCTCCCCTTACTCCCCCAGTAGTCACTAACCCCCTCCCATCCAAAAAAAAAATCAAAGTGCTCGTCATGGACGTCCTAAATCAAAACTACTATTGCTTGGCTTTTTCAGTAGTACCAGTGGGATTTGAACCAGCCACCTCTAACCACTTGGCCACAATGCCACTTATGTGGATGTTCCTCCCTTTTGATTATGCCCATTCAGGTCTCTCTCAGCCAATCACAGACAGGGGTCTCTCTCAGCCAATCACAACACATTTAGCTGTCTGTGATTGGCTGAGAGAGACCTGAAGGGACATAAATAAAAGGGAGGAACATTCAAGTAAGTGGAGCTGTGGCCAAGTGGTTAGAGCACAGGTCTTGTAATCCAGAAGTGGCTGGTTCAAATCCCACTGGTACTACTGAATAAGCTTAGCAAAAATAACTTTGATTTAGGACGTGACAAGCACTTCAATTTTTTCCCCCACATTTTTTGAAGCCGGCCATCTGTAAACCCGGCGATCTCAACATTTGACCTAAATGTTGAGATTTAGCCGGCCCCAACCATATTATCGAAAGAAAAGATGGCCAGCCATCTTTTTCGATAATACGGTTGGCACCGCCCCTTTGCAGAGCCTGCCCAAAAGATGGCCGGCCATATAGATGGCCGGTGCCATTCGATTATACCCCTCAAAGTATCCCACAAATCTTTATTTCTGATTTTATGGGAGATGCAGCTTCAAAGAGAAATCTAGCTCAGTTCCTCAAACCTCTTTTTTAGTCACTCTCTTTCAGTCAAGGAGTTCCAGCCTCACTCCTCTTCATTCTCAATCTTATCTTAAATTAGCTTTAAAATTTTCCTTTTTACTAAGAAGCATCAATCTTAAGCATACCTGTTCAAATGCACAGCAGCTTCAAATGCCAGTTTTCCTCTTAGGCACTTACATACCAATGTTTCAAATGTTCAAGATTCAAAACACTTTTCCTTTCTTATACTTCTTAGAATACTTTCCAATTATATTTTCCAATATTTCATTCATAAACAGCAATCATACACAGCACAGTTTTGCCTTTTATATATCATTTTACAACTTTTCTCAATTTTATAAAGCTAGGATATGGACATTTAAAACTGCAGTACTTTCTTATGGCAAGGGGGTGTGGGCTGGCCAACTCAGATTTCAGAAGAGGAATGGATGGATGACTATAATGTCCAAAAAGATGGGTGTTGGTGTTTAGACCCAGTACGAGGCACGTCCATATTACAGAAAGTTCTCAAATTCTGCAGCTCTGTATTTAATCTAGGAAGAATTAGGAATGTCCAAGGGTGGGCCCTAGTTATAGGGATAGTAGTTGCTTTCTACATAATGTATGCATGTAATTCTGAATGCAGAAATAGAAGGGATAGCTGTATATAAATAAGTTATCCATATAAAGCACTGATATCCTTTTTTGTGTTCAGACTTGAATGCACAGTTTGACTTACAATATACATAAAAATAAATAAAATATAATTCATTTTGTGCATTTGGTGGATTACTGAATATTTCCTTGTTGGGTGCTTCATTTTATCATTTACCATTTATTGTACACTAAATTTGATACACCGCCAAGTCTAGAAAAAAGAAAGAAAGACAGACTTGTAGAAAATTATGGCTATATTTGTTTTAGCTGCATTTATTTATTGTAATTTCAATTATCAAAAATATTGTTGCAGTCATAGTATAAGAACTATTTATTGGAAATGATAAAAACATCCCTATACAAAGTAATGAGGAACTGTAAATGATTCATTATTGAAACACGAATAACAAATCTAAGAGCTTATACATATGAATTGATAGTTAAGTTGGAATAAAATAACAATTAGCCAAGCAATTAGAATCTTAGCTGACACAAATGTACAAATGATTTTCTGTTTTTGACATACAGTAAAAATTGTTCATGATCTGCTTATCTATTCCCTCACTCAAATTTCTGCAGTGTTTACATTTCTTTGATTATGAAATTACAGGCCTTGTTACACAAACACAACTGGAGTTTTCATAGAACCATACAAAGCAGACCGATCGACACGATGCCTCTGAATTCTCTACAACTCTGGATAATGATCTCTAGAGGGGATCATGTAAGAGTGTCGAAATCAAAAGGCACTTTTCAAAAGAGGTACAAACAAATGTCCACTGATGAGATATTTATAATAATGTACGGAACAACCACAAGGGTGGAAGGAAAGAACGTATCAAGACATTCCAAAGTGCTGAAAATGTGGTTTTAATCAGGCAAGTCCCAGACACAGTCTGTGTTTCAGCTAAACAAGCCTTCATCAGGAGTCAACTGCTGAGTCTTGACCACATGTGTGAAAAATCAATACAATTATCATTGAAAGTGGTCAGCCGCTGGTGCACTCACTAACAGAGTTTGCAATTTGGTTGTAGCTAGTTTAAAGCAAATGTTGTTTAGCATCTAATGCACAAAGGCTTTTGTGTCCCTGTTACCATTAACCATAACAGCTACTGGTAACCCTATGCAGATGTACTACAATTTGCTCATTATTATTAAAATTATTAAAAGCACCAACCTTTAATGAACTAGACTTATGGCAGCTATGGAGCTGTCAGAGGGGAACCCTTCTCATCCCTGCTGACAAGTCCGGGACTGTCCAGTTTCCTTCTCCCTATGTAGAGTTGTCAGCAAGGATAAGGAGTGTTCGTCTCTAGCTCCAGCATCGCCATAAAATCTAGCCACCCTTCCCCTCCCCTTCTGAAAATCCTTGGTGGTCAGTGGACCTATTACTGACCTCTCCTGGCCGCCTCAAAATTCCTGATGATCCAGTAGACCCCCTCTCATACTCTCTCACATAACTACTTCATGGCCAACCCTACCTGACCCCCTCCCCTCTCTTCCGTGTACCTCTGGTAAGCATTGGAGGCAGAAGTAACACCGCCTGCCTCTGGACTCGCCCTTCTCATAATAACAGCACCTAACCCCTGCCCAGTGCATCCTGGGATACATTAAGAGGGTTCAAAAAATATATGGAGTATTTTCCTTATATGATGCTTTTTCCCTCCCAGTGCATTCTATTGAGATGTGCGGACCCAGAGGCAGGAGGTGTTGGTCCTGTGCTCCTGTCGTCAATGCTTACTAGAGGTACAGGGAGGGAAGGTGGGTCAGGTTGGTTTAGTCAACCATGGAATAGTTGCACAAAGGGGTACGAGAGGGGCTCCTCTGGACCACAAAGGATTTATTTGGGTACAGGGGGCTTGGAGGGGGAGTTGGGAGGGGGTCCACTGGACCACAAGGGATTTTCAGGAAGGGAGGGAAGAGGAGGGATTGGGTTGGCCATGAAGTAGGTGAGTCACTAGACCACTATATAGTTTTTTGTGTTTCCCAGGGGGGCTCAAGAGGGTCTGCTGGACTACAGTGGATCGTCTCTCGAGCCCTCTCCCCTGTCCAACACAAAAAACTCCGTGGTGGTCAGTGTCAATTGCATTTGACAGCTTCAAGTTGCAAACAGCGACCGATGCACAAATAATTTTCTGTGCATCTCATTTGCATGCCAGTCGCTGTTTGTGACATATTAACTTTTCACACGGGTGCCATATTTAATGGTGCCCTTTGTGCGTCGGGCCCTAACTGCCAGTTATATGCTTCATGCCCTTCAGTAAAAGGACCCTTAAGTTTGTGCCTGAGGCAATTTAGGGTTAAGTGCCCAACATCACAAGGAACAGCAGCAGGATTTGAACTACTAACTACATTTATAGTCCATGCCCATTCCCCACACCATTCTATGCTATGCAATTAATTTGGGAATTAGCATATGATAACACTGTTCCATGTAATCTGAGCAGGAGTTCTCCAATTGTATAGCTGCCAGTGGGAGGGAGGGGGTGTTAATTTAATAAAGTGTTTTCAATCACTAGTTCCATGGAGTCCTGCAGAGCTTTCTTTTTCCTCACTATTGAAAATGTGATAATGAAACAGCACTCCCCACTGGCGGAACTGTAGGTAGAGTACTGCTGCTCAGCTTAGAGTACATAAGTAATGCCACACTGGGAAAAGACCAAGGGTCCATCGAGCCCAGCATCCTGTCCCCGACAGCGGCTAATCCAGGCCAAAGGCACCTGGCAAGCTTCCCAAACATTCTATACATGTTATTCCTGGAATTGTGGATTTTTCCCAAGTCCATTTAGTAGTGGTTTATGGACTTGTCCTTTAGGAAACTGTCTAAACCCTTTTTAAACTCTGCCAAGCTAACCGCCTTCACCACGTTCTCCGGCAACGAATTCCACAGTTTAATTATGCGTTGGGTGAAGAAAAGTTTTCTCCGATTTGTTTTAAATTTGCTACACTGTAGTTTCATCGCATGCCCTTAGTCCTAGTATTTTTGGAAAGCGTGAACAGACGCTTCACATCCACCTGTTCCACTCCACTCATTATTTTATATACCTCTATCATGTCTCCCCTCAACTGTCTCTTTTCCAAGCTGAAAAGCCCTAGCCTCCTTAATCTTTCTTCATAGGGAAGTTGTCCCATCCCCGCTATCATTTTAGTCGCCCTTCGCTGCACCTTTTCCAATTTTACTATATCTTTCTTGAGATGCGGCGACCAGAATACTCAAGGTGCGGTCGCACCATGGAGCAATACAACAGCATTATAACATCCTCACACCTGCTTTCCATGTGTTTCCTAATAATACCCAACATTCTATTCGCTTTCCTAGCCGCAGCAGCACAATGAGCAGAAGGTTTCAGTGTATTATCAACAACGACACCCAGATCCCTTTCTTGGTCCGTAACACCTAATGTGGAACCTTGCATGATGTAGCTATGATTCGGGTTCTTTTTTCCCACATGCATCACCTTGCTCACATTGAACGTCATCTGCCATTTAGCCGCCCAGTCTCCCAGTCTCGTAAGGTCCTTCTGTAATTTTTCACAATCCTCTTGCGAATTAACGCTTTGAATAACTTTGTGTCATCAGCAAATTTAATTACCTTGCTAGTTACTCCCATCTCTAAATCATTTATAAATATATTAAAAAGCAGCGGTACAATGTATATTAAATGTCAAGCCACCACTCAGTGGAGGCCCTAACATTAGGCCAACTGAGGCAGGGCCACAGGCGACACTCTTTAGAGTGGCATCTTTCCCCCTTTCCTTTCTCAACTCCCCTCCCTAGCCTACCTTCTTTTTTGTTTTTCAAAAGTCAGCAGTGGCAGTGATCCTCATACGCTGCCCTGCCACTGGCACCAGCGTCTCCTCTGCACTTCAGGCCACCTCTCTTCCTGTTCCTCGGAGTGTAACCAGGCGCCTCTGTTGTGCAGCCAGGGATAGAACAATCTCCTCCAGCCACAGGCTCCCGGTACAGTGAAGAAACAGATGTCCACCAGTAACTTCAATCTTAAGGACTTTTATTCCATGCAGGTTTCTAGTACACAGTTCCAACAGCAGTATAACACATACCAGGATTCAATACAGGCTTACAGGCTCCAGTCTGGGCTCTTTATCCAATGCACAATAAACAGTAATTCAATTCCCAAGACAAACAGTTCTTTCAGTTCATCATCACAGTTCAGTCACCAAGCAGCATTTTCTACCTTCTATCCTCTTTACCTTCAGGAGAGTTCAATATTTTAGGGACTCCTTCTACCCAAGGGTTTTCCCCTGCATCAGCTTCACAGTGAATTCAATACTTTTGGGACTTCCTCTCACCCAAGGAATCTCAGCCTGTAACTGCCAGTACTTTAGGGATCTCCTTGCCCAGGGGTTTTCAGCCTGCAACTCCTTCTCTCCTTCTGCTTCTCTCTCCTGAACTGAACTCCACTGCTGGGACTCCTTCCCACCTGCCTAATCAATCCCTGGCTTCAGCTACCACCACCAATCATTCCCCTTTCATTAGCTTCTCCACACCCATACCAGCTGAGTTGAGTATTAAACTAATGAGACCAATGATGAGCTCCTGCACACAGGGTTTCCTAACTCTCTTTCCACCTAGTGGCAGCCACTCTACACAACCTGCAAGCTTACACCCATGTCTTCCCCGATTGCAGCTAGGAGTCCAGTCCGGGTTCTTCATCTCACCCTCTGGCTCCTTGCCTGCAATGCCTTCTGGGACTTGTATTTCAGACTGAAACTGCCTTAACCCAACTATCCTGGAGGTGAGTTTATCACAGGAGACGGGCCACAGTACAGAGAAAATGCCGGTGTTGGCAGCAAGGGCACAATATGGGATCACTGCCGCCATCCACTTTTGAAAACCACACAAAAAAAAAAGAAGGTAAGTTTGGCAAGGGGGTTGAGGAAGGACAGGAGTGACCTAGTGGTTAGGGTGGTGGACTTTGGTCCTGAGGAACTGAGTTCAATTCTGGGCAAGACACTTAACCCTCTATTGCCCCATGTAAGCCACATTGAGCCTGCCATGAGTGGGAAAGCACAGGGTACAAATGTAAAAAAAAAAAAGGGGGGGGGAGGTGCAAAACCACAGCCAGGTGGAAGGAGTTGGCAGAGAGATTGTGGAAAGATTTTGGACTCAGGAGGGGGATACATGATGCTGGAGGGGCCGGGGCACCATTCCATCCCTGACCTAGGTGGCAGATTGCCTTGGGCTGCTCCTGCTACCACCTTAACTGTTATTGTCGCTGTGTACTACTAGCACACACTTATTCCCCCTATAACTGCTTAATGAATTTTATTAAAATATTCCCTAAATTAAAAAAGAAAAGAAAACTAAGACAAAATAATCCTAGTTCAGATTTCTTTGATTTGTTAACTGTTGAATAGTCTACCAGTTGTACTGAATTTCAGAGTAGTGTACTTGACTATAGGGATTATCTATACCTGAGTCACCCATTGCAGCTCTAAATGTTAGTGAATTTATGATCATAGAGATATTGAAGCACTAAAGCAAGGTAAGAAAATATTTTTTTTTAATATTAATGAAAAGATGAATTGCAAGGATTTCTCCAAGTGAAAGTTAAGGGAAACAAATTGAAATTAATCTGATATATGGAATAGGTACTTTTGTACATCAAGAGGGATTTTTGGGAGGACCATAAATAAATGGCAGATATAAAACGGAAATAGTAGTAAATCCCAGTCCATTTACAGAAGAGAGAGCTCACATGGAACTAACAAAACAAAGTGGACAAGGCCAGATGAAATGCAGTCTAAGATACTAATAAATCTTAAAGAGATGTTGGCAGCTCAATAATAGTTCTGTTCAATCAGCCATGGCTCCAGTGGACTGGACAGGAGCAAATGTAGTTCATCTTTACTAACGTGAAAGCAGGAAGGAAACCAGTAACTACATGTCTGTTAACTTTAACTCTCTGGTGAGGGAAATTAATGGAATCACTACTGATGGAAAGGAAAATAGATTGTCATGAATTATGTCCATTGCAGAATTTGAGACGGCATAGTTTTACTAGGGGAGGACAAGGTAGCGGAATACCTTTTGGGTTGGGAAGGCCAAACAAACCAACCTCTTTTATTTCCCCAAAGTTCTCTTGTTGTGATGCTGAATGAAAAAAAGGTTGGTTGGGCCATGGTCCTGGTAGCCCATCCAATTCCACCGCTTATGAAGGAAATTATTTAGAAGCATTCCACACTTGAAGCTCATTAGCAAATAAAGGGAAAGGGAAATGGGACTTCACTTGATATACCACCTTTCTGAGGTTTTTGCAACTACATTCAAAGCAGTTTACATATGTTCAGGTACTTATTTTGTACCAGGGGCAATGGAGGGCTAAATGACTTGCCCAGAGTCACAAGGAGCTGCAGTGGGAATTGAACTTAGTTCCCCAGGATCAAAGTCCTCTACGTCTTAAAAGATGAAGTTAAATTGATTAAGTCCTATTTGTAGTATACTACTCATTTCCTTTCGGCAATACAAAATATTAGGGTAACTGCAGACACTATACTGGTATTATTGGATGTAGTGTCTCTTTATACTCGTAGTTCTCAAAAAGAAGCATTATCTACAATTCAACAAATTTTGTCTAAGCGAGCTGCAGTACAGTGTGTCTCTATTCCTTTTTTGATAGACTTGGCTACTCTAGTTATAGAAAGCACTTATTTTTGGTTCCAAGGTGATTTTTACCAGTAGATTGAGAGAGTAGCCATAGGGGCATTGTTAACACCTTCAGTTGCCACATTGGTGGCAGGGGAATTTGAAGAAAGACATCTGTATGGATCACAACGGTTCCAGCACATTAAGTTGTGGAAAGATTCCTTGATAATATTTTTTTTTATGTGGGAATGAGATCAGGACAGTTTGAAACAATTTTTTTCTTTGGTTAAATTCATTGACTGCTAATCCTCAAAATTTACCATAACAAGTAATACACAACAATTGGATTTTTGGAATGTGAGAGTGTATAAAGAAGGAGGATTACTTCAAACAACATTATATAGAAAAGAGGTAGCGAGAAACACCTTCCTTTATTTCAAGAGTTACCATTCTTACCAGTTACAAATTAG
This sequence comes from Microcaecilia unicolor, assembly GCF_901765095.1. Lineage (NCBI taxonomy): Eukaryota > Metazoa > Chordata > Amphibia > Gymnophiona > Siphonopidae > Microcaecilia > Microcaecilia unicolor. The sequence continues at coordinate 489,299,702 of NC_044031.1, read as the reverse complement.
CTTGCGTATAAGCCAGTTTTTGCACATTCGTCATATTTGTTCAATTGAAGATCAGTTTGAGCATTATGTGCAAGATCTTTTTTTGAGTTTTTTTGAGAGAGGGTAATAAGGCGGTAATTAGAAAAGCAAATTTCAGAGCAAAATATGCTCAAAGAGAAGCCCTGCTATAATACTGTAATGAGAGATCTAATCAAAAGATTGTGGCAGTGTTTCCTTATTTAGTAAGAATTTCTAAAGTGATAGCTCTAATTTATAAACATTGGAATGTATTAACTGTTTTTTTCAGGGGCTACCATGCATGTAGTGTGTGCCAAATCAACACCTATCTGGTGGCAATTTTGAAGTTGGCATGTGCTGTTTCCCACAGTAGAAAATATTTTTCTATTTTATACCGTGGGGAGGCGTTCCTGGTGGTAATTGGCAGCGTGGCTACATTAGCATGTGCTGCATGAGTACTCTGTGTGTAGCATGTGAGCTCTTACCGCTAGGTTAATTGTGGTGGTAAGGGCTCTTACACGAGCACGCAGCTATGGATTGCATTACCTACAGACCTGAAATCAATTGACGAAATAAATAACTTTCGCAAATCTCTGAAGACATATTTCTTCAACAAGGCCTACAACGAGAACCAATAGCTTCACTAATCCACTTTACCAACCCACCCAGCTATGAAGGTCCACCTTCTATACTTACCCGCCTAATTACTTCCTTCTTTCTTCCCTTACTCAGTCTCTGCACATTACTAATTGTATCTGATATCCTGGAATGATAAATGTCATAACAAAACTATGAAAGCCACATTGAGCCTGCAAATAGGTGGGAAAATGTGGGATACAAATGCAATAAATAATAATAAATAGCTGTGCGCTATCTTTAATTGTAGTGCGTGGCCATTTACTGCCCCCATTAAAGAAAAGCCTTTTTCCCATCTGCGATAAAAAATGGCCCAGCATATGCCAAAAACACGTGCCCACACTACCGCAGCTTAGTAAAAGGACCCCTCATTTGTACAGTTTGTACGTTTTGGGCAGATGGTCTTTTTTTGAGCATTTTTAGATGTCCATCTGCTTTGAAAATGAGTGCCGTAGACACCCTTGTGGCTTTTATAAAATGTTCCAAAGAATACCAAAATACCCAAAATAAATATAATTGGAGGTACAATACTATGCACTAGAGAGAACCCTGCCCTTGTAACACAGAATGAACATACCTAAAATAAAATATGTAAAAAAGAGGAATTTCAGTAAGGACTCACCTTTTTCTGAAAGCCACTAGCAATCAATTGTCATCAATAACTGTGGCTTTTCATAGTGCTCTCCAAATATGTGCTAATAAACAATAGCATAATAGAAAAAATCATATGAAAAGTGTTCACATCACAAAATGAAACCTAAAAATGCTTCCTGAGGAAACTGTTCAAGTACACATTCAATGCAACAATATAAATAAGGCTGCTGCTTATCTTATATATCTTGAGTGGTGGCTGCTTGGCAGAGCTTCTGCTTCAAGTGTCTCTTCTTTAGGAGCAGTCTTCCCAAACTAGAAAGTCCAGCAACAAGAGCCTCGACGTCCACCAATTGTGTCAACTGGAGAATTATTTTCAGACCATTTCAAGTAGAGAGACTGCACTGGACACTGGTTCCAATAAAGTGGAAGATTTGGGGAACAAACTGATAGAAGTTCAGGGTGTCCAAATTAAGATTTGGTGAGTTTACATTAAAAACAAGAACAACTGGATAATAATTTGAGATGGCTCAATTTGAGAATTTTGAACTTTCTTTATGTGACCCTTATGACACCTAGGGATCTTTTTAAGAAGTATATGGTGGAGATATTTTTTAAATCCCTGTTGAATTTCTTGCCCCATTGAGCAAGATTTTTTACTCACCTTATAAAAAGCGACGAGTCTCTGGTCAACGCTCAGGCGATGAATTTCAACTGTCTTCCCTGATAGTTTGAATGTTACAGCCTGGTTAGAGACCTCCATGGAGTGTGTGGAAGATCATGTGACTCTGTGTCATTTGCTTTTAAGACAGATAGAAATCATATATTGAATTAAAGAAAGATTTGAAATTCTTTCTTCATGGGCAATTGCTTTTAATTAAAATTAAACAATGATAAAACCAAATTTTTAGTATTATGAAATTCACACAAACCATTTTTGGAGACATCCTTAATAATAAAGGGAAGTCTATTTCAATTAGAAAAAAATCTTAACATCCTTGGGGTTATCTTTGATGAGAATTTAAAGTTTGAATCCCAGTTCAAACTATTGACAACTAGAGTCTTTTATACATTAGGAAGTTGTTTTAATTTCACCGCCTATAAACTATTAGTTCAGTCTCTTATTTTATTGCATCTCGATTTTATTGTAACTCAATTTATGTGGGCTTAAATGAGCGTCTTCTGCTAAAATTGCAGATGCTCCAAAATATGGCTGCACATCTGATATTTATTTCTTCAAGCTATGACTCTGCTTCACCTTTGCTGATGAAGTTCCATTGGATTCAGGAGAAAGAGCAAATCATTTTTAAGCTTTATTCAATGTTTTTTTTTTAATTCTATATGGCTTTTCACTGATGTAGTTGTCTAAATTAGTTCATTTATCTTATAGAAATCTGACTTCAGCCAATAGGTTGCCTCTGTTACTGCAATTTCCAAGTCCAAAAGGGGTAATTTATAAGACTACATTTAATGGAATGTTTTCTTATCAATCCCCACATTGGTGGAACTCCTTGCCTTTATCTATACGGCATATATCCTGTTATTTGACTTTTAGAAAGGCTCTTAAAATGTATGTTTGAGCTTTCTTTTTTTAAATAAATAATCATAGACTGCATTGGAATTATTTGTTGTATTCTTCTTAACTTGATATATTGTAAATCCTGGGGCTACCCAGTATCTTTTAGATTGCTCACCACATTGAACTCTTTTTAGGGAACTTGCAGAATAGAAGTATAAATTATAATTGTAATTATTTTTTTAAACATAGAATGAAATTATATTTGGGGAAAACTGTTTGTTTTTTCCTGATGTGTGCAGGAGGACCCAGGAATGATGTAGGCCAATGTTTCCCAAACCTGGTCCTGGAAGCATCCCATCCAGTTAGGTTTTCAGGATATCCACAATAAATATCCATGAGATATTCAGCTTGTGCTGCCTCCACTGCATGACTCTCCTCAAGTCAGTTCATTGACTCTAATCTGTTTCTGCATACAGCTGGCACAGTTTTTTCTATCTTCAGCTGGGATAGGCCAAGCTAGGCCAGAGCAGCTCCATCTTTCCATTGGGGGAGGCTACAGGGTGTTCAGACTCTGATCCTGTCCCCTTTTCTCCTGAATTTGTGCTGCTGATGTACAAAGCATTTTTGTTTAAACAGACCCCCAAGTTTCCACTGTCTTTCCGTCCCCCCAGGGGTCTCATACCCTTCCACCATTGAGGTTGCCTATGCGGCCATGTTTGGAGTATCTGTTGGACTCAGATGAGGCCTCCATGGCATCAGACGTGGGGGAAGGCAGTTTCTCAGGGGATTCCCTTCCAGCAGCTGTAGAGGCTCTCGAAGATGAAGAGTTGCCACTGGATGAATGGGATGACCCCATGGCAGTGAGGCTTTTCTGTAAAGGGGAGCTTCCGGAACTAATGTCTGGGCTCTGGAGGTTTTAAATATCTCTTCCCTGGATGCTCATCAGGACCATCAGCTAAGCCCTCTATTATGTCTGGCACAAAGATATCCCCAAAGACCTTTCATATTCATGAGGCCATGGTGCGTCTTTATCAGCTGCCATCAGAGGAGCTGGCATCCTAATGTTTGCCCATGGTGGACTCTTTGATCACGGCAGTCATTAAGAAGACCACCTTAGTTGTGGAAGGAGCCAATCCCTTAAGGACCCTCAAATCAGAAGTTAAAATATTCCCTCAAGATGTCCTTTGAGGTGATAGTGTTGTGCCTTCAGGCATCGGTGTGCGGGTCTTATGCTGCCTAAGCCTGTCACTCGTGGGTCCAGAAAGCATCTTCGACTGAAGAGTTAGTGACCTCTTTACCGGCTCTGGAGTCTGGCCTTGCCTTTTTGACAAACCTCCTTATGATCTCCTTCAAGCTTTGGCCAAAGAGATTTTGTTGGCAGTGGTGGCTTGCCGCTGGGTCTGGTTGCAGCATTGGGTGGCTGTGGTGGCCTCCAAGTTGCACCTGGTGTGATTACCTTTTTGAGGCAAATTGTTATTTGGGGAGGATTTAGAAAAGATTGTGAAGGCCCTTGGGGCAAGGGACAGAGTGGATATTACAGGATCTAGAAAAGATCGTGAAGGCCCTTGGGAACTCCAAAGGGCAGCGTCTTCCCGAGGATAGGTCCCGAGTGACTAGTCAAGCTGGAGCTTTTTGCTCACGATTCTGGAAGGCTAAGTTTTATTGCCCAGGGCATTCGGGGTCCTTTCAGAGGCCTCACTTTCAGCACAAATTGCAGCCCTATTGCCTGCCACTAGGGATTCCCAATGATGGGGCCCTGGTTCATCCCCTGCTAGTCATTGGAGGACAGTATTCCCATTTTCTGGAGGAATAGGCCAGGGTAGCTTCAGACGAATGGGTCTTGGAGGTAATCCGGAATGGTTACAAACTCAAGTTATCCCAGCATCTATCATGCTTTTTCTTGGAATTACCTTGCAAGGCCGCTGCCAAAGTGGAGGCAGTTTGAGAGACTCTATTTGAGTTACTCCATTTGGGGGCGGTTCAACCTGTGGACATGGTGGAGCATGACTTCGGCTGCTACTCCACTTACTTCATGGTGTCCAAGAAGAACGGGTCTCTTCAACCTGTGCTCAACCTTGAGTTCATTAACAAGGCCTTGCGGGTTTGTCATTTCCAAATGGAGACCCTACGATTCATCATCGCAGCAGTTTATCCGGGAGAGTTCTTAACCTTGCTAGATCTCAAAGAGGCCTATTTACACATTCCCATTTGGACTTCTCACCAGCATTTTCTCTGCTTCTCACTGCATGCAATTTGGCCTAGCAACAGCATAAAGGACCTTCTCCAAGATAATGGTAGTTGTCGCTGCATTTCTCCAGAAGGAGGGCATACAGGTCCATCCATACTTGGATGACTGGCTGATTCGGGCGCCGTCCTACGAGGACAACATCCAGGCAACAGAGCGAGTGATCAACCTATTGCAGTCTCTTGGTTGGGTCGTCAATTTTCCCAAGTGCCATTGGATCACCTCGCAATTGCTGGAGTACCTAGGAGTGGCCTTCAACACTCATGAGATGAAAGTGTCCCTTCTGCAGAATTGCAGGCTCCGCCTGCAGAGTCAGCTGGAGGGTACTCTATGCCTGCCGGGTACCAAGGGTATGGGACTATGTGCAAGTGTTGGGATCCATGGTGGCCATGCTGGATGTCATTCCATAGGCTAGGAATCACATACATCCATTCCAATTGTCCCTGCTCTGTCGTTGGTCCCACCTCTCAGAGGATTACCTGATTCAGCTCTCTTGGTCATCACCAACTTGGGCAGCCATGCGATGGTGGCTGGAGCCTGTGAACCTGCAAAAGGGTTAGACCTTGGGAACACCGGCCTGGGTAGTGGTGACAACAGATGCCAGCCAGTGGAAGACACAGGGCACTTGGTCCCAGGCAGAAGCCTTCTGATCCATCAACTATCTGGAGCGCCACATGATTTGATTGACACTTGGACACTTTGCTCCTCTGATACAGGTCTTATGTGACAATGCAATGGCAGTCACATTATTCAACAGGCAGGGAGGCATCAAGAGTGCTCATCTGGCAAAAGAGGCTGCTCTCTTATGCATTTAGGCAGAGCCACATCTCCTCCTGCTCTCAGCTGCACATATTGTGGGCTCCTTGAATGTCCAGGCAGACTTTCTCAGTGAGAACCAGCTGGATCTGGGGCACTGGGAGCTATTGGTGCACGCCTTCATGCAGATCATGCGGCCTGGGGACTCCCGGTCCTCAACCTCATGGCCAGCAGGAACAATGCAAAGGTTCCTTTCTTCTTAAGCAGAGGCAGAGAGTTTGGATCCAAAGGGATCAATGAACTTCTCCCTATGGTGGGACGGGTCATGAGGCACATTGCCCAACATCCAGGGCAGATGATCTTGGTAGCATGGATTGGCCCAGGTGCCCATGGTATGTGGACTTAGTCCACCTGCTGATCAATTGGCCTTTGTGACTAGTGGGTCATTGAGGGCTGCTGATGCAGGGGCTTGTGGCTATGGAGGATCCATCCCCCATTGGTGTTATGGTCTGGTTCTTGAGAGAGCTCACTTAAGAAGGAAAAGTTTTCTGGACAAGGTAATTACTACTATGTCACAGGCTTGGAAGCAATCCACTTTCATGGCCTTTGTGCAGGTTTGGAGAACCTTTGAGACTTGGTGCTCGATGGCAGGACTTTCGGCTCCTTCGGCTTCAGTGGCCTCTATCATAGACTTTTTGCAGGATGGCCTAGACAAGTCCTTGTCTCTGGCCTCACTGAAGGTTCAGGTGGCCGCATTGGCATGCTTCTGGGTTTGTCTACAGGGTGCTTCTCTGGGTTCCTACCCAGACATAGTACGCTTCCTCCTTTGGGTAAACCATCTCTGGCCGCCGCGTCTGCCAATTCTTCCATCTTGGAATCTCAATCTGGTGCTTTATGCTCTGCAGAGGCCTCCCTTTGAGCCATTGGGCACTTTTGTCGTTAAAAGATCTCACACTCAAAATGGTCCTTTTGGTGGCCATCGCTTCAGTGAGATGAGTGTCAGAGCTGTAGGCTCTGTCCTGCAGGGATCCCTTCTTTTGATTTATGGAGGCTGGGGTTTGCATTAGGACAATACCTTCCTTTCTGCCGAAGGTAGTTTCGTGATTTCACTTGAATCAACCACTTTTTCTCCCAGCGTTTCTCTAGGAAGATTATACAACCGAGTTCTGGGCACTGCAGTGCCTCGACGTAAGGCACATCCTTCTCAGATACCTGGAGGTTACCAATGATTTCCATCAGTCTGATCATCTTTTCGTTCTTCAAGCGGGTTGCAAGAAACGTGACATGGCTTCAAAAGCCACGGTGGCCCGGTGGCTCAGAGAGGCAATTGCTTTGGCGTACTTGGCCATGGGAACGTCACCTCTGTCACAACTGAAAGTGCATTCCACCAGAGCACAGGCTACTTCCTTTTCCGAGTACCGTTTCATTTTTTTGGATGAGATTTGTAGGGTGGCCACTTGGTCGTCGGTGCATACATTCTCTAAACATTACAGGATTGACATGTCAGTGCATCAGAATGCGGCTTTTGGAGCTTTGGTTCTGGCCGCTGGGGCGGCATTGTCCCGCCCCACTTGAAAACTGCTTTGGTACATCCCACAAGTCTCTGGATTGATCTGTGAAATGCTATGGAACGTAAAATTAGTCCTTACCTGATCATTTTCTTTCCATTAGTCCCAACAGATCAATCCAGAGGTTTGCCCTTTTTGTGTTCTCATTCGAGCAGGTGGCCTGTTCTGTTGTGACAAGTTGAGTTCTGGCATTTGATTAAAAAAAAACAAGCAAACAAAAGAAGACTTCTTTATGTTAGTAGGAAGTGGTGCTGTATGCACTTTCTCCTGCAGGAGTGGTTGAGGGGCTTGCATGGCCTTTATAGAAGCAGGAGAGGAATATTCTGTGGTATTTTCATGTTCCTTCAACTGCTTTGGTATCGACAATTCTGAGGTTCAGGCTGCTGCACGTGACCACATATAGCAAACCTCTGAAGTTCTCTCTATCTCCACCTGCAGGTAGAGGGACATAACCCACAAGTCTCTGGATTGATCTGTTGGAACTAATGGAAAGAAAATGATCAGATAAGGACTAATTTTACCTTTATGCGCACAACTCCTATAATGTGCTATACCTAAATTCTAAGTCGCATAGTTGGAAAGGGGGTGTGGATGTTTCTAAATTCTATGCACATCATTATAGAATACACCTGATCTGTACCTAATTTAGGCATCAGGATTTACACCAAGCAAAACGTGGCCTAAATGGAGGCAACTAAATTTAGTCATGTGATGAGCCGCTTGGTGTATTATATATACCATGTGGAAATTTAAGTCTATTCTATAAAATTTAAGCATACTTAAGAGAATACAATGCTGTATACCTCTAGTAGCATTATAGAAATGATAAGTAGAAGTAGTAGTAGTTTTTCTTGATGTCATTTTTCCCCATATGTCTGTGGCCTCTCCTATTTAGGGAACTAAGGGGCAGTGAGTAGAATTTTTTTATGTTATGGTAACGTTTCCTTTTAAAAGTATTTTTTGTTTCTATAGCCCTGTTTTCTGTCTCAAGAATTCTTACTTGCATTGCATTTTGATAAAACTTCTATAAAAACAAATAATCTACATAGGGCTCTGTTTACAAAGGAGCATTAGCGTTTTTAGTGTAGACTCCCATAGAAATATTATAGGCATCTACATGGTTAACGTGTGCTAACTTTTAGTGCATGCTAAAAATGCTAGCTCGCCTTTATACACAGGGCCCATATTGACTGTCAGGCTTATTTTCGATAGGGCGCCCATCTCTTGACACAAATCGGGAGATGGGCGTCCTTCTCTCAAGGTCGCCCAAATCGGCATAATTGAAAGCCGATTTTGGGCATCGCCAACTGCTTCCTGTCGCGGGGATGACCAAAGTTCCCAGGGACGTGTTGGAGACGTAGCGAAGGCGGGACTGGGGCGTGCCTAACAGATGAGCGCCCTCATGCGATAATGGAAAAAAGAAGGGCGTCCCTGACGAACACTTGGCCAACTTTACTTGGTCCTTTTTTTTTAATGACCAAGCCATAAAAATGTGCCCTAAATGACCAGATGACCTCCCCTGACTCCCCCAGTGGTCACTAACCATCTCCCACCCCGAAAAAAAAACAACTTTAAAAACTTTTGTCTTTTTTTTTAGAGTATGGGTGAAGGATGTCCTTTGCTATGCCTCTGTCCCTGTGATAGCAGTTGAGGATGTCCAAGATGTGGATGTTTCTGTGAGACGGATGTCCATGCCTTGTCTCTGACACCCCCTTTATTTATTTAGATTTTGGATCACAAGTAACAGCAGTGGTATTTAAACTGGTCACTTCTGGATTGCAAGACCAGTGCTCTAACCACTGGGCCACTCCTCCTTTCTACTCCACTCCCTTGAAATTTGGCCGTCCCTGTGTGTGCGTGTGTGGGGGGGGGCAGTATGCAGGTCCCTGGGGGGGGGGGAGGTATATGTGTGTCAGAAGAGGTATAACAAAGGCGTGGATGTTCTTCTTTCAAACGTTTTGGATGTCCTCAACTGCCCCCCTCCCACAGGGATGGCCAAATCTCAAGGGAGTGGAGTGGAGGAGTAGCCAGAGCACTGGTCTTGCTATCCCGAGGTGGCCAGTTCAAATCCCACTGCTGCTGCTTGTAATCCAAATAAATAAAGGAGGTGTCAGAGGCATAGCAGACATAGATGTCCTTCTCACAGAAATATCCAGGCATGGACATCCTTCTCACAAACATCCACATTGTGGACATCCTCAACTGCCATCGCAGGGACAGAGGCATAGCAAAGGACATCCTTCACCCATACTCTTAAAAAAAAAAGGCAAAAGTTTTTAAAGTTGTTTTTTTCGGGGTGGGAGGTGGTTAGTGGCCACTGCATGCCTTTTTCTATTCAGTTAGTGCATCAGTTAGCCCACTGCAGTGCCCCCTAGGTTGCCCGGCTGGTGTCCTGGCATATCAGGGGTCCAGTGCACTACGAATGCTGGCTCCTCCCTTGACCAAATGACTTGGATTTGGTCGTTTTTGAGATGGGCGTCCTCGGTTTCCATTATCGCCGAAAACTGGGGACGACCATCTCTAGGGACGACTATCTCTAAGGTTGACCTAAATGTTGAGATTTGGGCATCCCTGACTGTATTATTGAAACGAAAGATGGCCGCCCATCTTGTTTCAATAATATGGGTTTCCCCGCCCCTTCACGGGGACATTCTGCGAGGACGCCCTCAGGAAAACATGGGTGCCCCATTCGATTATGCCCCTCTGTGTCACCTGACTATTGACCAGGTGGTTTTTAAAGCATCAGAGAGGATTCAACTTAGTTAGATTGTCTCTCTAAGCAGCTTATATTCACATTTTCTGAAATGCTTTTACTATGAAGTCAACCCATTGCTATTTCTTTTAAACAAATGAAGGTTATTTTATGAAGAAAATGTCATTGGAAAGAACTCCATTCATTACTTTAATATTGTATGAGTCAACTATAAAAGTTCAAATGAAAGTGACTAGATGTATTTGCAAAATTGAATGAGAGAGGTTTAAATGACAATGCATATTATTATATCAAATCCTAATTGTCATGGCTATTTAATACTTTGTGCATAATACACGATCCACCCACACATTTTTGCTTGGATGATAATGATAAATAGAATGCAGAACATAGTGAGGAACATTTTCAAAGACACAGATGCCTTTTGCATGGGTAAAAAGCAGATAATCATCCCAAATCCTTTATAACTATGTAGGTTGCCTTTTATCCAGCAGAAAGTGCACACGTTTTCTTAATTCCTGCTCTTGCTGTCTCAGAGGAATGAGGCATTCTAGAACATATGGGTGAGAATATGCTTTGGAAGCATGATTTGGTACTCTGTAGTTATACTGCTAATGCACATATTTCATGCCCATCAGCCATTTATTTATTTATTAATGTATTTATATTCCACATTTTCCCCACAGAGATGCAGGCTCAATGTAGCTTACATAAACCAGAGAGAGAGAGAGAGAGAGAGAGAGAGAGAGAGAGAGATCTCCGGGTGATATCAGATACAAATTAGAATAATAGAGTAGAAGAGCAAGCAAGAAAGAATACTTTACATAGAACAGTACAGAAGAATAGGACTAAACAGGATCCACATATGCCAGCTGGCAGAGGACAGAGTCCTACATTGTTCCCGGTAAAAATGCTTTGGTAAACAGATGCATTTTCAGCGCCTTTCGAAAAGTAAGGTAGTCTCTCAGACTGGTGATGTCTCTAGGAAGTGCATTCCATAGTTGCACGCTGATGAAGGGAAAGCTTGACGCCTGAATCGAGCCATGCTTACAGCCTTTCCAACTGGGGTAGTGCAAGGTGAGATATAATCACCATTCAGATATTTATAGTGCTAATGATTGAATCGCCATCTACAACAGTGGTCCTAACCCTTCCCTCATAGGTAAACACCCCTGGAGACATCCTTGATATGACAAGATATTGCATTACCCAAAGGAAAGGTCATGGCGACAAGATTACTTTCTGCCATTCGAAAGTTCTCCATTGGGGTGAATTCCTTCAAAGCAGCACAGAGGTAGGACTTCTCTGCTATGCCTCTGAAAATCATCTCTATATACTTATCTGTCTGCTTTTGCGCCTTCAAATCTAGCTTTCATTTTCTGAGCACCAAGAGGGCTTTGCACTAAGTCTGCACACATGATCTCTTACCAAGTGAGATAATAATAAATGTAGTAAGTGATGCAAGGGATTAAATAGCTGCCATTTTATTACTGGACTGCTGTCTGTATCTTAATATAGGTGAGTGCATTAGTTGTCTAACGTTGCTAAGGGAGTAAGGGATACTCAAACTAATATAAATGTCCTTTTTTATTGAAAGAGGCATTTTCAATATGACGTTCAAATGGTGAAATAAATGTTTACTGGAAAATGTCTAAAAATGGAAGTCCATAATGGAAGAACTAAACATATTCTGATATTCAAAAATACAACCCCCCCCCCCCCCAAAACAAAACAAAAACATTTCTAAAGAGGACACACTGCAAAAATCATTTCCGCCAATTGAAAATAAATTGCAACTGCACAAAACATGCAATGGTGGTGCAGGTCCCCACATCGAGAATACTTCCACGGTAACAGCAGGACATTCTTTTCACATGTAAAACATGCATAGCTCTCTCTATATCTATCTATCTATCTATCTATCTATCTATCTATCTATCTATCTATCTATCTATCTATCTATCTATCTATCTATCTATACCTTTACATGTGGAAGAAATATTCCTCAGTGTGCACAGCTATGACACTGCACAAAGAGCCCAATTTCTCCATGCAGGAGTCAGAGCTCCTAGTCTTTCTGTGCCTACAGCAGACAAATCTTTAAGCACCGCCACTACCTGCCTCTTCACAGTGTCTCCATGAGGACATGGAGATCTATAAACATCAGCTTGGAAAGGTGAGTGTGAAGCATTGCCCACAGGATCACATCACCACTCATGTGCAAACACTGTATATAGGCAAGGTCACATACAGTGAGATCCCTTTGGTATTGCTTTTTCATAACAAAGAATAACAAAACATTGCTGAAATCAGAATGTACAGAACATCCAGTGAAAAGTAATGTTGAGTTCCCCCTTCACTACCATGAAATGCTAAAATGAGTGCCTGCACATATCTGGATGTCCTTTACTTTCCCTCCTTCCCAATTTGTCTGTAGCCATCTGTCACAAGCTATATGAGGAGCATTGCACAACATGTTGTAAAAACTAATAATGTATGTGATGCCAAGAAGGCCCATCATCTGAACCCTGTCTCCACCAATTTGTATTTTGCAGGCATTTTGGCATCCACTGGGACTTTGAGTCATTCGGTGCTGGGCAGGCGCATTCCGAGAGAAGACCCTGCCCTAATCTGGCACATGAGGGAGTGCCTCAGGGCACAACATGAGTACTACAGACTTAGCCAGTGCTTTTTTTGTAGAAAAAAAGGTGCCGGTACTCATTATGGGCGGGGTCACCACATATGGCTCCACCCGTATGATAGCCACACCCACATTAGCCACACCCCTTATACCAGCTATGGCGCATATAAACATACATTATTGAAAATATTATACTAGTATAGGAGAAAAAAATAACGTGATTTTTTTCATTAGAAATAATTTCTGTAAGCTGTTACAGCTCCAGTATACCCAGTGCAAAGTAAGACAGCAGATGTAAGTTCTCAAATTGGACATATTTCAAACACTAAAATGAAAATAAAAAGATTTTTTCTACTTTTGTTGTCTGGTGACTGTTTTTCTTTCCATATTGGTCCCAGTCTCTGATTCTGCTGCTCTCTATCTGTTCCCTTACCTCCGTTTCCAGGGCTTCCTTTCCATTTATTTCTTTACTTTCCGCCTTTCTTCTTCATTTCTTGTCCTACATCCGTAAGTAAAAGCTGGGTCCTCCGCAGACTTCACCAGTGGATCCAGCTTCTGCCTATTTTCTTCATCTATGTGCAGACTTTCTCCTCTCTTCCTTTCCCCTCATCTCATCTCTCACTCTTCCCTTCCCTCCATCCATGTCCAGCATTTCTTCTCTCTCCCTTCCCTCTCCTCCATCCATGTCCTGCAACCCTCCTCTCACCTGCCCCTCTCACCTGCCCCCCCTCCATCCATCCATGTCCAACGATTCCCTTGGATCCCCTGCCCCCCCCCTCCAGCCATCCATACCCACCCCGTGATTCCCTTGGCTCCCCTGCCCCCCCTCCAGCCATCTATATCCACCCAGTGATTCCTTTGCCTCCCCTGTCCCCTCCTCCAGCCATCTATACCCACCCAGCGATTCTCTTGGCTCCCCTGTCCCCCCCTCCAGCCATCTATACCCATCCCGTGATTCCCTTGGCCCCCCTGTCCCCCCCTCCAGCCATCCATACCCACCCCACAATTCCCTTGGCTCCCCTGTCCCCCCCTCCAGACATCCATACCCACCCCGCAATTCCCTTCGCTCCTCTGCCCCTCCTCCAGCCATCCATACTCATCCCGCAATTCCCTTCGCTCCCCTGCCCCCCTCCAGCCCTCCATACCCATCCCGTGATTCGCTTTGCTCCCCTGCCCCCCTCCAGCCATCTATATCCACCCAGCGATTCCCTTGGCTCCCCTGTCCCCCCCTCCAGCCATCTATACCCACCCAGTGATTCCCTTGGCTCCCCTGTCCCCCCCTCCAGCCATCTATTCCCACCCAGCAATTCCCTTGGCTTCCCTGTCCCCCCTCCACCCATCCATACCCACCCCGCAATTCCCTTGACTCCCCTGTCCCCCCCTCCAGCCATCCATACCCACCCCGGAATTCCCTTCGCTCCTCTGCCCCCCTCCAGCCATCCATACTCATCCCGCAATTCCCTTCGCTCCTCTGCCCCCCCTCCAGCCATCCCGTGATTCCCTTCGCTCCCCTGCACCCCCCCCAGCCATCCATCCCCACCCCGCGATTCCCTTCGCTCCCCTGCCCGGCATCTATACCCACTCCGCGATTCTCCTTGACCCCCTGCCTCTGTCGCAGCTGCCGTAGTGAAAGGCCATCAGCCTTCCCTTCATTTGCTGTCAGTGTCCCGCCTTCTTCTGACATCATTGCATGAGGGTGGGACACGACAGGAAACGAAGGGAAGGCTGACGGCCTTTCACTACGGCAGCTGCGACAGAGGCAGGGGATCAAGGAGAATCGCGGAGTGGGTATAGATGCTGGGCAGGGGAGCGAAGGGAATCGCGGGGTGGGGATGGATGGCTGGTGGGGGCAGTGGAGCGAAGGGAATCACGGGATGGCTGGAGGGGGGTAGGGGAGCAAACGGAATCGAGGGATGGGCATGGATGGCTGGAGGGGGAGGGCAGGGGAGCGGATGGGGGGCAAAAAAAAGGTGCCGGTACACCGTACCGTTGCGTACCGGCACAAAAAAAGCACTGGACTTAGCACCCCTATAACAGCTTTGTCCCCGATCATGGCCTGGGTATGCTGCTACCCTCGTTACAGTGTGCCCAAAACCCCCATATCTACTAGAATGTGTTGCAGCCAATCCCCAACTGTGAAATGACATGGAAAGAAAGGGGAAAGGGGGGAAGCCCTTTGGATAGCAATCTCCAGTGACCAATACAAAAGTACCCAGCATGTCACACCCATCTACCTAGCACATTGCAGCTGCTAGGGCAGTGGAAATAAGACAGTAACCCCAAATACCCATGGTGGGGCTCAATTCCACATTCCTTATAGTTGAAGCACACAACCATAACCCCTACACCAAAGACATATGTGACAAAGAAGTGTTAAGGGAGGACAGTACACTGATCACAGAGGGCCATCACAGTATCAGTTGCCCCCCAAATGGATGGTTTGCCATGCCCCCTAACCCATACTCATTGGAGGGTATAGCACTGTCAGCTCCCAAGATCGGTATGCTACCCTGTGAGACATCCCTCAAAACCCAAGCTGGGTATCCCTGAAATCTCCACATTATAGTGGACCCCCAACCCCCCTTATGGAAATTCCCATCTATGTGTACACCTGCCCTCCCCTGGGTGGGCCTCATTGATAGCACCAGGTTCTCAGGTAGGTGGGTGAGAGGTTAAGAATACACATCAAAGTACATGCTGAAAGGCTGGTTATCAGGGCCCATGTTCCAACAATTCAACATGGAGTACTGGTTAGAAGGCATGCCTGCAGCCACTTAGGTGACCGAGTGGAAGGTCCTTGTATCTGTAATGTTTAGGTGCCTTTCCCCTCCCCCCCTTGGCCCATTACCAACCAGTGTATATTCCTGCTTTCTAAGCTTCTGTGTTCCTCTCACTGTGCCCCCAGCTCCCCACACCATTTCCACAATCCTTCCTTCTGTACCTACCTGGCTGTGTGGCTGTCCATCTCCATAGCCTCTGAGGTACACAGTGCACTATACCCCTTGGTTCCTGCAGTGTTGGATGTAGAGGCATATATCTTTGGGTTGCCTGACAATAGCATTCCTCATCATCTGTGTTTGAGAAGTGCACATGGAGGGGTATGTTCAGGAAGACTACAGCAGACTGTCAGGTTAGCTAGTGCAACAGACACATTTTCTCTACATTCCCTATGCAGGCAAGGACATAGAGTCTGTTATAGATCCAGGAGTCAGTAGCCAGCAGGCAGTTCAGGTACATCGGGAGGAGGAGGGCAAATCAGTGACTGCTGAGGGCTCACAGAAGGGCATCATGGGAAAGGAAGAGCATGCTGAGGACACCAGCCAGGAGCCACCTGCAGGAGATGAAGAGCAGGAGCAATTAGTGATTGAACCCACCACCCGCCTTGCAGCATTTGCAGATGGTCCAATCGAGGCAGATGAGGCTGTTGAGGAACCACAGCCAGCCTGTAGTGGACCAGGTGGTCAACAAACTGTTGGTGCAGAATTTGAAGTTTGCAGATTACCAGCAGCAGAAGCTACATCTGCTGCATGAGGGGCTCCAATTCCACAAGAATGCAGGCAGCTGCTGCAGAGCATGCAGCAGGAGAGCAGCCCAGAATATCTAGCAGCAGCATCTGGGGATCCGGCAAGATCTCCAGGATTACATGGAGGCTTTGGTGAGCACCTTGCCCACCTCATGCACCTGAGCCTCCAACTGGAAACAGTGAGGCTACCAGTTCTGCAGTAACAGCCTCCACACCAGCTACAGGTTGCACCAGAGCCACATCCACCATCCAAGTGTCCAAGGATTAGACACACAGCACCCCAGGCTAGTAGGTCAACTATAAGGCCAGGTTCCTCAGGGGCAGCTGATGCTACCTTGATGGGTGCTGAACCCAGCAGTTGATCAGCCACCTGGCCAATCAATTGACCAGATTTCCAGGGTGCAGCAGAGGCAGCAGGATGGATTGTCAACTGTGAGGACAATGGTAGCCCCACAGGGGAGGACTCTGACACATTTTCTGCTCCTGCAGGACCCGGGCTATTGTCATCAGCTTAGACACAGGGTGGGAGAGGTGGATTCCAGAGGGGACAGGGAAGGGTGAGGATGATGTAGGGCTGTAAGCCACTTAATTTACATGCTGTGGTGGTGTGTGCTTGGGGAGAGGGGTGGGGGGTGCGTGTGTTTAGGGAAAGGGGATGGATGAAGGGGGTTGTGTGCTGGGGGAGTGGGTGTGGTGATGGTGGGGGTAGTTACAGAGGTGCCGCATACAAATAAATAGTACACTTATCTTTACTGAAAATTGTAGTAAGTGAAAAATTCTTTTATTATTGGCCATTTGCTAAGTGGTAAAACATTTGTTTGTGAGAATTGTTTATGTTTAGTTTTAATCAATACTGATAAAATTCAACTACCTCCACCTTGAACAGTTTGCCATGTGAGCAATGTTAGTGATGGAATTTTGCCTTTCATGTTGAAGTATTTTTTTAATGGGTCATATGTTTAATGGCAAGTAAAAAAACATTGTGAACATTGTTTATGTTTGTTTCTAGTTAATAGTGATCCAGTCCAACTACCACAGATGCAGGTTTTTGTAATCAAAATGCTGTTGTACGTTTCTATGGGCGTCAGGGGTAAGATTTTTGTCTCAGTGCTGTCTCTGTGACAAGCAGATAAGTGATTGCTCTCGTCTTGCATATTTATTACTTACAATTCATTTTGTTATTCAATCTTTTTATTAACTAATGAGTATATTTAATTTATAGAATTAAGAAAGCTTTTGTTAAAGTTTGAGAAGATAACTGAGTTACCAATAGAGGAGACAGATGATTGAGGGGGTCTTTTACAAAGGAACGCTAGCGTTTTTAGTGTGCAGTAAATGCCAGAGATGCCCATAGATAATAACTTAACATACGCTCTGATTTATCATATTCAAATTCACCTAATTATTCAATGGTCAATTGAGTCCTAGGATCATAGCAGGATCTATCAGATCAGCGTACATTCCCCTAATTTGGCTAAAATCTGATCTGATTGATCCTACTATGATCCCAGGACTCAATTGACCATTGAATAATTAGGTGAATTTCAATATGATGAAGCAGAGCATATGTTAAGTTATTAGATTGTAAGCTCCCTTCTATATTAATGATAATTGGTGCTTTATGACCATAGGAATATATAGGCATCTCTAACATTTAGCACATGCTAAAAACGCTAGTGCATGTTTGTAAAAGGGGGTCCTGAGAGCACTATATAAACTGTAACCTAATCCTACACCAACTGTTAACCAAGGGTCCTTTTACCAAGGTGCGCTGAAAAATGGCTTGCAAATAGTGTAGGCGTGGGTTTTGGGCATGCACCAATCCATTTTTCAGCGCACCTGTAAAAAAGGTCTTTTAAAAATTGTTACCGCAAATGGATGTGTGGAAAAATCAAAATTGCCATGCGTCCATTTTGGGTCTGCGAACTTACCACCAGCCATTGACCTAGTGGTAAAGTCTCATGCGGTAACCAGGTGGTAATGACCTACGCGTGTCAAATGCCATTTGGCGCGCGTTCGAAAATAAAAATTATTTTTGGGCTGTGCGTATCGGATGTATGCCAAAAATGAAATTACCACAAGAGTCTCATGGTAGCCGGGAGGTAACTCAATTTTGGCGCATGTTGGGCACGCGTAGATGCTGACGCGGCTTAGTAAAAGGGCCCCCAAGTTATTTGTTTTACAAAAACTGTAACCAATTTACTTCAGACTCTTGTAACCTAATTCAGCACTAACTGTTAACCAAGTTCCTTGGTTTTACAAAAACTTTAACCTATTTACTTGAGACTCTTGTAAGCCACATTGAACCTACCCATACATTGGAAAATGTGGGATAGAAATGCAAAAGTGCAATACAATACCGGTTTGTAGCTGGCACTATCCCCTGGATTCTATATATTGCGCCTAGTGTTCCACGCTGAAATCCAAGCATATTCTCTAACAATGCACATAACTTAATTGGCTTAACACGCTAATTAGTGTTGATAACTGCAATAAACGAGCATTAATGAGCACTAATTGGTAATAATTAGAATTTATATGCATAACTCGCTAAGCATATTCTGTAATGCAGAGAGCCTAAATCCTAATGCATGCAGCCAAAAAGGGGAGTGGTTATGCATGGAGAAATGGGTGTTTCATGGGCATTCCAAAATTTGCGTGCACCATTATAGAATATGCCCCTCTCTGCCTAAACCTACTCGCCGATATTTACACCACATTTCCCTTGGTGTAAATGGACATGTGCAGTTTTAAGCACTGTGATATCAACTAAGCATATTCTATATACAGCACGTAAATCTAGGTGCCATTTATAGAATACGCTTAGGTGGGAATTTATTCCACGTGGAGTTTTCAGGCGCGATATACAGTATCTGGCCCTATATGTTATCCAATAGCCTGCATAAAAAATCTCTGATGTCAACTTTATGTTGTTTTCATTAGTTTTCAAATATGGTTTGTCTTAATCTTTTTTAACCTTTTGACTGTTTCATTAGAGAGCAGCGTTTTGTTCCCCTTTTATTTTTTTTGGTACAAACTATGATCATGGCAAAGTATAGGACATGAATGTCATTGTAGCTGCATTGGGATATTTTTGTCCTAAAATGGCCACATAGACATTCATATAGAGGAGTAACCTAATGATTAGAACAGGTGGCTGACCCCAGTTCCAGTCCCATTACAGCCTATTGTGAATATTGTTTTTAATTGTGAGCCCTTCAGGGACAGAAAAATACCTACTGTTACTTCCCTTACTCCCTGCTCATTTGGAGCAACTTTCTGTAGGATGTGCCACGCATCTTTTTGGATATATATATCCCTTCCCCTTCTGAATTTGGAGTTGGATGTCAAATTTTGACCCCTCACTAGTACTATCCAAAATATGCCCAGAGCATACCCCCAAGCCCTAACCAACATACTGTAGTTTTAGACATTCATGTCCTGACTTTATAACATTGGAATTTGGACATCTATGCAATATGGATGTCTAAATGCTAGTTTGTTTGTTTGTTTGTTTGTTTTAATGTCAAAATACAAATAGAGCTTCTAAAATAAGGTCCACAGTGTAACACCACCAGACTAGGGTAACTACCAATAACAAAAACATAGGAAGAACCCCAAAAAGGCACATGAGGTGGTGAATAAAGAGAAAATAAATGCAATTAAGATTCCATAAAGACAGGTTGGAATGAAAAGGTTTTAATTTTTGATGAGAGCACTGTGGATTAGGAAGCATCTAGGAGATCAGAATGCAGTTTGGCCAAGAAAAAGTCCTAAATATGAAATCACATGAAAGTAGTAAACTTGATTTCATTCTGAAGGTGATAGAAAGAAAAATGTGAGAAAGGAAATAGAGGGGGCCTTTTACTAAAATAGAGGGGGCCTAAATAGAGGGGGCCTTTTACTAAAAATAGAGGGGGCCTAAAATGGCCTGCGCTGCTGTAGGCGTGTTTTGGTCATTTTTTCAGTGAGCCTGGAAAAACGGCATTTTTTTTTTGTGGCTGAAAATGGATGTGCAGCAAAATTAAAACTAACCTGAGACCTTACCGCCATTCATTGACTTAGCAGTAAGGTCTCACTCGCTAACCGGGCAGTAAGTGGCCAGCACGTGTAAATTGCCAATTACTGCCAGGTAAGTGCCACGCAGTAGAAAATAGAAAATATTTTCTACCGCATGTTTTGGACTTGCGCCAAAAATGGAATTACCACCCAGGGCATGCGGTAGCCAGGCAGTAGTTCCAATTTGGAGCATGTTGGACACGCGTAGGCGCCTACATACCTTGGTAAAAGGGCCCCAGAGAAAGGTCAAGAGATTTATTATGATGATCACCGATGAGAGATGCACAAAAGCAAGAAGGTGATGATCAGGAATTTTCTTTTTAACATGAAATCCGATGGCAAGTCAAAGGATATAATGTAACAGAGGAATAGTGTGGGAAGGAACTGAAGGTGGTAGAATAGGCACACAACAGTTTTCTGGGAGCTCTGAGTCATAGTAATCTAAGCAGGAAAAGAAAATAGCAGATGACAAGTCTTTAATGATCCCTACTTGTTTTAAAACCATTTATAAATCTCTAATTACCATTTCTAAATCCCTGTTTAGACAATTATAGTATAAAGCACTGAAAATAATAGCATGTAAACTAAAATAAAAATGTAAATTAAACCGTTAAGTACATGACCAAAAAATCTGTAAATATACACTCACTCTTCATCAGTTGTGCCTCCATAGAATGTGCTTTATGCAGTCAAGAATGTAAAAAAAATTGTTCTGCTTTCCATTTCCTCTTTATATCATGTTTAATTGATTTATCTTCCCTTCCCTTCACATTTCATTTTGTTTCATTTTTTTTGTTTGTAACGAGAACTATGTTTCAATAGTGTGCACAAATACATTTATTGCATGCTATTTTAAAATAGTGCAAGCTCCTTAAAAAAATGATAAAGGAGATTTTAGTGAGCACTAATTAAAAATAACGCACACCAAGGACCTCCTTTACTGAAGTATGTTAAATATGTGGGAAATAGAATGCAAACTTTGGACAAATTCTATAAGTGGGTTCCAAATTTGGTTGCCGATAAAAATTAGTGCTAAGCGCTATTCTATAAATGGCACTCAGAGTTGGGCACCATTTATAGAATAGCATTTGACGCTGGGATTTGCGCCTAATTTTGGGTGCGAGGATTTATACCAACTAAAACCTGGTGTAAGTTCTCACACCTAATTTAGACACAGATTTCCCTTATTCTGTAACACTGCGGGCAAATTCCAGGAACGCCCTTGATCCGCCCATGCCCCTCCCAAGGCTAGGTCCCCTTTTCTGATACCATGCATAAAATTTATAGGTAGATCCTAGTGCCTAAAGATGAATGCATACATTTAAATTAATGCCAATTAGCACCAATAGTTATTAGTGCCCAATGATCAGTGCTAATTGCTTGTTTGTCAATTAAATTGTGCATGCAAATGACCACTTTAGCCATTAACAGAATAATGCACACCAATTTTATTTAGTTATGCATTCTTGCATCCCATCTAAAAACAAATTTTGATTCAAAGAGACTTACAACTTACATTTTGGTGGAGTTACATTAGTGTTGTGGAATGTGGAGAGGGCATCTATATTTTGTGTTCCTTTGACAAACATGAAATAGGGGTGGAGATTGCACCTTCTACTTAATAAGGGTAATTTAATAAACCATTTTTGTGGATAAAACACTAATTTACACACATAAGTGGGTTCTGGATAAAAGTGCAAGCCATGACATGATGGTGTGTATTTTGCTTGTAGGTGTGTACAGGGGTAAGAATTTGCAAGTATATATGTAGATTATAAAATAGGCTAATAATCTAGGCATATACATTTACACCAGCTCAGTTTCAGGTAATGTAAAAATGATCAACCTGTCAGTCACTGGTCCTAGGGTGTCTACTATATCATTTTTTTTGGAGGAAAGGATAAAAGTACCTGTGTCCAGGGGCCAGACATCTTGTATGCTCCACAGGCATTCAGGGAAGGAAAAGAGGCTCCAGGGCCCTAAGGGGGCTCAGGCACAGCCTGGAAAGTAGATTTCCTTCTGGTTGATATTCAGCCACCAGTATTCAGTGCCGGGCCATGTGTGGACGCAGACACAGAATATCCAGGGCCAAATAGTGCTGCGCTGGCCATTGGAGCTTATGCAAATCTCAGATAATATTCAGCCGGGGCTTGAGTAAGACAGTTATGTGAGCCCTGGCTGAATATCAGCTAGGACCTTTATAAACTTGCAGGGTTGTTAGCAGCCCTTTGAGCCCCCTCCTTCCCCCTCCCCTGGCCTGTGACCTTAAGTACCTCCTTTCCATCTCTTGCAATGATCTTCCCATCTCCAGAGGCCCCCAGAACTACCTTCAATCCCTGGTGGTCTAGTGGGGGCAGGAGTGACCCTCCCCTTGCTCCTGCCCCTAGCAGCGGCTTCCCCAATATGGCTGCCACTACCTCTTATGGCAGCCTCACAGTATTTCTGCAGTACCATAAGGCTACAGTACTACTAGGGGGCAGGAGCAAGTGGAGATTGCTCCTGCCCCCATCACCCTCACTAGACCACCAGAGATTGAAGATAGCCTGGGGGGGGGGGCTACTGAGATGGAGGGTTGGGGGGTCATCAGGGAATGGGAGGGAGGTACTTAAGTTCACGGGAGGGAGTGTTGCCATTCTGAGGGGGTAGTGTGGGAGATCGGGAAGGTAACCGATCTCCAGTCGATGCTCAGACCGGTGCCCAGTTGCCTTCACCCCTAAAGTTAG
Source organism: Microcaecilia unicolor (assembly GCF_901765095.1). NCBI lineage: Eukaryota > Metazoa > Chordata > Amphibia > Gymnophiona > Siphonopidae > Microcaecilia > Microcaecilia unicolor. The sequence goes on along the minus strand of NC_044031.1, from coordinate 489,276,731 downwards.
GACAGTCTTTTTTCTGTCCTAACTTTATGTGGTTGCTCAGCCGGTTAGTAAGATCAATTCCCTCTGCAGCTCTATATGTCCCTGGGCAAGTCAATTAGCCCTCCATTGCCACAGGTACAATATATAACTTAGACTGTGAGCCCATTAGGGACAGTGCAAAGTACCTATAACAGAAATTGTAAACAGCATAGTCGCCTCAGGGCTCACTTGCGGTATATCATGCTGAAATAAATAAATAAAATAAATGAAAATCTCTGCTAACTAACTAGCTTTCCACACCACTTTCTCTGCATCACCACAAAGTAGCTGGTTTCGGCATGGGCAGTCAGAGAGGGGTATTCAGCGGCCTCTCCTGCCTCCTTAAATCGCTTTGAACAATGACCCCCCTATGGACAAGTTGGTCAACCATAGGGAGGGCTGTTATTCCTAAAGGAGACCTGTTGTTAAAGAAACTGAAAGGAAAAGAAATTGAAGAGACTTGGGGTATATTGTCTGAAGGTGTAACTTGAAAGGAATTCAGGAGCAGAAGGAGCCAAGGGCTCAGAGCAGTAGAGCCAGAGGAACCACCTACCCTAGGACTGGTGTTTTCCTTAGTGGGTCCAGCAAGATGCCTCCTTTCTTTACCACTGAGAGACCCAAAGCATTCGGTACCTGTGACTACTCACCCTGTACAGTCAAACATGGAGAATTTTGTGATTTGTGTAGTTGTGAATTTTCTACATTTACTTTCATGGGAATCAGAATAAAGTTCACTAACCAGCTTATTTTCGAAAGAGACGGACGCCCATCTTCTGACACAAATCGGGAGATGGACGTCCATCTCAAAAACAGGTATAATCGAAAGCTGAATTTGGACGGCCCCAACTGCTTTCCGTCACGGGGACGGGTGAAATTCTTGGGGGCGTGGCTGAACAGTAGCAAAGGCGGGACAGGGGCGTTCCGGGGTGTGGTTAACAGATGGACCTCCGTGCCTGATAATGGAAAAAAGCAAGACGTCCCTGACGAGCATTTAGTCCACACAAAGTTGGTCCTGTTTTTTTCACGACCAAGCTTCCAAAAAGTGCCCAAACTGACCACCAGAGGGAATCGGGGATGATTTTTATTTTTGTTACATTTGTACCCTGCGCTTTCCCACTCATGGCAGGCTCAATGCAGCTTACAGGGGGTAATGGAGGGTTAAGTGACTTGCCCAGAGTCAAAAAGAGCTGCCTGTGGCTGAAGGGGGAATTGAACTCAATTCCTCAGGTCAAAAGTCCACCACCCTAACCACTAGGCCACTCCTCCTCTCAATCGCCCCAGTCTCCCCCAGTGGTCACTAACCCCCTCCCACCCTAAAAAACAAACTGTTTAAATATTTTTTCCAGCCTCTATGTCAGCCTCAAATACCATACCTAGCTCCATGACAGCAGTATGCAGGTCCCCCGAGCAATTTTAGTTTAGTTGGTGCTGCGCAGGACCCATGCAGAGAGCAAAAATCAGAAGAAAAAAAAAACATGCACGTGCAGTCAGGGACTCCAAATTAAAACAATAGTTATAGGGGGATTCAAATCAGCCACCTTCTGATTACAAGACTTGTACTCTAACTACTGTATCACTTACTTAGACATTCCTTCCCTTTCCATTAAGTCCCTCCAAGTTTCTGTCAGCCAATCACAGCTCATTTACCTGACATTGGTGTCAGCTAAATGAGCTGTGATTGGCTGACAGAAACTTGGAGTCACTTAATGGAAAGGGAAGGCAGTCTAGTCAGCTGAATAAGTGGTGCAGTGGTTAGAGCACAGGTCTTGTAATCAGAAAGTGGCTGGTTCAAATCTTTCTTTTAATATTGTTTTAATTTGGACATCCCTGACTGCACTTACATGTTTTTTTTTCTTCCGATTTTTGCTCTCTGCATGGGTCCCACGCAGCACCAACTAAACTAAAATTGCTCTGGTTCAAATCCCCCTATTACTATTGTTTTAATTTGTACGTCCCTGACTGCACTTGCATGTTTTTTTTTTGGACGTCCCTGACTGCACTTGCATGTTTTGTTTTCTTCCGATTTTTGCTCTCTGCATGGGTCCCGCGCAGCACCAACTAAACTAAAATTGCTCCGGGGACCTGCATACTGCTGTCATGGAGCTAGGTATGATATTTGAGGCTGGCATAGAGGCATCTCAGGGGGACCAGTGCACTACGAATGCTGGCCCCTCCCACGACCAAATGGCTTGGAAAAGGTCCGTTTTTGAGATGGCCGGCAGCGGTTTCGATTATCGCTGAAAACCGCGGACGGCCATCTCTAGGTCCAGCGATCTCACCATTTGTGTTGTCTATCTCTAGAGTCGACACAAATGATGGGATATCAGCGGGCCGAACCGTATAATCGAAACCGAAGATGGACGGCCATCTCATTTCGATTTTACGGTTCGCTCTGCCTCTTCGCGGAGCCGTCTCCGGAGATGGACGTTTTTACACATGGGCATTCGCGTTTGATTATGCCCCTCTAAGGGTCCTTTTACTAAGCTGCACTAGTAAATGAGCTTAGTGTGTCGTAATGTATATTTTTCCTGCACATTCTAGCGCGGCCATAAATTGGCATTGTTCTATTTGGTGAAGTTCTGCCATGTGTTAATGTTCACATTAACACTTGAACAAGAATGTTGAAGAGTCCAGTATTGATGCAAGATATGTATTACTGATCTTGCTAACATGAGGAAAATACCTCAATACACTCGAACGCCGACTTGAATTCTAGCATCTTTCACTGGGGTTGTGGTGATCATCATCGGTCTTAAAACCTCGTAGTGTATTTTTTTTAGTCCGTTTTTATTTATTAAATTTTTGGACCTTAGTTTAAAACATATATTTATTTTTTAATTCTTAGTTTCAGTTTCTTACTGCAAATAGCAAATAACTTTCATTTATTATTTATTCCAAAACCACTTATGTTCATCTTATTTCTAAAAGAAAAAAGGCCAAGGTGTTAGGGACCAAAAATTTAATAAATAAAAACGGACTCAAAAAATTGAAAAAGTACACTACGAGGTTTTAAGACCGATGATGATCACCACAACCCCAGTGAAAGACGCTAGAATTCAAGTTGGCGTTCGGGTGTATTGAGGTCTTTTCCTCATGTTAGCAAGATCAGTAATACATATCTTGCATCAATACTGGACTCAACTTTCTTGTCTAATTTGATTTTTTAGAGCCACAGTTATTTTTCTCTTTGTTTTTGTTACTGAGCACATTAACACTTGGCCAGTTAAAAAAATTAATGCGGGGCACTTACCACCTCCTATTTAGCAGGAGCAACGGACTCCCGCATGATGGACGCACTAACCATGTAGCATATTCAGCTTGCTAGCTGAATATTGGTTTCATGCCTATTCTCTGCCCTGACATGCCCCCTCCAAAAGAAGATAAAACAAAATAAATAATGTGAGCTTAGCGTGCAGAATGCAAAACTGATGCAAACACTTTAGGGCATCTTGCATTAGGACATTTTTCCTATGTTAAATGTGCATTAGTAAAAGGGTTCCTAATTTTGCATCTTTCATACAGAAATAGTGTTCAAGGATAGTTTTACTACTACTACTTATCATTTCTATAGCACTACTAGATGTACGCAGCACTGTAGACTTGAACATGAAGAGACAGTCCCTGCTCGACAGAGCTTACAATCTAATTGTCTAGATCTCAAGATGCTGACTATATCTAATTAATCCACCACCGGTTGTGAGTTTGGATTTTTTTAAATTCTTTGCAGATACATCTGTAGGAGTCTGAAGTGCCCAATCTGGGACCCATGAGAAGAAACAGAAGAGGGAAGAGGGAAATGGGACTTGAAATACCATCTTTCTGTGGTTTTTGCAACTACATTCAAAGTGGTTTACGTGGAGGGGCATAATGGAACGCGAACGCCCATCTCCATGGGCGTCTATGTCCGAGAATGGGTACATGAAGGGGTGGGACAGACTGTATTCTCGGAAAAAATGGGTGTCCATCTTTCGTTTCGAAAATACGGTTTGTACGGACCAAAATGCCATGGATTTAGTCGTTTGTGAGCTGGGCGTTTGTTTTTTTTTTAGCGATAATGGAAAATAAAAACACCCAGCTCAGAAACGTCCTAATCCAAGCCATTTGGTCGTGGGAGGGGCCAGGATTCGTAGTACACTCGCCCCCCTGACATGCCAGGACACCAACTGGACACCCTAGAGGTCAGTGCAGTGAACTTCAGAAAATGCTCCCACATGCATAGCTCCCTTACCACGGGTGCTGAGCACCCAACCCCCCTCCCCCAAAACCTACTACCCACAAATGTACAACACTACCATAGCTCTTAGGGGTGAATGGGGCACCTACATGTGGGTACAGTGGGTTTTGGAGGCCTCCCATTTACCAGCACAAGTGTTACAGGTAGGGGGATGGGCCTGGGTCTGCCTGCCTGAAGTGCACTGTGGTACCCACTAAAAGTGCTCCAGGGACCTGCATACATGTAGACCTCTAGGACTTGTTGCTGTTGTATTACCTTGGCACACCAGTTGACACCTGAAGACTAATCTCTTTGAAAAAGTCCTTTATTTGAATAAGCACGTTTACTCACAGTTAACTGCAGATCAGAGGTTGTGCCCCACTGGTACTGAGATTAGCAGTAGGTCCGAGCTGGCAGAATGCTGTACAATGCCCTCTTTCAGCAACATTCAAGGGAAGAACTAAGTGCTGTAACGTGGCTAACACATGAAAGGGATCTAAAACTGTGTTACAAAAATGGCCACTACCTCATGGACTACCGGAAACAAAACAGGGCACACTCTGACCTGTAAGCAGGGGGAAAAGCACCATGGGAGTAGAGCCTACCAACTACCAACATCGTGAGCATTTAACACAAGCTACTGGAATCATGGAGTCCAATACCCTACACCCACCACAATGCACTGCTGATGTGACTCTGCAGTGCGCATAACAGAAAAGGTGTCACACTCACCCGAGACCCACATCAGAACCAGGGAAAGGCTGTCACAGGATATAACACATTCTGCTGTCGTGGAGGTGGGTACGGCATTTGAGACTGGCATACAGGCTGGAAAAAAAGTTTTTAAAGTGGGTTTTTTTTTGGTGGGAGGGGGTTAGTGACCACTGGGGGAGTCAGGGGAGGTGATCCCCGATTCCCTCCAGTGGTCATCTGGTCAGTTAGGGCAGTTTTTTGGGACTTGGACCTGAAAAAAAAGGGTCCAAATAAAGCGGACCAAATTCTCATCCAAAATGCCCTTCTTGTTTCGATTATCAGCTAAAGACGCCCATCTCTCCTCGGCCGATAACCATGCCCCAGTCCCGCCTTCACCACGCCTCTGACACGCCCTCATCAACTTTGTTCGTTCCTGCGACGGAATGCAGTTGAAGATGACCAAAATCGGCTTTCAATTATACCGATTTGGTCACACATGGGAGAAAGATGCCCATCTCCCGATTTGGGTTGAAGTATGGGCGTCTTTCTCTTTCGAAAATTAACTGGATAGTATATTCAGGTACTTATTTGTACCAGGGACAATGGAGGGTTAAGTGACTTGCCCAGAGTCACAAGGAGCTGCAGGAATCAAACTCAGTTCCCAACTATCAAAGTCCACTGCACTAACTACTAGGCTACTCCTCCACTCTGGAGACATCCAGAAGAACTATTTAATGTCTCAGTATTTAAACTACTGATTCATTGGGTTTTGACATTGATAAAACTAGAACATACTGAGGCTGTATCATCTTAATAGTTGCAATGGATATGCAGACTGGATAGGCTATATGGTCTTTATCTGCCATCATTTTCTATGATTCCATTACTTTATCTTTTTTGGGGTTTCTTTTGCTTTCACCCTGTTTTGTAGTGTGTATGTTTAATTTTGGAGGATGGCCAATAAATATATAATAGCCTAAGATACTTTTTAGGTCCACTTGTCTTTTTTGAGAACTTCTGAACTTTATTCACATCATCTTAGTCATTGAGGTTCTACCTCCCCCATTTCACCGGGAACGGTTTATTGTTTTTCACTGGTGAGTTACTCCCATGACCCCCTTTGTTTAAAGAGCTAGTGCCTGTTTTTATTTTATGTAGTGTCTCCAAGGACATACTTACCACCTTTAGAGATACCCATACTTACCTGATAATATCCATCTGTATGTTGAAGTATAGGTGTCATTTGGAGAAGGCATGGGGGAGGAGCAGAACTATCCCAAATGTTGCGGATTCTTATGCTGAATTGGTCCTTCCTCCCTCCCTCCAACACAAGGCCAGTATGATTTTCTTATCCTTTGCCCCTGAAAGAAAGAAGGCAAACTACACCAATGGTTTAAGAGCTCAAGAACAACCTTTTGTACTTAGTCATGAAAGCCATTTATTTTTTTTATTTATTTATTACATTTGTATCCCACATTTTCCCGCATAGCAGTAGGCTCAATGTGGCTTACAGGTTCCGGAGAGGAGAGTACCAATTCTGGGAATATATACAGAATGGAAAATAGAGTAACAGTAGTTGCAAGGAAGCTGATAAGGTTCCAGAAAAGAGAATACAACTCTGGGACGAATATATAGTAGCATGTGGAAGGGCATAATCGAATGGGGCCGGCCATCTATATGGCCGGCCCCATAAAGCGGCGTCCCGACCGTATTATCAAAACAAGATGGCCGGCCATCTTTTGTTTTGATAATATGGTCGGAGCCGGCCAAATATCAACATTTGGGCTGGCTTTAGAGATGGCTGGCATTGGCTTTCAGCGATAATGGAAACTAATGGCAGCCATCTCAAACACGGCCAAATCCAAGGCATTTGGTCGTGGGAGGAGCCAGAATTTGTAGTACACTGGTCCCCCTCACATGCCAGGACACCAACCAGGCACCCCAGGGGGCACTGCAGTGGACTTCAAAAATTGCTCCCAGGTACATACTTTCCTTACCTTGTGTGCTGAGTCTCCCAAATCCCCCCCAAAACCCACCCCCACAACTGTACACCGCTACCATAGCCCTTAGGGATGAAGAGGGGCACCTACATGTGGGTACAGTGGGTTTTTTTTGTGTGTGTGTGTGTGTGTGGGGGGGGGGGGGTTGGAGGGCTCTCATTTATCACCACAAGTGTAACAGGTAGGGGGGGGGGGTGGGCCTGGTCCACCTGCCTGAAGTGCACTGCACCCACTAAAAACTGCTCCAGGGACCTGCATATTGCTGTGATGGAGCTGGGTATGACATTTGAGGCTGGCATAGATGCTGGCAAAAAAATGTTTTTAAATGTGTTTTAAGGTGGGAGGGGGTTGGTGACCACTGGGGGAGTACGGGGAGGTGATCCCCGATTCCCTCTGGTGGTCATCTGGCCAGTTGGGGCACTTTTTGGAGGCTTGGTCCTAAAAATAAATGGACCAAGTGAAGCCAGCCAAGTGCTTGTCAGAGCCGGCCTTCTTTTTTCCATTATTGGCTGAAGTCGGCCATCTTGTAACCACGCCCCCGTCCCGCCTTCCGTACCCTGCCAAAACGCCCCCTTTAACTTTGGCCGGCCCTGTGACGGAAAGCAGTTGGAGCTGGCCAAAATCGGCTTTCGATTATACCAATTTGGCCGGGTTTAAGAGATGGCCGGCCATCTCCCGATTTGTGTCGGAAGATGGCCGGCCATCTCCTTCAAAAATAAGCAGGATAGAGAGAAGTAATCCCAATGAGGCTGATAAGTGTCTGGGGATGGGACTACAGCTTCTAGTGAGCAATACAGAGTAGGATAAGGGTAGAAGTACATTTAATTAGAAGTGGAGTGGTAAAATTCGTACAGTTTGAAGTAATATGATTATGTGGAAGTGATATTGTTCATTTCTTAGATCGAAAGATGTGATGCATTGTTCATGAATTAGTTTGGGTCTGCTGGGTAGGCTTTCCGGAAGAGGTGTTTGAAAATGGGCATTGATAACATGTTATATAGCACTTTCTTTGCAAAGCCAGTCAGTGTGTTGTTAAAATGGCAAATGCTTTGTAATAACTGCAGTAATCTCTATTTTCAAGGCTAAGCAATACATTCTGCTATGAATTGAATTATAAAGAATGCACTCTTTAAAACTGTGCTTCAATCTTACAGTATTTTATATTGAAACAATGGACTGCATACAATCCATGACCTTAGTCCAGTGTGTATTTGGTATTGTATGAATTCCAGTCCATTTCTGAACACAATTTGATGCTGACATCTCTATTATAATGTTATCACACAGAACAAATTAAAAGCTCTTTTGTGCTGGAGATGTGGTTGAGTGAATGGAGCAGTGCTCCAAATGTCAGAAAACCTCTTAACATAGTGAAAGCAATTTCTACTTTCTCACTAACTCTCCATGACCTTATGCAAGTTGCTTTCTTTCCATGCTCCTCAACTTATCATACTGTAAGTGATAACAATGCAAGCTTCTGTTCTGAACAATTCAGCAATGAGTTACAGAAAATACTGTGTAGTTAGTACAGCTCCTGTTATTCATCCATTTATATCTGTTTGGCTCATTCCTTGGCAATGGGATCAAAACACATATCCTGTTTTTTTTTCAAAGAAAAATTTGTAGTTATATATTTAACTGGATGGGCAACCTTTTGAAACAGTGGGGGTAGCCTGTATTCATAGACTTGTAAAGTTAAGTTTTAGAAATTACTTATCTCTTAAAAACTTTGGTGCTGTTGGAGAATGTGGTTACAAAAGTGCACACAAACATTTATCCAGCCCTGCCATCTATCTATCTTGAGAGAGAGAGAGAGAGAGAGAGAGAGAGATAAATATCCAGAGATAGATAGCATAGATTTACATATACATATAACTGTTAGGGCTACAGGAGTCAAACAATCTTATAAGAATCCTACTTCAGTGATGGACGTCGAAAAGAACAGCAAAACACAGCTCCAAATTATGGCAGTAAAAATGCAGAAGATATGTATAGTAGTGACACCCTTTCAGTTCAATTCTGAACAGTACACAGCACCTTCTGAACAAGTCAACAACCTTTGCAGAATACTAGCTAAGTACGCATTTCAGGCTAGATTCTATATATCGTGCCTCAATTTCCACATGGAAATCAAAGCGTATTGTAGAAAGTACGCTTTAATGTAGGCGTACGTTATAGAATACACTGAGTACTGCTCCGCATGACTAAATATGCCAACTAAAACTTAGTATAAATTCCACTGCCTAAATTGGTGCAGAGAGGAGGGTGTATTCTATAACAGTGCGCATAGATTTTAAAAACACCCGCAACCCACACATTCCACTCCCATAACCACACCCACTTAGAATTTACACACACCATGTAACAGAATACACTTAGCAAGTTGTGCGCGTAAATCTTTATTAATGACAACTAGTACTGATAATTGCTTGTTATCATCCAATCAACAGAGCTAATTAGCTAGATAACCAATTAATCTACTCGCATTGTTATAGAATACGCTTTGATTTCCATGTAGAAATTAAGGGGTTCATTTACAAAGGTGCACTGAAAAATGGCTTGCAGTAGTGTAGGTGCAGGCTTTAGGTGCGCAAGATCCATTTTTTAGCGTGCCTGTAAAAAAGGCCTTTTTTTTTGCCAAAAATGGATGTGCAAGATCAAAATTGCCGCACGTCCATTTTGGGTCTAAGACCTTACTGCCAGCCTTAGACCTAGTGGTAAAAAATCCAGGAAGTAATGACCTATGCATGTCAGATGCCACTTGGCGTGCGTCCATTAAGATCATATTGGACATTATCTAACCCTTCCTATCTTCAACCCCTAATGTGCCTGAATCTTACCTACCCTATTCCACCCTAACATCTAATTGCATTTGTTCCTCTACTGGACTTGGCGAATGCCTTTACGGTACTATGTAAGCTACATTGAGCCTGCAAATAGGTGGGAAAATGTGGGATACAAATGTAACAAATAAATAAATAAATAAATAAAAATTGTGGATTAAAAACTGTTAAAAGATAGAAAACAGAGAGTAGGGTTAAATGGTCAGTATTCTCATATTTATAAATGATCTAGAGATGGGAGTAACTAGTGAGGTAATTAAATTTGCTCACGACATAAAGTTATTCAAAGTTGTTAAATCGCGAGAAGATTGTGAAAAATTACAAGCGGACCTTATGAAACTGGGAAATTGGGCATCTAAATGGCAGATGATGTTTAATGTGAGCAAGTGCAAAGTGATGTGTGTGAGAAAGAGGAACCCAAATTATAGCTATGTAATGCAAGGTTCCACGTTAGGAATCACCTACCAGGAAAGGGATCTATGTGTTATCATGAATGATACATTGAAACCCTCTGGTCAATGTGCGGTGATGGCTAAGAAAGCTAATATAAAGTTAGGTATTATTAGGAAAGGAATGGAAAACAAAAATGAGAACATTATAATGCCTTTGTATTGCTCCATGGTGCGACCAAACCTTGTGTGCAATTCTGGTCACCGCATTTCAGAAAAGATACAGTAGAATTAGAAAAGGTACATAGAAGGGCAATGAAAATGATAAAGGGGATGGGTCGAATTCCCTTTGAGGAAAGGCTAAAATGCCTAGGCTCTTCAGCTTGAAGAAAAGATGGCTGAGGGGAGATATGATAGAGGTCTATAAAATAATGAGTGGAGTGGAACGGGTAGACGTGAATCATTTGATTATGCTTTCCAAAAATACTAGGACTAGAGGGCACGCAAAGAAGCTCCAATTTAAAATGAATCAGAGAAAATATTTCTTCACTCAACATGTAATTAAACTCTGGAATTCATTGACAGAGAATGTTGTAAAAGCAGCTTAGTGGGGTAGGGCATAAGCAAAGATGGAACATACAGGTAAGTGAGTAAGAGGAGTAAGAAAGTAAGGTGACTAAGAGGGGCATAATTGAACGTCACTGGCCAAATAGATCGCCGGCGATCTATGCTGGCGGCGGCGCTACAGCTGGCCGGAACCGTATTATCGAAAAAGATGGCCGGTCATCTTTTTTTTTCGATAATACGGTTTAGCCCGGCCAAATGCCGTGGAGTTCGCCGGGTTTGAGATGGCCGGGTTTGTTTTTCAGCAATAATGGAAAGTTATGTCAGCCATCTCAAACCCCGGCCAAATTCAAGGCATTTGGCCGTGGGAGGAGCCAGCATTTTTAGTGCACTGGCCCTCCTGACATGCTAGGACACCAACCAGCCATCCTAGGGGTCACTGAGGTGGACTTCAGAAAAGCTCCCACGTGCATAGCTCCCTTACTTTGGGAGTTGAGCCCCCCAAACCCACTACCCACAAATGTACTGAACCCACTAAAATTGTTCCAGGGACCTGCATACAGCCTCTAGGACTTATTGCTGCTGTATAACTTTGGCACACCAGTTCACACCTGAAGACTAATCTCTCTGAAAAAGTCCTTTCTTGAAATAACCACGTTTACTCACAGTTAACTGCAGATCAGAGGTTGTGTCCTACTGGCAAAGAGTCCCCTGGTACTAAGATTAGCAGTAGGTCAGAGCTGGCACAATGGTGTACAATGCCCTCTTTCAGCACCATGCAAGGTAAGAACTACGTTCTCTAACGTGGGTAACACAGGAAAGGGAACTAAAACTGGCTTACAAAAATGGCCACTACCGCATGGACTACAACAGGAAACAAAACAGGGCACACTCTGACCCAGTTAGCAGGGGGGGAAAGCACCATGGGAGTAGAGCCCAGTACCCTACACCCACCACAATGCATTGCTAATGTGACTCTACAGGCACCTAACAGAAAAGGTGTCACACTCACCCGAGAGCCACATCGCAACCAGGGAAAGGCTGTCGGAAGATACAACACATTCTGCTGTCATGGAGGTGGGTACGGCATTTGAGGCTGGCATACAGGCTGGCAAAAAAGGTTTTTAGTTTTATTTTTTTAGTTTGGAAGGGGATTGGTGACCACTGGGGGAGTATGGGGAGGTCATCCCCCATTCCCTCCAGTGGTCATCTGGTCAGTTGGGGCACCTTTTTGAAGCTTGGTCGTGAAAATAAAAGGACCAAGTAAAGCCGGCGAAATACTGCTTAACGCCGCTTTTTTTTTCCATTATCGGCGAAAGCTGGCCATCTGGTAGCCACGCCCATGCCCGCCTATGTCCTGCCTTCGCTAATCTACCGACATGCCCCCTTGAACTTTCGCCGGCGAAGTGACGAGAAAGCGGCGATGCTGTCAAAAATGCCGCTTTCGATTATACCGTTTTCGCCGCTTTTAATAAATCGCCGGCCATCTCCCGATTTGTGTTGGAAGATGGCCGGCGATCAGTTTTGATTATAAGCTGGTAATTTAAAGAAAGTTGCACATGAGGTCAGAGCTAGGGTAGAAGTGGATAAACATGTCCTGCTGCAGTATGTGCAGCCAATGGCGTACCAAGGGGGGGGGCAGTGGGGGCAGTCCGCCCCGGGTACACGCCACTGGGGGGGGGGGGGTGCCGCGCGCCTGTCAGCTCTTCGTTTTCATGCTCCCTTTGCCCCAGAACAGGTTACTTCCTGTTCCGGGGCAGAGGGAGCATGAAAACAAAGAGCCGGCAGGCGCGCGGCACCCCCCCCCAGCGGCGTGCACCCGGGGGGGTTCTTTCACCGGGGGATCAGGGGTTCTTTTGCCGGGGGGGGGTGTTGCGCTGTTCCGGGGGGGGGGGGGGCGCTGCACCCGGGGTGGGGGGCATCGGCGATCAGCCCCGGGTGTCAGCCCCCCCTAGGAACGCCACTGTGTGCAGCCCATGTCACTCATGTGTGTGAGTGAGACTAACAAGTTAGTTACTTCTTCCATTAAAGGCCTGATTGAAGAGCTACTGTGGCTGTGATTTACTCTGAAAAGTTAGATGCATGAATCCTTTCAATATCTGGCCCTTAATTACTACCCAGGATAAAGGAACAATGGAGATGTGGTATCTTGGGTGAAGATTGATTTGACTCCCCCCTCAGACACAATCCTCTGGTGCGCCTCCAAATTTAGAACTGTAAGAAATTTCCCATGACAGATTGGTTTAACAGCATTTCTTGAAAAATCTGATTTAGAAGTGGTGTCTCAAGAGACTGTATTGTTGACTTTTGTTTTTGCACAGGACAGGGAGCAGGTATTGAAATCTTATTTCTGCCACAGACAAAAACAGTTTCTGGGTCAGAAAGTTTGTATCTTTCCAGATTTAAACAAAAGCAACAAGAAAGGAGAAAGAAATTTCTTTTGATGAGGCACCAAGCAGTTTCTCTTGGTGCCAAATTTCTGTTGCATTTTCCCTATAAAAGTATTGTGTTATTTACCTCAAACAAACATACTTTCTTTGATCCAGCTCAGTTGAAGGAGGTTTTGGAAGCTAGGAAGTTGAATTCTCCTAAACTTCGAGAAGTACCTGAGTGAAGCCTGCATTTAGATATATACACCTTCAATTATTTTGTTATATTTCCTTTATAACCTAGTCTCAAGGGTTTATTTCCTTTTGGATTTTCCTCCTTTTTGTGGACTGTAATGCACTAATTGTTCCTTTAAGCATAGAGAATTTTTTCTTTTTTTTTTCTTTTGCTGAATGTGTATTTCTAATACAAGTGAACTTGTTGAATTATTGTATATTTACAAAGTTCATAAATAAATTTTTAAAAAAAACCCCTATGGCCTACCATAGTAAGTCTAGCCCAGCCTGCACCCAGCTCAATGAGTATCTAAACTTTTTGCTGTGACACTGGTTTCAGGTGCTACCCGAGGAGCTAGCTGGTGCCCGGAACTCTGTGTTACAACCAAGGTTACATACACAATATAAATACATTTATAACTCTGATTAAAACAATTTAATAGAAATGGGAGACAAAGGAAAGGGGATAAGGAGAAGAACCCATCCATCACTTAAAGAAAATACAAAGAAAATTCCCCACCAGGGAACCTATCAGTTCTTTATCCTAGATTCCCCTGAAGAGGTCAAGTGAAATGGAAATAAAGCACATACACAAAATATCTATATAATAAAACTCACCCTCAACGTTCTGAAGACACTGACATCACTGAAGCCAAGCCACTGACGTCACTTCCTTCATGAAGGGTTCGTGGTGGTGAAGCCACCGAAATCACCAAGTCTCTGGGCCCCGCCCTCGCGTCAAATGTGATGACGTCGAGGGCGGAGCAATTGCATCACACATCAAGGGCGGAGCAATGGCGTCAGTGGCTTCAGAACGAAGAAGGTGATGAAGGTGTGTTGACGAGGTGCTGAGCAATGGTGTCAGTGGGTTCACAACGACAAAGGGGTAGGGAGGGGGGGGTTTCGGAGGAAAACCTTGCTAGCGCCCGTTCCATTTGCTCCAGAAACGGGCCTTTTTTACTAGTATATAAAATAAAAGCAAAGGTCAATGCGGAGCAAACTCCTGAGTTTCTTGAACCGCAGAGATTCTACAGGGCTGGCTCAGAGACATAGGAGCCAACTTTTCAAAATTATTGGGGGTGCTGAGCCCAGTGGAAATAAACCCTCCCTGGACACTTACAAGGAATTGTCTCAATAACTGAGGGTGCTCAAGCATCCACAGCACCCACAGAGTCGGCTCCTATGCTCAGAGATACACTTCAGCCCTCTTATTTTTATTGGTAAGCAATCAATGCCACATCATCATTAGATTCAGGAACCAATCACATGTTATCAGCATCATATGGAAAACATTACTCATTAATCATTACCTTTCTCATGAAAGTTCAGCAGAATCATGGAAAATTGTTGTAATATCAGAATATGTCAGCAGTTGTCCTTCCAGCATATTAGTAACAATCGGATCTATATTTTATCTTTCTAATTCAGTGTCAAGTGTCTGGTCAGGCAACGGATCTTAAGTCACTTAATGCTGACAAATCAATGATTTCCCAAAAGCAAGCTATAATTAAATTTACTGATCAGGGATACGGTTTCATGTTCTTTATCATTCTGCTAACCTCAGAAATATGTGTTATGTCTAGCATCTATCTCAAGTTATTTCAACATTAGCTCAATGTTCAGTAAATTATTGTCAGGTTCTCAGGTTCAGAGCCAGCGGAGCAAACGTGAGCCCTTGGGCTGCTGACGAGGAGCGACAGCAGCAGGCAAAACCCACCAACCAATGCTGGGCAAGCACACCGGCACTGGCAGGGACTGCAGGCACCGCCCAGCGAGCCGGAACACACGGACTGGAATTCTCCGGACTGGAGGACACAGGACTGGAACAATGGACTGCAATCCCCCGGACTGGAGGACATAGGACTGGAACACACACCGGACCGGCACACACTGGACTGGAGCGCCCCAGACTGGAGCACACAGGACTGGTCCGTACAGCTTCACCTGCGCTTGGCCACTACCCCCCCCCCCCCCAAGGGTTGAGCCCTTGGGTTCGAGCGGCCGGCAGGACTTACCGGATACCGGATGACACAAGGACCAGGACTGGACCTTAGTAAAAGCAATCAGGGAAACTAGACACAAAGTCAGAAATGCACACTGCACCACCCTACCTAAAGCCAACACAACCGTTGCAAAGGCTCTGAAGGAAACAACACCACTTCCTTATCAAGGCCCTCCCTGATGATGTCACACTCCCTAGACCCAGGCAACAGCACACTGGCCCAGAGAGCACACTGAAACCCAGAGAGGCCCAACCCACACCAATGCAGCACCGTGAAACACTTGAAGCCAGTACACCCAAAGAGAGGTAGAGCAACTCAGGCAACACACACAGGTGCAGTATAGTGAAACAATTAGAGCCATGCTGCTGGAAGCTGCCAGCATAGAGAGACAGAGCTTGCTCAGAAAGGACAGACACAGGAAACAGATGCCAGCTAAGAAGCTGACCACCAGGAAAAAGGTAAGTTTGAGAGGGGTTATGACCACAATCATAACAATTATTATCATTTTAGTTGCTGTAAGCAGAATCATCTAGCTACAAGCTTTTTGTTTCCCCTGATTTAATTGTTACATTAAATTCCTGGGCAGCTCTTCATAATCAACCTGGACCCGGGGGTCTCTATTCTCAGATTTTCCAGACCATCAGACACATAAAAAATACAAGGCTCAATCTATTCATGTGGAGCCAGCACCTAAAATTGGAGAAGACATTACAATCAGACCAGGAGGTGCCTGGGCTTCCACAAAATTCTTTAAATGAGTTTGATCAAGAAACACAAATGTTTTCGCCCCCCAAGTTTAATAACATATTTACATGGAAATTGCAAAAAATATGTATTTCCTCTCCCCCTCAGGCAACTCCTTGAGGTTTATAAATCAAAAAGGCCTTTCTCCTCAATTGTCTAGCCCTGTGGAGGTCAGGAAATACTAACATTTTTTGACCTAATACTATCTGATCCTATAGCAGAAATATAAATGAAGGACCCAAACATGGTCCAGTTCCAAGGCAAAGGTGGTGAATAAAGTAGTATTAGCTATTACTTCACCAGAACTCTCTAGGAATTTCATCAAATTGAAACTGTCACAGAGTTTGTTTTCACTACCATCCCTAAGGCCTGAACAAAGTCCACAACATAACATGCTCAAGTTATAGGTAGCATGGCAGCCATAGATATCTTCAACACTTCATTCAAATATTTTTCTATACCTCCACTGGTGACATTAATGATGATTTAGGGAAATTCAAGAAGCAGAGATTCAAATGTCTCTCATACTTTTCTAATGCCTCTAATTTCTTCTGTGTTATACCATTATCCTTAACCAGACTGAAAAGATTTTAAGTCATGAACAGACTGTTCCAGTTGCGAAAAGTCTCTTTTTTTTTCTCACAGTCTTGCTCTATAACTCTACTTGTGACTGGATAGAGCCACGACCTTCCAGTAATTTATGTAGCTTTGCCCCACTCACACCTGTGGATGATGTTATGTAGGAGCAGGATTCCGGGAAGCCAGATGTTAGTAGTCGTGGCAACTTCTCGGAAACCAGCACACAGGAATGAAGAGCAAGCAACAAAAACTAACCACGTCACCTACCCTCAAAGGATAGGTGAGGAAAATAATCTAATTGTAGGGATTTTACCTGATTTTGGAAGAGACACACCAGTTCCCACTTCAGTTGATTAAAGAACTTTTAATAATTAGATACTTAACTTTACATATACATCCAGCTCTAACACCTGCAACACATTAGTATGTATAATTGAATATTGTCTAAACAACAATGTAACTAAACTTTAACTAGAAGTTCTCAGTTTATAATTGAGAGGATTCAACATGTAACATCAGAGAACCACAGACTCGGACCAAGGAGACCCGGTAAGTATGTTTTTCTTTTATCTCCCCTCTCTTTTTCACTCTGCAACTTACTTAAAGCTTCCCTACCCCGCTTCAGTCCTTTTTATCCATTGTGTGACCAATGCCACTTAGCTGATGAAACGTGACTCCAGCCTTGCTTGCGTGGGGGCCCGGTCGTCCAGATGCGTGATCTTCCGGGTTTTTCTTCTTCCTAAACCTTTCTTAAGCAACTAAAACGGGAGGCAAAACCCTTACTCCTTATTTATATAAAATGCCTTTTACCTTGTGACCTTACTTTTAATTTTATCAACACTGTGGTCTGGTTCTAGCTAAAACAAAATTTAAACAATTTCCTCTCTCTTACAAAACCTAAGCTATTTTACTGGGACCCTACTCTAAGGAGCTGTCCTGCAGCTCATCCACTCAGTTCCTTCTGCAACCACTCTCTCATTCAAACCTGTGTCCCTTATTACCCTTTGCATTACTATATACATTTATATGACATAGATTTTCTTTCTATTCTCCTCAGTGTCCCAATTTTCTCACCACACTAGTAAATTCTATCTGGATCACTCACACTTTCACCCTTCCATAACAAAAACCCAGGAGGCTATTCCCTTTTTGGGTCAAAAACTACATCAGTTTTCCACAGTACAGTGCCACACACTCCAACCCTCCTTTAAATTATTCCCCTTTCCCACTTCTCTATGAGAATAAAAACCTAAATTCTCAGTCACATAGACTCTGCCATCCAACCTCTCACATCCTCTCTCTTCATAGCTGCAGTTCCATCTCCCAACTGCCAGTCAGAGAGCCTCTCTGAAACAGTAAGCCAAGCTGTTGCTAAGCCAACAGAAGCTCAGCTCTCAGCTAATTCTAAGACCTGTGCTGCTGGCCACAATGGAACCCTGGGACAACTTGAGTAATTTTACTTATTTTATTAACCCATCGGGTTACATTTAGCAAATCTACTTAGTATAGCTTTCTCTAAAGAACCAATTGGAAACAAAACCTCTTTCAAAGTTGTGGCTCCACTTACATTTATACTTCCCAACCAGCAAACTCTCCTGACAAATTGACCACCACACCATCCACTGACCCTTCCTCAGCTATATTCAGGATCTGTGATGGAATAAAATTGCCAGTACTTAGCGGCCTATCCACCGGGAGCACGGAAACAGCACCTCTGGCTTTTACCAAACAGTAGATCAATGATTCCCAAACCTGTCCTGGGGGAACCCCAACCTGCCAGGTTTTCAAGATATCCACAATGAATATTCATGAGATTGATTTGCATACACTGCCTCCTTGGTATACAAATCAATATCATGAATATTCATTCAGGATATCCTGACAACCCGATTGGCTGGGGTCCCCCAGGACAGGTTTGGGAATCACTGCAGTAGATAGCATCCCAGGTTCATGCTATTGTTTCCTGCACTAAAAGGCAATAATCTTGGCAAAAAGAAATACCTGCATTAGCTGTGGAACAGAGGAGTGGGTGGGAGATGGGTGCTTCATTGATGGGTGGAGGAGTGTCCAACTGTGACAGCTAGTGCAAGGTCAATACTTTGTACTAGTTGTCATGACTGCCAAAAGTTCAGCTGAATATGCTGCAACCTCAAGATATATCGGTAGGGGGCCCTTTTACAAAGGCACGTAAGGGCCTAAGCATATCCAGAATGTGCCAAATCAGCATTACCACCCTGTGTAAAGTGGATCCTCTTTTCTCAGCGGTTGCAGCTCTCCACAACCTGAAGAACACCTTCCAGTACTGCTCCTTTCTTTCTTCAGAACAATGAAGCTTTTTATTGCCTAGAAAGGGGTTTCCCTCCTTCCCTCAGTTGTGGCCCCAAAACACAAAACAAAGCACAGTTATCGTTCACCTTTCTCAAGCCGGTTAGTTTCCCAGTCCCGGCTTCCACAGCTGCTGCCTCTCCCTCCCTCCTGGGGGAGAGTAGCAGCACATAATAAAAAAAAAAAGAAAGAAAACAAATACCCTGTTCAGTGTAGCGGGTTTTTCCAAAAACCCAGTTCACTTTTAGTCAAGCTTTACAAAACACAGCTCAGTCCCGCTAGGCTTTCAAAACACAGTTCAGTTCTAGCCAAGCTTCAAAAACATAGCTCAGTCCAGCTAGGCTTTCAAAAAAACACAGTTCAGTTTTAGGCCCAGCTTTCAAAACACAGCTCAGTTTAGCCAGGCTTTCAAAACACAGTTCATTCCTAGCCAAGCTTCAAAATACAGTTCAGTTCTAGCCAAGCTTTCCAAAACACAGCTCAATTTAGCCAGGCTTTCAAAACACAGTTCAGTTCTAGCCAAGCTTGCAAAACACAGCTCAGTTTAGCCAGGCTTTCAAAACACAGTTCAGGTCTAGCCAAGCTTTCAAACACCGCTCAGTTTAGCCAGGCTTTTCAAAACACAGTGGCTCTGCGCGGGCTCAAAGCCTAGGGTCCCACCCTCTTGGTCAGTCATACTCCTACCTGATCTCCTCCCGCTTGACCCGGCTTGGCCCCGCTACTTCCTTGGCTTTCGCTGAGCCAGAGCTGAAAAGTCCATCGGCTCTTCCAGGGTGTTCTCCGGTTCAGTCAACTCCATAGGGCAAGGCTCACTCTCTGCCTCTCTCTCCTCAGGAGCCCAATCCATATTCTCCTCGCCCCGCCCTTCTCCCAGCTGCTCACCCTTTCTTTCATTAAAGCTCTTTGGTGGCTCTTCTTTCTCCACCCACCTGTTCCACCACCTCTTCCACCAGGTTGGAGAATCAGCCTTATTCCTTCCCCTGCGGCCCTCCTCTGGAGACTCCTGGGAATGCAGATAGTTTCTCTTATCCCCGGTCTCCCTTGGGGCATGCTGGGAGTTGTAGTTCTTTATTTCTAGTTTTTTCCTGGGGAATGCCTGCCTATAACGGGGGTATTCTGGCCTATCCCAGGGTTCCTTTGGGGCCTGTCCTACATACTCTTTACACCTGATACCAGGTGCCCTGAGCGGTAATTCTGAATTTAGCACGTGCCAAAAACATGGGGTAGAAAATAGTTTCTATTTTCTACTCCATGGGGCTTACTCAGCGGTAAAAGGCAGTGGGCGTTTGCTACATGCCTACCACCCAGGTAGCGTGGGAGACCTTACCGCTAAGTAAGTGAGTGGCAGTAAGGTCTCAGGCCAAAAATGGACACACGCTGGTTATTTTGCCACACATCCATTTTCCAGACCCTTATAACAAGGCCCTTTTTCTGGGATGCGGCAAAAACTGGACTGGTGCGTGCCCAAAAGATACACTCACACTGCTGCAGGCCACTATTTGCCGCAGCTTAGTAAAAGGGCCCCTAAATGCAACTGCTCTATTGGTGGCATGGCACACTATCAATGGAGATGCAGCGGTGGGTCCCTGGATTCCCCTTATGACAGCTCTGACCCCCCTGACCCAGCATCCCCTGCTGATCTCCTGATTCCACGCCACAGATCTGTACCCACCCCAGACTGAGCAGGCTGCTCCATTACCGCTCAGGTTGGCACGTGAATCTAAAATGGAGCCAATGACCTCTAGTGGTATTCTTGTGGTATTATCACTAGGGCACATCCTATATAATAAAACGCACCTCCAACGTTCTGAAGCCGAGAAAATGAAGCCTTCAAGCCTTGAAGCATTCCTGCAACGTTCCGGAAGGCTTCACTTTCTCGGCTCTCACATACACTCTCTCTCACACTCTCTTTCTCACTCTCTCTCTCTCTCACACTCTCTCTCTCTCTCTAGCACAAACACACACACACTCTGTCTGTCTGTCTGTCTCTCACTCATTCTCTCTCTCACTCACACACACACTCCATCTCTCACACACACTTTCTCTCTCTCACACACACACACACTCTCTCTCTCTCTCAAACATACACACTTCAAGGAAAACCTTGCTAGCACCCATTTCATTTGTGTCAGAAACAGGCCTGTTTTACTAGTTCTTCCCTAAAAGGAAGAATGTTCTCATATGGAAGAATGCCTTCATCCCCCTCCCCCTGAAGTTGTAATACAGAACTACTGCTAAGGTTTATTGGTGCCATTTTGGATTCAGATGCCATCACACGTGGCAGGGGAGGGGGATTGTTGCATGAGGACCTCTGCCCCATCATTGCTGACCCCCCCAGACAAGTCTTCAGGGTGTAGAGGGGTTGGAGAGTAAGGATCTGGGGAGACAGGATTTGCTGTCAGAAAGTGGGTCATCTTGAAGGGGTAGGGCTTTGTGCATGGGGAAGATTGGAGCATCAAGGGTGGCTGTATCAGAGGGGGTTGGAGTAGTCATCAAGAGGGGATCAGAGGGGAAGAATGAATCTATGGGAGTTGGAGCTCTCATTGGAGGAGTGTGAACCAGTTGCGCAGCCCCAGCCAGCTGAAAATGTGACAATGTTGAGGATGTCTTAAATGGCTGGGTTGATAACAGGAAGGGTCTATTCTCGTGGCCCAGAAATGTAATGTGATGCCTTAAGCAGGGCTGATTCAGGGCATCCCCCTCCCCCACACAGGCTTTCCACATTAATCTTTGTTGTTACCATGCAGTAAGTGCAAAACCTACTGAACCTACCACAGATTAATAAAAGTGTTTCTCTCTCTCTCTCTCTCTCTCTCTCTCTCTCTTTGTTTTTTGAGCATGCCAGCATGTATGTTTTTATGTTTCTATGCTGACAGAAAAAAGTGACTAATACACAAACAGAAAATTTTGAGAGATAGATGTTAGCTTTTCCAAAAGCAGATAGAACATTTCTGAAAATTCAATATAAATCAAAAATAATGTATTCTGCTACAATATACAGATTTATGGTTCTTTCTTTCTTCCCAACTGCATCTGATAGACTGGGGTCATTCAGGGGCCCTTTTACGAAGCCACACTAAAAAGTGGCCTGCACTATTTAATGTGTGGGTTTCCTGTGTGCTGAGGCCACTTTTAGCATGGTGAATGGGCTGTGTTAGCATTATGCACAGCAGCCGCTTGAGCGGCTTTGCAAAAGAGGGGGGGGGGGGGTAAATTAGTTTAATGTTATATTATGTTACTAAGAGTGAGGGCTACTCTAAGGTTCCACAAAAAGAGAGCTGAGGTAGAAAGTGGCCATAGAGCATCCTTATGAAGGTCTTTCCCATGTGCTAAAACCATTTTTACCACTGTCGGAAAATGGCCGATTTTCCATTTTCCAAATTAATGGCCATGCATTAATGATGCTGTTAGGGTATGGTCATCTCCAAAAATTAGTGTGTCCCATGGTAACCCCTTTTAAGCTGTGGTAGGTACATACCACTGCTTGCCGCAGCTTAGTAAAATGAGCCCATAGAATGTTAATATTTTATTGGAATTAACCAGATAATAGATTTATTTTAAGCAAATATAAGCAATATTCATCACTATGCCCTGGATTCTATATATGGTGCTCAAAATTCCGCATGCAAATGTGGGTGTGCATCCAAATCTGTATGCACTGTTTGAGTAATGAGCCAATTAGCTCTAATAATCAATTACTGGTGCTAATTGGTAGCAATTTGGATTTACACCCATATCTTGCTGAGCACTATTCTGTAAAGATAATCAGGTAAATCTTTTAGTATGCAACTGAGAAGGGATCAAGGTCATGAGAGGAGCATGGGTGGTTCAGGGGCATTCACTAAAGATGCGCATAGTATTATAGAAAGTGGGAGATCCATACCTAATTTAAGTGTGAGGATTTGCACCAGGTTTCAGTTGGGTGTGGATCATGGCACTACGAGCTGTTTCATATATGGCACCCAACTTCAGTATTTTAATTTTTTTAGGGGGGGGGCTTGGGGTTCTGTTTCAACATAATTAAAAAAAACCCTGAAGTTTCAACTTTGTGTATTGCTATGTATTTCAAAGATTTATGACTTATTTTATTTTCAAAGAGTTTATTATTGCTTATTCGTGTCATTGTTATTGTTCCTTTATGGATTAATATTGTTCCTATCTGTTTAATAAAGACTTCTTTAAGTTTCAAAAGACAATGCTCAGCACTCTTTATTTTCAGTACCCAAATTTGGGTGTCATTTAGAGAGTCTTGGCCTATCTGCTTAAAGATAGCCAACAAAGGGGCATAGCTATCAATGTGGGCTACCATTAAGACGGTTTATTGTACTATTAACTCTAGTTGTTAGTAACTAGATCTCATTGCATAAAATTAGAACTGTGATAAAATAGCACAAGTTACTGGTAAAATAACACATCATAACGGTAAATGTTGATAACTATGTTCCAAAGTCAAGCTACACAAATAGCATCTCAAATTTAACTTTATCCGGTTCTACTCAGTGGCACTGTCTTAACCAGTTATTGAGTTTATTTTAACCAGGGTTATTTTAATCAGCTATGGAGCTGTTGAACATTGATCTCGAAGCCTTTAATCTACATTTTGGGGCCTTTTTACTAAGCGTCAGTAAGACCTAATGCATGCTTACTGCCAGGGCCGCTGAGAGACTGGGCCGGGCCTGCTCCCCCCCCCCCCCCCCCGAGGTCGTCATTGTCATCATCGCCCCCCTCCGTCCACCACCATGCCGGGCCCCCCTGAATTCAAATCATAGCGCCTCACCTCGACCTCGCTCCGTGTGAAAGAAGCGCAGCAGCGGCAGTCTGCAGATCACCTCCCTTCGGGCCTTCCCTCGAGGGCGGGACACAGGGAGGGAAGGCCTGAAGGGAGGCGATCTGCAGACTGCCGTTGCTGCGCTTATTTCACACTGAGCGAGGTCGAGGTGAGACGCTATGATTTGAATTCAGGGGGGCCCGGCCCGGTGGTGGACAGAGGGGGGTGGGTGTAGGGGACTGCGGCGCCGGACCCCCCCTGGAGGCTGGGGCCAGGGGAATTTTGTCCCCCCTGCTCCCACCTCTCGGCGGCCCTGCTTACTGCATGCTAAAAGGCACTACCACGGGATGTGCTCCCATGGTAGTTCTGGGATCATCGTGTGCTGATCCTGTGCTAAAAATGTAAACATATTTTTAACGCAGGGGCATATTTGGAGGCAAAAACTAGGCATGCCCTGGACTAATTGACAAATGGCCATACACTGCCAATTAGTGTAGGTTTAGTGCGAGATCCCTTACCGCCTGGTAAATAGGTGGCGGTAATTAGTGCACAGCCATTAATGGAAAAAATAAATTGTGGCCATTTTACTTCCGTAATAAAAGTGGTCTCAGTGTGCGAGAAAGTCACGTGCTAAAAATAGTGCAGGGCACATTTTAGTCGTCATAGTAAAAGTGCCCCTTTATATTTTTTGAATGTGATTATTTTTATTTGCTGTCAGTGTTTCTGAATTTGGGTGAATCACACCCAGAATGCTTAAATTTTGTGATCTGATTTTCTAGAAATATTTAGGGCTCCTTTTACAAAGCTGTGCTACCGATCCCATCCATGGGCTTCTTCACATTCAGCGCTGCTAATCGGTAGCACAGCTTTGTAAAAGGAGCCTTTAAATTGATAACAAGAGGGTTCTAAATGGCTCCCTTCCCTAAAATCTAGATTGCACATCATTCAGTTGTCTCTTGAATGCTATCTTTGAATGAGCATAATTAATCTGTTTAATACTAGAATTTAATCTGTCTTTGAATGTATGTTTTATTTCTTCTTATATTGCCATGGAGAATAGCATTACACAAAGATATTAAAATATATGACTTTAATATAAAGCTTAGGTACTTTAATACAGAGTACAACTGCATGAGTCTATTTTAACAGAAATTCAATCTCAATAAATAACTTTTGTGTCTTTTACTTTACTTTTATATCTGAACCCTAGATAATGATTAAATGATAAGATGGAAAGAACAGTCTCTATTAGCTATCAGTGGAATATGGAAGCCTAAGTAATTGCTGTCTATTCATTTAAACTTTTATCATTCCTTGTATTTTTTGAAGCGCTTTGGTTATTGTCAATAGATATATCATGTTTTATGACAACACATTACTAAAACACTATTTATTCAACTGAAAGCAAGACAACTAGTTGAATTTCAAATTGCTTGCTTATCTATTGATAATTCTGTCATTGATTGACTTATTTTATCATATATTTTATTAAATAATACTTAACTCTATTGAAAATTGCATGGCAATTTTTAAAAGATCTTTAACAAAGCAAAAAAAAAAAAAAAAGCACACACTCGCCTTCAAGATTGGGACAATCAGAAATTGTTTATTCAAAAATGACCCGACACGGGCCGTGTTTTGGCGGGAGTCTGCCTACTTCAGGGGTCAAAAAAAAGGTCCAAACCTCTTTAATGAATATTGCTTACAAATCTAATATAATAAAACGCACCGTGAACGTTCTGTGAAGCCGGAAGCTTGAAGCCGGAAGTCTGAAGCCTTGAAGCCTTGAAGCCTGAAGCCTGAAGCCTTGAAGCCTTGAAGCCTTGAAGCCATCTGACGTCACTCCCAGGCTGAGGCTGAAGGGTTCGGGGATTCGTGGTGTGAAGCCTTCAAGCCAGCCAGCCGTCTCTGCCCCGCCCTCGCGACAAAACCAACAAATCCGGAAGCGAAACGTCAGGGAAGGAGGCGGCGCTCCCGACGTCTAGCCTTCCCTTCGCTGTGTTCCGCCTTCAAAACAAGGCGGAACACAGCGAAGGGAAGGCTAGACGTCGGGAGCGCCGCCTCCTTCCCTGACGCTTCGCTGCACGAACCGCCACGGAGGTAAAGTTAAAAAGAATTAAAAAAAAAAAAAAGGAAGCATGGATGCGAAGGGGGGGGGGGGCATGGATGCGAGGGGGGGCATGGAGGCGAGGCATGGATGCGAAGGGGGGGGGGCATGGATGCGAAGGGGGGGGGGAAAGAAGAGGGCGGGCCAGGCTGGGACATGGGAGAGAGCGTAGCATGGATGCGAGGGGGGGGGGTCATGGAAGGGCGAGAGGGGACTTGCTGGAAAAGGATGAATGGAGGCGGCAGGGGACAGAGGAGCATGGATTACAGAGCAGGCCTCAGGCAGAGAGGGGAAATGCTGGATAGGGAAAAATGGAGGGGCCAGGTGACAGATGAGCATGGATGGGCATGGATTGGAAGGGCAGGACTCAGGGAGAGGGGAATTGCTGGATAGGGATGAATGGAGGGGACAGATGGGCATGGATGGATATGGATTACAGAGCAGGCCTCAGGCAGAGAGGGGAAATGCTGGATAGGGAAAAATGGAGGGGCCAGGTGACAGAGGAGCATGGATGGGCATGGATTGGAAGGGCAGGACTCAGGGAGAGGGGAATTGCTGGATAGGGATGAATGGAGGGGACAGATGGGCATGGATGGATATGGATTACAGAGCAGGCCTCAGGCAGAGAGGGGAAATGCTGGATAGGGAAAAATGGAGGGGCCAGTTGACAGAGGAGCATGGATGGGCATGGATTGGAAGGGCAGGACTCAGGGAGAGGGGAATTGCTGGATAGGGATGAATGGAGGGGACAGGTGGGCATGGATGGATATGGATTGCAGAGCAGGCCTCAGGCAGAGAGGGGAAATGCTGGATAGGGAAAAATGGAGGGGCCAGTTGACAGAGGAGCATGGATGGGCATGGATTGGAAGGGCAGGACTCAGGGAGAGGGGAATTGCTGGATAGGGATGAATGGAGGGGACAGATGGGCAATGGATGGATATGGATTGCAGGACAGGCCTCAGGCAGAGAGGGGAAATGCTGGATAGGGAAAAATGGAGGGGCCAGGTGACAGAGGAGCATGGATGGGCATGGATTGGAAGGGCAGGACTCAGGGAGAGGGGAATTGCTGCATAGGGATGAATGGAGGGGACAGATGGGCATGGATGGATATGGATTGCAGGGCAGGCCTCAAGCAGAGAGGGGACATGCTGGATAGGGATGAATGGAGGGGGCAGGTGACAGACAAACATGGATGGCCATGGATTGGGAGGGCAGGGCTCACGGACAGAGGGGAATTGCTGGAAAAGGATGAATGGAGGGGGCAGGGGACAGATGGCCATGGATTGGGAGGGCACGGCTCACACTCTCTCTCTCATATACAATGTCTTTCTCACTCTCACACACTCTGTCTCACACTGTATCACATTCACTCTCTATGTGCCACACAGTCACTCACACACTCGCTTGGTCTCATACACTCACTGAAACAGAGAATCTGTGTCTCACACACACTCTCTCTCTCGCCCACACACACACACTCTCACTCACACTGTGTCTCACATACACACTTGCACACACTCTCATTCTCACACACACACTCTCTCACAAACACACTCACACCCAGACTCACGCTCTCTCTCACACAATCACACTTTCACTCCGACTCTCAAACAGTCACTCTCACATACACTCTCCCAAACATACACACTCCGAGGAAAACCTTGCTAGCGCCCGTTTCATTTGTGTCAGAAACGGGCCTTTTTTACTAGTCATTAATAAGCAGTACAGAAACTGTGCTCTTCATAAAGATATATGCGCAATAGCAGAAAGCAAAAGCAGCTGTCTTGATTGTGCAACTGCCTGAAAAAAGTTGTAAGTCGAAAACTACCGCTAAACATGTCATGATAGCCTATTTGAATACATATAAATAAATATGTCAGCAAATAAGTTGTAAACTTTAACTATAAAAGCATTAAAAGGGCTATTTACTAGTGGTGTAGCCCAAAACTCTTCATTTCATGTTGGTTCCTATGTTGTTAATGCAAAATTGATAGTATGGGAATGTTTACACATGTGCATGCTATTGAAAAAAGTGTGCCCTCTTTCAGAAAAAGGGTGTATTTAGAGAATGACACAGGGATGGGGATCGTAGTAAACTGCAAGGGCAGGAACAGAGCCCACGGGGACGGGGCATACTCTTTCAAAAGAGGGCACACTCTGTTGGAAGAGTGTGCATTATAAATTAACCAAATATGAACACCCCCCCCCCCCCTGAAATTTAGGGATTTTCCTGTTGTTTCTGATAGAAAACAATCTGAAAAAAAAAAAGGAAATGTTGATGGTACCTCCCTAATATTTATAGCATTAAGCCTATGTAAATCTCGCATTAAATATTTGCCCCTGGATTCTATATATGGTGACTAAAGTTGTGCATGCAAATCAGCTTGCATAATCGATTTGCATGTACAACTTAGTTGATTAAAGAGCCAATCAGCGCCAATAATTGGCTGCTAACAACCAATTATTGGCATTAATTGGGAGTTAGATGCTCAAGGTATACTATAACACTATAACACAGATCTCCTACAGTGTGTAATTTCAAGAAGGTGTAGTCAGGGGCATTTAGGCAAGCGTTCCAAGGGCATTCCAGAATTTATGTGGACTACTACAGAATAGACTCAATCAGCACCTAAAGTTAGGCGTAATTTATGTGCTTAGCGTTATTCTATAAAGGATGCACATTAATTAAACCCACACCGTTGGTATACTCCAAAGTTCCCCAATGCGAGACCACATTTCGTAGCTCTTCCTCAGGGGGAACCACCCCTTATAGCCAACGGTACCAACGTCCAGGCAGGGAATCCTTTATAGAATAGCGATTTCCACTTATATTTTTCGGCGACATTTATAGAATCTAGTCCAATGCACAAAAGGTACCTACTTTCCGTATGGAATACTAATGTAACCAGGTATATACACACATATGGCTGGCAAAAGTGTTAATGCCTAAGCCCATCAAGCTAGCATATGTGTGTATAAGTGTCAGTGACATGAAATTCTGGGAAGAATTAACCCCAGTTGCTTCTACCCAACCAGCTCTATTTTTAAAGGACTTAGGGGTCCTTTTACTAAGCCACGTGAGTAGCCTATGCGCGCCCAACACATGTAAATTTGAGTTACCACCCAGCTACCATGTGGCCCTTGTGGTGATTTTATTTTTGATGCACGTCCACTATGCACACCAGAAAATATTTTTCTTTCTGGTGTGCGTGTGGTAATCGGGCAGAAATCAGCATTTTACACACTTAGACCATTACTGCCTGGTTACCGCGTGAGAACTTACCACTAGGTCAATGGCTGAAGGTAAGGTCTCAGACCCAAAATGGATGTGCAGCAATTTTCATTTTGCTGCACGTCCATTTTCGGCAAAAAAGGCATTTTTTACAGGTGCGCTGAAAAATGATTCTGTGTGTGCCCAAAACACAGGTCAACACTACCGCAGGCCATTTTTCAGCGTACCTTAGTAAAAGGACCCCCTAGATTTTCGAGAATAGCTGATTCTATTTTCTCTATCTCGGCAATCTCTTATTGGAATTCTCTTTCTGCTGGTGTTGGGATAGAATCCAATTATATGGACTTTTGTAAAAAAGTTAAGACTTTTCTATTTGTGTAATGCTACCCATGGAAAGAATCTGATAGTACTATTAGGGATTGTTGGATGATGTATTTTGCTACTGGATTTACCAACCTGTGTTTGTAAGTTCTATATTGTCAGGTTCTCAGGTTCAGAGCCCGCGGGGCTGGGCTCTGGAGCAAACGTGAGCCCTTGGGCTGCTGATGAGGAGCGACAGCAGCAGGCAAAACCCACCAACCAACACTGGGTAAGCACACCGGCAGGGACTGCAGGCACTGCCCAGCGAACCGGAACACATGGACTGGAATCCCCCGGACTGGAGGACCCAGGACTGGAACACTGGACTGCAATTCCCCGGACTGGAACACACACCGGACCGGAACACACTGGACTGGAGCACACCAGACTGGAACACACACCGGACCGGAACACAATGGAATGGAGCACACCCGACCGGAACACACACCGGACCGGAACACACTGGACTGGAGCACACTGGACTGGTCCCCCGGACTGGAGGGCACAGGACTGGAACACGGGACTGGCGCACACTGGACTGGTCCACACAGCTTCACCTGCACTTAGCTACTAAGCCCCCCAAGAGTTGAGCTCATGGGTTCGAGTAGCCGGCAGGACTTACTGGACGACACAGGGACCAGGACTAGAACAAGCTGTAACTGAAGTGCACCTAACTCCTAAATTGACCAAAAGTGTTCCTAAGCCCAGCACCAACAGAAAAAGCTCCTAAGCCCTCCACTAACAGCAGTGCTC
Organism: Microcaecilia unicolor; assembly: GCF_901765095.1. Classification (NCBI taxonomy): domain Eukaryota; kingdom Metazoa; phylum Chordata; class Amphibia; order Gymnophiona; family Siphonopidae; genus Microcaecilia; species Microcaecilia unicolor. The sequence goes on along the minus strand of NC_044031.1, from coordinate 489,246,537 downwards.
CTAACAGAAACTAACAGGGGTGCCCCTACGCCCTACACTAACAGAAGTGCAGGGAACCACAAGGGAAAAGGAAGGGAAGACAAATGCCAGACCTAACACTGGTACTTCCTAAGCACCAAGCTGCAGCAGCTAAACATGGGTTCTCACCCTGGTGCTTCCTAAGCACCCAGCTACAGCAGCTAACCACAGGTCATGAGGAAAAGCGGGGCAAGCACAAGGAAACAAGCAGGAAAGCCAAATACCCCACCAACAAAAGGTGCTTCCTAAACACTTACTAACAAGGGTGCTCCCAGCACCAAATTCCAGCACTGCACTAACAGCAGTGCTACACACCGTAGCAAAAGGGAAAGCAGAGGAGCCAAAGGGAAAGACAGGGAAGTCAAACACACAAGTCACAAGTGCACACTGCACTAAACTAACCTGGACCTAAAGCAAGTAGCCAGAAGCAAACGTTGCGAAGGCCCTGAAGGAAAGAACCCACTTCCTTATCAAGGCCCTCCCTGATGATGTCACACTCCCTAGACCCAGGCAACAGCACACTAACCCAGAGAGCACACTGAAAACCATAGAGGCCCAACCCACACCAATGCAACACCGTGAAACACTTGAAGCCAGTACACCCAAAGAGAGTTAGAGCAACTCAGACTACCCATACAGGTGCAGTATAGTGAAACAATTAGAGCCCTGCTGCTGGAAGCTGCCAGCACAGAGAGACAGAGCCAGCTCAGAAAGGACAGACAAAGAAACAGAAGCCAGCTAAGAAGCTGACCCCCAGGAAAGAGGTAAGTTTGAGAGGGGTTCTGACCCCAATCATAACATATATATTGTAAACCATATTGGACTCCCTCCGGGGAATTCTGCAGTATATAAGAATTGATTAATATTGACATTGACAATAGTCAAATTGTCACTAGCTGTTCTCAATTTGTTTAATGTTGCTCACTTTGATATAAAATGAATTGTGGATTTTACATTTATTACTCACCTTTTTCCCTGCTTAACATGGCCAACAGTCTACATTTTACTGGATGGAATTGAGGGTGAAGTGATGACCAAGGTCACAAAAACATGGGATCTGAACTGTGGCTTCCTTGTTTACAGTTTCACTAACCACTAAACTACTTTTCCACTTGGTTATGTGGTATCCTTATTCTATAATATAGGGGCTCATTTTCAAAACACTAGACTTACAAAGTTACGTGGAGGGGCATTTTTGATATGACGTCTAAGTCTGACTTTGGAAGTTTTGTGTTAAACCTCCCAAATCCGAATAGCAAATTTAACCACTTTTGAAAAAGTAACACATCTATCTTGGGTGGGGGGGGGGGGGGGGGGGGGGGAGTCCTTGAGACAGCTCGTCTTCAGGCGAAACATGCGTTTCGGACATTAAAACCCCTGGGTTTGACATACAAAGATGAGTATTTATAAGCAAAAAAATAGCATCAAAAAGTAAATAAGTCAATAGAGTTAATCGGGTGAGCCAATGAAGAGGTGGGTGCTGGTTACATTGCTATGTCCATGTATTAGCAATGAGCACCGCTGAGGTCACCAATATATAATGAAGATAATATAAGTGACTGTCATTACTGGATCTTTTGAAATTTATCTACCTGAGAACTATTGGATACCTGTAATAAGAGTGTGTATACGAAGGTGGGATCCATTAATTTATGATAAAATCAGCCACTGGTTTTGTATTATACCTAATTTAGATGCATTCATGCTGACAGATGCCATTATAGAATTGGCGCTCAGCATTTGGCATTGGCACACCTAAATGGAGACGCCAGTTTATAGAATTGCCTCCATATTGCATATATGGCCTACATGGGCTTTAATATCAAATGAAAATGAAAATGGATAATATCATGCAGTCAGCTAGAATTTGGATGCCACCTAGACCTGGAGTGATTTACATTCCCATCCTAATCCACTCTGCAAATCTGAAACCCTTCTCTACCATTTTTCAGAATCACCATCTACTTTCCATCTGCATGCAAAGAGCATCAATGCAGAGCCATCTTCAGAAATTCCAGAGAGAAAACCAGTACTCTGATCAGCAACCATGAGAAGAAAGAAGACAATTGGACCCAGATTATGGCCACACTTAATTACAGTGATTCATACTGATCCAGTATAATTAATAATTCAGGGGTTCAATCAATATAGATCTTGATGCACATTCTCCTTTCATATTGCTTGTTAAGTGCTGTTAAAAACGCTGATTACCTTGCTCCGCCAATTAAGTTACACTTGTATCTCCATGCGGAATCTAGGTGCCATATATAGAATCCGTGAGTTACTGGCTAGCCCAGTCACTGGCTATTTCATGTGGCATAGCCGATTAGTGCCAATATTCATCAGCTGACTGGCTAAGTTTAGTAGCCAGGCAGACCCATATAAATAGCAGGTCTATCTTTGGCCGCTATAACTTAGCCAGTCAGCCTATGAATATCGACTTAACTGATTATCAGGCTCATTTTCGAAAGAGTCGGAAGTCCATCTTTCGACATAAATCAGAACATGGACGCCCATCTTCTAGGGACGTCCAAATCGGTACAATTGAAACCCGATTTTGGACATCTCTAACTGTAGTCCATTGCAAGGACGTCCAAATTTCAAGGGGGCATGTCGGAGGTGTGGTGAAGGCAGGACTTGGGCGTGCCTAAGACTTGGACTTCTTTGAGCCATAATTGAAAAAAGCAAGGACATCCTAAAATAAAACTTGGATGTTTTCACTTGGACGTGTTTTTTTTACAAATAAGGCACAAAAAAGTGCCCGAAATGACCAGATGACCACCGGAGGGAATCGGGGATGACCTCCCGTTATTCCCCCAGTGGTCACTAACCCCTCCCACCCTCAAAAAACATCTTAAAAAATATTTCATGCCAGCCTCAGATGTCATACTCAGGTTCATGACAACGCATGCAGGTCCCTGGAGCAGTTTTAGTGGGTACTGTAGTGCACTTCAGACAGGTGGACCCAGGCCTATATCCCCCCCTATCTTTTACATTTGTGGAGGAAACAGCGAGCCCTCCAAAACCCACCAGAAACCCACTGTACCCCTTCACCCGTAAGGGCTATGGTAGTGGTGTACAGTTGTGAGTAGTGGGGTTTTTTTTTTTGGGGGGGGGGGGTTGGGGGGCTCAGCACACAAGGTAAGGGAGCTTTCTATCTGGGAGCATTTTATGAAGTCCACTGCAGTGCCCCCTAGGGTGCCCAGTTGGTGACCTGGCATGTCAGGGGGACCAGTGCACTAGAAATGCTGACTCCTCCCATGTCCAAATGGTTTGCATTTGGACGTTTTTGACATGGACATCTTTGGTTTCGAAAATCGCCGGAAGTCAAAGACATCCATGTCTTGGGACGTCCAATTTCAAGGACGTCCTTGGTATTTTCGAAACAAACGATAGACGTCCATCTTTTTTTGAAAATACAGTTTTCCCCACCCCCGGGTTTGGACTTTTTACAAAGACGTCCAAATCCAAGCATAGATGTTTCATTCGAAAATGCCCCTGTATGTACATAGCAGCCAACACCCCCCCCCCCCCCCCGAAATTCAGTTCTGGTCACTGGATATAGCCCAGCATTAGATTTCTGGGTTTGCTGCTGACTGTGAGAGTTAGCTGGGTTGCCTCCTGCGGTCTCAATATTAGTCTCTAAGTTTTTACCTGAGGGAATGGAGGGATAAGTGACTGTCCTGAGATCACACAGCAGCAGAAGTGAGATTTGAACCAGGCTTCCCTGGTTCTCAGCCCACTGCTCCAACCTTTAGGCTACTCATTTACTTTAGGCTACTCATTCATTCCACACTGAGTATTGATTACATTGGCTCACAACTTATATAGTGGTTTGGTGCAAGATAGTATTTTAGAGAGTATAAGAGAGCTCTGAAAGGAGGTAAGCAAATAGCAAATAGGAATGTTGGGAGGTGTAGTCCCTTGGAGTTCTAAATTGGCAGGAAGTGAGCTCATATTGGAAATAGTCTGTAAGATATAGGGGCTCATTTTCAAAAGAGAAAACTTCTCAAAAATGGCATAAAGTGGAATTTGGACATTTTTCTAAAAAAAAAAAAAAGTCCAACTTGTGATTTCAAAACTCAGATTTGAAATGTTTTTCTCTGCTTTATGATGCTTGAGGGTTCAAGTTTCGTCAATTGTAGTGACAATTTTGCATACCGATTACATACTCGGACAAATTGCCATTCAGATTTTGTTGTGTATGCTTTAAGGTGTCCCTGCAACCGGATAAACATAAAACATGCATCACTCAGAATAAGCTGGATGTCCCCTTGACAGCACATTGTGCAACTTTTAAACATTCATTTGATCAGATGAGATGCTTTGTAATTCAACAAGTATGATGTAATATTGAGGAGGCAATAGAGATTTACAATTACTCTGGTTAGAACAATGTTGGATTCACAAATTGAGAACATTGGAACTGGAAGATTTAAACATACCTATTGAATGAACGGCATTTTTTTTAAAGTTTCATTGATGTGGAGTCTCCTTATAGGATAATAGAAATGCCTGAAGAGTGACTGGTTAATCATCAGTTGGCATCCTGGTTTTAACAAATGCCATCATCTTTCAATTCAGGCTTTGAAAAACAGTCCAATTACTAAGATGTGAGTAGTGCTGGTCTGTTTTCCGGTGAGGTTCATCTGTAAAGTGCATATGTTAACAGATAGTATTTATATTTTCTCTACACAGCACAAATAGACCAATTCCCTTGAAGAAGCCTTATGGTGAAATGGGAAGCCCGTTGGGATTGATCAAGATAAGTGTTTTGGAAAAACGTTTAAGAAAAAGTAAAAGAAAAAATGACTTAAATAGTTTCATTGGACAGGATACAAAGGTTTTTGACTGATGATTATGAGAGAGTATGCTGAGATTATAATCTTCAATCACAGATAAAAGTCCACATTTTCTGAGGTCTTTCCTCCTTTTTAAAAAAAAATGTCAATATATCATTTTGTTAAGCACTATTTTCATTCAGTAAGGTTTTTGGAGTTATATAATCTCTTATAACCAGGCATCGACATCTCTAAAACCGCAGGAATCAGCTTTATCTGTTGCTAAAACCTTTCTAAACTGTTCATTATTGTTGAGCCATACCCACCTTCCATACATCTTGTACACCTTCAATATTAAATCTGAATATTTCAACAAACCAATATAATGCAAGCTTTTTCTCACCTAAAATACTCTCATAAATGTTGAAACTCAAAGTCCAATTAAAAATTGATTTCAGAATTCTAGATTTTTTCCACTTATCATCTGTAGAATCATCACTTTTTTTCTTGTCTCTCACATCTGAATCCTTCACTAAAAATGTAAACACATCCACACATTTCACCTGTAAAATGTTTCTTCTCAATTTCTGTGAAATCTGTTTAAAAGAGCAATGGCACATAAAATATGTCCCAACTTAGAAACTATGTATCCACTGTACTCCCAGAGGTACTTAAAGAGTCATTCTCCCTCCCCACTACTGGCACCTAAGACCCTTTACTAAGCAACTTCCCATGATGATGATGAGGAAGATAAAGAATCAGTAGAATCAGACTCCTGCACCTAAAACAGGTTTAAACCCTTCATTTTCCTAAGCTTCTTTTCAAGGTCCATCCTCTTCAAGGTCCATCCTCATCATAAGTTTATACAAATTCTTAAGAAACTTCCTATCACACAGCCTCTTACACCAAGCTCTATCCTTACTGACATCCAAATTTCTTTCCCTACCCTCACCCACAGTGCTGCCCTCCCCAACTTGCAAGCCATTGATATCATCTCTTTCAGACTCACCTGTGAAGAAACCGCTTCCTTCTGCACCTGACACATCCTCAATCCTAGATTCTGGAATATGCTGCACCAGATTCAGACTCTATCTGACCCTGTAACTGCAACCCCCTGCCTCTATTCCCTTGAGACCTGACATTCCCACTACTCTACCCTACCTGTCCAGCAGAAGACTCTTCTCTACCAGATCTACTCCTACCCTTACCAATACTACTGTTTTATCAGTAAAGTGAACCGGCCTCTTAGATACCCGTTTTCCCACCCTCTACATTGCTGTCCCATCTCCCTCTTTTCCTTGTCCCTGCCGCTTTGGAGCCATAACTGTCTTGACCTCACAAGGCCCCACTGCCTAAACGCAGGAGCCAATTTACCTGCACTCACAGCCGCCGAGTGGGGGGGGGGCAGGGGGGACAAAATTCCCTGGGACCGGGCCTCCAAGGGGGCCCCGGCACCGCAGTCCCCGATCTCACCCGCCCTCGGCTCCGTCGACCGTCTGCAACCGGGCCGGGCCCCACCGCATTGAAATCATCACAGCGCCTCACCTGTCACCTCCGTGACTGAAAGCACAGCAGTAGCAGATCGGATTCACCTCCCTTCAGGCCTTCCCTCCCTGCGTCACGCCCTCGTCTGATGTAACTTCCGCGAGGGTGGAACACAGGGAGGGAAGGCCCAAAGGGAGGCGAATCCTATCTGCTGCTGCTGCGCTTTCAGTGACAAAGCAAGGTGACAGGTGAGGCGCTGTGATGATTTCAATGCAGGGGGCCCGGACTGGTGGTGGACGGAGGGGGCGGGTGGGGACTGCGGCACGGCGGCGATGACCTCGGGGGCGGCCTTGCCCCAGGCCCGGAACAGTCTTTCGGCGGCTCTGCTCCTCAGAACACTTTTCCAAAGGATGCTGGGAGCCAGCACTAGTAGCGACTGTGCTCAGTGTAGCAGCTGCAAGTACGCTCCTGCACAAGTGTCTCGGACACCGACTGCAGCTGTCCAAAAGAGGAAGAAAACAGCTCACAGGCACCCTTGAATGCTAAAAGGACGCCCTTACACCTGGATGTAAAAAACAAAAACTGACAACTAGAGCCCCCAAGAAGCCGTCCCAAAACGCCACAGTAAGCAACAAAGATGTTTTTACTGCACCCCTCTTAGCTTCCCTGGCTCCCAAAGTCAACTCAGCCCTCACCAAAAGGCTTTCTTATCTATTATTACTCTGGGTCTGATTGGTGCACTACTACTATACAGTGCTCCAATCACAGCTGTTCCTCCCTGTTCCTAGGCCTCTCCTCTGATCTTACCCTGCTCTTCATCTCCACCCCACCCCACCCCACTCCGTCCCGTCATCAATCAATCAAATTATGCCCTTTACATTCCATTAATTATCTCTATGAAAAGGAAGAGGAGAGAAAAAACTTGGCTCGGCCAAGCTATGTTACTCTTTCCTTAATTGTGAGGGTGCCACTTAATCCACCTCTGCACTCTCATTTGCTCTTAAAGTGATATGATCGATTGCATAATCCAGTTTAATGAGGATATTATAACAGAGATAGTGATGCTCAGAAGTATTTTGCTGGTGTTTTAGAATCCTAAATTAACAATGTCCTGACTGCACTTGCATGACAAGATGAAAACGTGGGGCTGCCACACAAAGAGCAGCACTGAATCATACTACACTGAAGCTATGGTATATAACAATGATGGCGAACCTATGGCACGCATGCCAGAGAGGGCACGCAGAGTCCTCTCTGTTGGCACACGCGCCATCGCCTCACCCACCAGAAGTTCGTTCCCTCCTCCCTTTGAGTTCCAGGCCCCCTCCCTCCGAATTTTAAAAGTCATCTATTTTACCTCGTCAGGGTTATGGCGGTAGCATGCAAGCTCGACTTGGTGCTCAGTTCAGTTTTCCCTTCTCTTTCTCTCAGCTCTGGTCCCGCCCTTGTGGAAACAGGAAATGAGGGTAGGACCAGAGCTGAGAGAAGGGAAAACAACTAAGCACTGAGCCCAGCCTGCATGCTTTTTACCACTGCTGCCGCCCTAACCCCGACAAGGTAAGATAGATGACTTTAAAAATTTGGATGGAGGGGGGACTCTGGAACTGGGAGGGAGGGAGGGGGGCCTGGAACTCGGAGGCAGGTGGAGGGAGGATGGGGGAGGAGGACAGGGGGAGGGGGATGAGGGGGAGGGGGATGAGGGGGAGGGAGGAATGCACCACCTGTTAAATTGCCCTGTTGGCACTTTGCGATAAATAATTAGATTTTGGGTTGCTGTTTGGGCACTTGGTCTCTGAAAGGTTCGCCATCACTGGTCCTATATAATAATTCTCACCTCCAACAGGATGTGCTTGGAACCGTGCCTGCCGGAAGTTGTCTGCTAGGCAGGCATGCACTGACCTCAGTGACATCAGTGACAGACAATTTGGCAAAGCAAAACAATCTGAGTGCTGGCCATTAGGACACAGGGTTGATAGGAGAGTTTTAAAAGACTGAAGGAAACGAAAGTGTTAAACTGGAGAAGGGGGGGGGAGTTGTGAATGACTGAAAGACATGCAAATTTAGGACAGGAAAACAATCTCAATGCTGGCCATTAGCACACAGGGTACATAGGAGAGTTTTAAAAGACTGAAGGAACCAAAAGTGTTCGGGGGGGGGGGGGGGGGGGGGGGGCAAGTTCTGAATGAATGAAAGAAATGAAAATTTACGAGAGGAACACAATCTGAATGCCGGGCATTTGTACACAGGGTAGATAGGACACTTTTTTTTTAAAAATGAAGGACGTGAAAGTATTACATCTTGGGGGAGGTGTGAGGAGGAAAGCGGTGGCGTTAGGGCCACGGGGGTACATAGACTTTTGAAAGCCTTAAGGAACCCAAAGTGTGGGAAGGAGGAGGAAAAGGAGGGGAGGGAACGGGGTGAGGGGCATTAGGAACAGGGGAGGGGGCCCTGTCACACACTCTCATTCTCACACACACACTGTCACACAGACAGTCTCACTCTGTCACACACCTGCACATTCACTCTGGCTCTCTCTCTCTCAAACATACACACTCCCAGGAAAACCTTGCTAGCGCATTTGTTCCAGAAACGGGCCTTTTTTACTAGTATATAATAATGCTGATGTTTAAAGTTTTTGGTGCCTCTTCCATTACCATTCCGAATGTTCTTTTGCTAAGCTTTGATCTCAATGCCATTATCACAATAATACAAGTAAAGCACGACTATATCACAGGCAATCAAAGCAAAAAATAATAGAAATATTAGATAGAAATTAAATTAGGGCAACCATAGGAGCCAACTTTTCAAAATTATTGGGAGTGCTAAGCCCAGTGGAAATAACCCTTTCTTGGACACATGCAAGGACTTTTCTCAATATTGGAGGTGCTCAAGCACCCACAGCACCCACAGAGTCAGCTCCTATGAGGGCAACAATAGAATAGAGCTAAGAATAATACCAAGAAAGCACACCACAGAAGAAAAAGACATGTTTTACAAAAGTACTTCTGCTTAAGACATTTTCCGAAGAACTTTGTACTTACCAAGCTAGTTGGTTATTGAATGTTCCAGGCTCTGTGACGGCCTATGGCAGAAATGCTAAGTGGCACAGATATGTGTTAATATTTTTGTTTGTATGTGTATTCATACATATATTTTTTCTTTGAACCTCAGTGGCAATTAGGAAGGGTTATCTGCAAGTTCTTTTAAGTGAGGAAAAAAATTAGCTTAGCATAGTATAATTAAACACTCTAGTGCGGCTCTTTCTGTGCAGAATTAAGTGGCTGATTTCTGCTTTGTTTAGGTTTACAGTTTTCATGCACATATAATAAAGTAGCAATTTTCTTTAGACTATAATAAGGAAGGTCAGCTATAAAATTCAAGAAGTATTTTTCTATAGAACTGAGATGTAAAAGCATTAGTTGGACATTGACTTATCCTACTCCTTTGTCCAAACCATGTGGTTCGATGCACTGTGTTAAACAGGTTACAAAGCAGGCTTTCGATTCTTAAATTTATTGGTAGATCAAAGTCAGGTAAATGATGCAGACAAAAGCATGTCATTCTGAAGCTAAAAAGAAAACTATACCAGAAGGAGGAAGATGGGCAATAAATGAATTTTCTCTATGGGGTCTTTTTAATTCAGCTAGTAGTATGCATGCTGTACAAGCCAGCACATACTTTTAGCTGTTCTTCACTATACATTTTGTAAGGCAATCTTCTCAAATAACTCCTAGCCACATAAATTCCTTTGAAAATTGTTCTCTTAATGAATTCTATGGTGCACTGCAGATGTGATATTATTCTGGAAGAAAACAAAACAAAAATCCCAATCAAATGTTGAAATAAAAGGAAAAACTAACTTCAGTTGGTGCATTTAGGGATCCTTTGGTAGAAAAAAATTCCATAGACACGAGTACCATGGATTTTGATGCACACTGCTGCTGAAATTAGCTTGTCTGGCAATAGCGTGTGGTGGGGCAGAGTCGCGGTACCCAGTGCATTTTTTCTAGCAAAAAGGTGCCAGTACTCAAATGCTACGCCACCCCACAATAGCCAGACCCCTGCAACCAGTCACAGAACCTATGACAAGGCAGAATTGGTGTGTAGAGCCTTAGCTCTTCATTAAAACTTGGGGGTCCATGGGTCAATTTTAGCAGATAATGGAAAGGTGCCGGTACTCAGTACCCCCAAGTACCTCCTCAAAAAAAGCCCTGGCGGTACCTGATTGCTACTCAACATGTGGCTTGTGCTACTGTTACTGCTGCATTAGGTAGCGGGGGTGTCTTGGCACGTGGCAATGGTCTCCATTCCTGTGCGCTAATGTTTCCATGTAGGAAAGCAGTCAGTTACTTCTGTAAAGGAACTGGTGTACTGGGAGTGCTGTGTGATGTGAGTGAATGCTCTGTGGGTGGGGGTACTGTCACCAAGATGTGGGAAAAAGTGGCTTGTGGTAGTGTGCGAGTGTGGGAGTGGTGTGCCCTTAGTGGGAAAAAGGTGACTTTTACATTGGCATCAATAATGGCAGTATGTGAAAGCCAAAAATAGCATTCACAGGGCATGTGAATAACCAATGCTGAAGTATGGTGAAAGGGGAGTGCCTTGAAACTGCTATAGGCGAAACAGGTGTCGGCACTGATTCTCCTTTTGAAACTTCACCTTTCAGATAAATAAAATTGCTTTACTTTTATAATGTTTACTTAAAAAAGAAGACTTAAAAAATGTATTTAGAGTTGTACAAAACAAGTGATGACAGAAAAATTATGGTACCGATGAAGAAGTTGATGCTTATTTAATCCCTTTGAAACATTCTGGGATTTGCATCAATGAGGAACCACAGCTTCACCTGAAAAAATATAGTATATATTGGATTTATAGGAACTTGAAATTGTGCATCCATTGTGATTGATTCCCATATTCTACATATGAATACATGATTCAATCTGAGTTGTCCTTTGTTACTGAAAAATAGCATGTAGCCATTACTGCATGAACTACTACTGCCCCCTAGTTAGTAGGTGGGAAAGGCTCAAGCACTACTCCCATGGTTATTGGGCAGCGTATGGCAATGGCTGTATGCTGCCTGATTACTGCTAGGCATGCTCCCCTCACCTTCCCTGTGCTACAATAATAATTGGAATTTTTCTTCCAAAGGAAACGGCATACATCAAGAGCAGAACTATGGCAGGGTGCCTGGGTGCGGCTGACAGATGTGGCGCTTTGCCGTTGGCTACCCACCCAGTAGTTGTACTGCCCTTTTCTAAAAGGGTCCCTTGGTTACGCCAATGACATTGGGCAACTCAGATAAATAGCCACAGAAGACAGAACAGAAATGACTTGCCAATGGGGAATGTAGCTCACATTAGTGACTTAGATGTCCTGTAGGAAGTCAATACATGTTTGTTGAGGGAGTGGGGAGGGATGGCTTTCTTACTGTAGCATATCCCAGGCAATGGAACATTGACATTTTCAAGTTAATTGACAGATGTGATGTGTTATAGCCTAAGCTAGCCCCCCCCCCCCCCCCCCCACCAGTCAGGGAGGACCATCACATACATGTGTCCAGAAAAGCACAATAGCTTTCAACTCACAGCTAAGAACTGGATTAAAATGCTAACGAGTCATTCTCATAGCGCTGCCATTGTCACTGTTACCTCATGCTCTGGACCATTGCCCTCACTTAAAGCAGTGTCACAGCACATCACAATTGTCATGGTGTTCAGTTGAAGTTTTTTTTGAGAGCGATATATGTTTCTCAACACAGAACAGCTCTCATACATTTAGCAGCTGTGCACAGCCCGCAGGTATGTACATATTCCATCAGATATTGTCAAGATAGCAGCCAGCTCCATACTTCCAGCATTTGGGAGTATGTGAGATCATATTGATTGAGCTAAAATTAAGCTGCTGGTGAACTCCACCTAATAATGAAAACACAATCCCCATGTGATACAGCTAGCTCTGGACAGTGCAGTCTTGAACCCACAACCACAACATCAAGCACATTACGCTTTGTCCACACAGCCATTTTGCCTTCAGAACAAAACAGTTTGTTTAGCCCTCATTGTAGCTACTGTGTGTAGTTTCTGAGATGTGGCCACCCCAAGTGCACACAGACAACTTTCTAATGTTTCTGGGAGGTTGGAGTAAGTGACTATGAGAAGGAACTCAACTACACTTAGCGGTAGCCTAATGGCTATGGCATCCACTTTGTCATCCCAACTCAATAGATTCTAATCCCAAGGCAGGTTCTGTTGACATAGAGGGGCATAATTGAATGAAAACATCTATCTCCATGGGCGTTTATCTCCGAGAATGGGTCCGTGAAGGGGTGGACCGAACCTTATTTTCAAAAAAAATAGACGTCCATGTTTTATTCGACAATTTGTGAGCTGGGCGTTTTTGTTTTTCAGTGATAATGGAAAATGAAAGCGCCCAGCTCAAAAACAAATAAATCCAAGGCATTTGTTCGTGGGAGGGGCCAGGATTCGTAGTGCACTGGTCCCCCTCACATGCCAGGACACCAACCGAGCACCCTAGGGGGCACTTTTACAAAAACAAAAAAAAGGTAAAAGAGCTCCCAGGTGCATAGCACCCTTCCCTTGTGTGTTGAGCCCCCCAAATCCCCCTCAAAACCCATTGCCCACAAGTCTACACCATTACTATAGCCCTAAGGGGTGAAGGGGGGCACCAACATGTGGGTACAGTGGGTTTGGGGGGTTGGACGACTAAGCATTAAGCAGCACAATTGTAACAGGTAGGGGGGGATGGGCCTGGGTCCACCTGCCTGAAGTCCACTGCACCCCCTAACAACTGCTCCAGGGACCTGCATACTGCTGCCAGGGAGGTGGGTACGACATTTGAGGGTGAAAATAAAAAGTTGTGAAACATCATTTTTTGTGGTGGGAGGGGGTTAGTGACCACTGGGGGAGTCAGGGGAGGTCATCCCCGATTCCCTCTGGGGGTAATCTGGTCATTTAGGGCACTTTTTGGGGCCTTATTCGTGAAAAAACAGGGTCCAGGAAAAGTGCCCTAAATTCTAGCTACAAACGCATACTTTTTTTCCATTATCGGCGAAAGGCGCCCATCTCTCCTCGGCCGATAACCATGCCCTAGTTCCACCTTCACCACGCCTCCGACATGCCCCCGTCAACTTTGTACGCTTCCGCGATGGAGTGCAGTTGAAAACGTCCAAAATCGGCTTTCCATTATACCGATTTATTTTTGTGAGATAAACGTCTATCTCCCGATTTGGGTCGAAATCTAGGCGTTTTTCTCTTTCAATTATAAGGTGGCTAGTCACAGTGACTTCACCTTGCCTGTTATACAGATGGAGAAGGAGATCTCAAGCCACCATGGTTTGGAAAAATCACTGCACTATCTAGCAGCTAATATGTAAACAATCTTTGTAGGATATGTGTTCTCATGAAGTCCTGACAGTTTAGAACTTTAGGACTCTCAACATCTGTGTAGGATGGATGTTCACATTCTCCCCAGCTTAGTTGTAACATCTCTCTCTTGCAGACCCTAACATGTATCTCACATCTATTACTCATTGACAGAAGTTGCTCAGCCTGAGATTGCAGCCATTTCATTGAGTCCACTACTACTACTAACTAGCATTTCTAAAGCGCTACTAGGGTTACGCAGCGCTGTACAATTTAAACATAGAAGGACGGTCCCTGCTCAAAGAGCTTACAATCTAAAAGACAAGAGAACAATCTAAAGACAAGTGAACAATCTAGAGGACGAGTGAACAGTTAATCTGATAGGGTGGATAGATTGGGGCATTCTATCTATCTCGAGCGGTTAGGCGCCGAAGGCAGCATTGAAGAGGTGAGTTTTAAGCAGAGATTTGAAGATGGGTAGGGAGGGGGCATGGCGTATGGGTGAAGGAAGATTGCTCCAGGCATAGGGTGAAGCAAGGCAGAATGAGCGGAGCCTGGAGTTGGCAGTGGTGGAGAAGGGTAATGAGAGAAGGGCTTTGTCCTGTGAGCGGAGGTTACGGGCGAGAACATAGGGGGAGATGAGGGTGGAGAGGTAGTGAGGAGCCGCAGACTGAGTGCACTTGTAGGTAAGGAGGAGGAGCTTGAATTGAATGTGATATCTGATCGGAAGCCAATGAACTGATTTGAGGAGAGGGATGTTATGAGTATATCGGTTTTGGCGGAATATAAGACGTGCCGCAGCGTTCTGAACTGATTGAAGGGGGGATAGATGGCTGAGTGGGAGGCCGGTGAGGAGTAGGTTGCAGTAATCAAGGCGAGAGGTAATGAGAGCGTGGACAAGAGTTCTGGTGGTGTGCTCAGAGAGGAAAGGGCGAACTTTGCTGATGTTGAAGAGGAAGAAGCGACAGGTCTTGGCAGTCTGTTAGATATGCGCAGAGAAGGAGAGGGAGGAGTCGAAGATGACTCCAAGGTTGCGGGCAGATGGGACGGGGAGGATGAGGTGTTATCACAGAGATAGAGAGTGAGGAAGAGGAGAAGTGGGTTTGGGAGGAAAGACGAGGAGCTCAGTCTTGGACATGTTCAGCTTCAGGTGGCGGTTGGACATCCATACCGCGATGTCGGATAAACAGGCCGATACCTTGGCCTGGGTCACCGCGGTGATGTCAGGTGTGGAGAGGTACAGCTGGGTGTCATCAGCATAAAGATGATACTGTAAACCATGAGACGAGATCAGCGAGCCCAAGGAAGAGGTGTAGATTGAGAAGAGAAGGGGTCCAAGGACAGATCCCTGGGGAACTCCAACAGATAGTGGGATGGGAGTGGAGGAAGATCCATGGGAGTGTACCCTGAAGGTGCGGTGGGAGAGATAAGAGGAGAACCAGGAGAGGACAGGGCCTTGGAACCCAAAAGAGGATAGCGTGGCAAGAAGTAAATCATGGTTGACAGTATCAAACGCGGCGGAAAGATCGAGGAGGATGAGGATGGAGTAATGACCTCTGGATTTGGCCAGGAGCAGGTCATTGCAAACTTTAGAGAGTGCTGTTTCTGTCGAGTGCAGAGGGCGAAAACTGGATTGAAGTGGATCGAGGATGTCATGAGAGTAGAGAAAATCAAGGCAGCGGCTGTGAACGGCGCGCTCAAGTAATTTGGAAAGGAAGGGTAAAAGAGAGATGGGGCGGTAGTTGGAGGGGCAGGTAGGGTCAAGTGAAGGTTTTTTGAGGAGAGGTGTGACAACGGCGTGCTTGAAGGTGTCAGGGACAGTTGAAGTGGAGAGAGAGAGATGTTGAGGATGCGACAGATGGCGGGGGTGACAGTATGGGAGATAGTGTTGAGTAGGTTGGTGGGGATGGGATCAGAGGAACAGGTGGTGCATTTCGAGGAGGAAAGAAGGCGGGAAGTTTCATCCTCAGTGATCTCAGGAAAGGAGGAGAAGGAGACCTGGGTAGGTTGGTTGAGGGAGAGTGTTAAAGGGTGAAGGGGAGGTGGTGGTTTGGTCGTGAACTCAAGGTTGATCTTTTGCACTTTGTCGCAGAAATAGTCGGCCAGTGATTGAGGAGAGAGAGAAGGGGGAGTAGGAGCAGGGGGCACTTTTAGGAGGGAGTTAAGAGTGGTGAAGAGACGACGAGAGTTGGAGCTGAGAGAATTGGTCAATTGGGTGTAATAGTCCTGTTTTGCACGGAATAGGGAGGAGTGGAGGGAGGATAGCATGAATTTGTAGTGGAGGAAGTCTGAAAGGGTACAAGATTTCCTCCAGAGGCGCTCAGCGGATCGGGTGCAGGAGCGAAGGTAACGGATGCAAGGAGTCAGCCAGGGCTGGGGATTGGTGCGCTTTGTGGGACGGGAGATGGATGGTGCGAGGGTGTCCAAAGCAGAGGAGAGAGCGGTATTGTAAGCGGAGACCGCTTTGTCGACAGTTACGAAGGACGTGATGGAGGGGAGGAGATTAGAGATAGTAGATGATAGGGTGGAGGGGTCAATAGCCTGGAGGTTCCTGGAGGTGGTGGTTAAAGTTGGACGGGGTGGAGGGAGGGGGGGTGACGAAGTGTGAATGTGATCAGGTGATAGTCTGAGAGAGGAAGAGCTGAGACGTGGAAATTGGAGGGTGAGCCGGAGGAGGAGAGGACGAGGTCAAGACAATGTCCGTCACGGTGAGTAGGGGTGGTGGAGCACAGCTGGAGGTTGAAGGAGGATGTTAGGGTGAGGAACTTAGAAGTATGGGGGTCGGATAGGTCATCAGCATGTACGTTAAAGTCTCCAAGAATGAGGGACGGAGATGAGGGGTCAAGAAAGACAGCGAGCCAAGCATCAAAGTCAGTAAGGAAGGAAGGGAAGGATTTATCCGGGGGGCGGTAAATGACTGCCACTCTGAGTGGTAGCGGGTAGAATAGCCGGATGGAATGGGCTTCAAAGGATGGGAAGCAGTGAGACTGTGGTAGGTGGAGGGGTTGGAAACTACAGGAGGGTGATAGTAGTAGCCCAACACCCCCGCCGCGGCCGATTGGGCGGGGCGTGTGGGAGAAGAGATAGCCTCCTTGGCAGAGGGCTGCAACTGAGGCAGAGTCTTCCGGGGAGATCCAGGTTTCGGTTAGGGCGAGCAGTTGAAGGGAGCGAGAGATAAAGAGATCGTGGGTGAGAGGCAGTTTGTTGCAGACTGAGTGGGCATTCCACAAGGCGCATAAGAAGGGGAGGGAGGAGGGGGGAAGGAGGGGAATGGAGACGAGATTGGAGACATCCCAGGATCGTTCACAAGGACAGGATGGGGACAGGTGGGGGGGACCTGGATTAGGGTTAATGTCTCCTGCGGATAGCAGGAGGAGGAGCAGGAGAGTGCGGAGAAGGGTGGGGGAGGTCGGGCGATGAAGGCGACGAAGACTGGGTGTACTTAGGAGGAAAGGGGATGGGTTAATGGCAGGAAGGAAGTGCCGAAGGTTGAGAGCCAGGAAGGAGGAGGGGGACAAGAGGGATGGTGAGGTGAGGGATGGAGGTGAATAGGGTATTGCGGTGGCGGGCAGGGTGGGAGGGCAGCGGGTAGTTCTAATGGTAGACAGTGGGAGTGGGGGGGGGGGGGGGAAAGAAGATTAGGAAGGGACAGGGCAAGGAAGAGAACATGGACAGGGGCCATAGGTAGTGACTGAGGTGTAGCAGGTGACTATATAGTGACTGAGGTGTTAAGCAGTTAACAGGTGTTAAAGGGTGAGTATGTAATGACTGAAGTATTAAGCAGATAGATAGGGCTTGAAGCTAGGTTTTGGGTTGGCGATTAGGTAAGTCAATGGCTGAAGAGCTAGCAGGCATACTAGCCTCCAATTATCTCCTGGGTCTTTGGTCAAAAACATCTATGTCAGCACCAAAAACATATGAAGGCCATATGTACAGACAGTGGAAAGTGTCCCAAAAATGAGCTTAACCCACCTGTGGGAAATCTTGCTTCCATGTCATAGTGCAGGGCCACAGGAAATAGAGTGGATGAATGTTGGGAGTACAGGAGAGGTTCCTGGAGCTCTCAGAAGAATAACAGCAGCAGCAGCAGCAGGGGAAGCTGGGAAATGCAGTACAGTGCGTACAAAGATGAGTATGTATGAGATGTATTATAAAGGTTGGCATACAGTATGGCCAAGATATGTGCCAGTACATGTGCACCCTTGTACTACCTCATATCTCTTGAGTATGAATCAATGTATGAATCAATGTACGCAGTGCTGTACATTGAGCCTGCAAATAAGTGGGAAAATGTGGGATACAAATGCAACAAATAAATACATAATATAATATAATATAAAGGTACTGAAGGGCCTTCATTGATCCAAATGAAACCTTTCCTATATTGAAGTCAGGGGAAGTTGACAGACCTGAACATGTTTGCAAAGAGCTACAGTGGAAATTGAACAAGGGGGTTCAAGTAAACATTAGGCTAATAGTGCAGCAGACCAAATCAGGTTGTCATATCTTGTAGAGACATGTTCAAAGCAGGGATCATGTTCAAAGCAGGGATGAAGATGTGAAGCTCAGTGCTATACCTGTGGCATTCCTATGTTGGCCCATTGTCCAGTTTTTTTTTAGTTAAAGCATAGTGGGAAGTTGTGAAGAAAACAATGTTTTAAGCCTGTAAAATGGATATTTCCCTGCATTATGTTCTGAAGTGTAATTCTCCTATTTGGCCAGTAGGTGATGTTCTTTGCTGTAAAGTTGTTACAAAGAACTGAGTGTTTTTTCTTTAGTTTGACACAAACAGGAAGCAAGAAGCAGTATATATTTGAAATCTTGTTGACTGGGCTCTGATTGGCCCCAAAACTCATCTCATTTGGACTTTACAGGTTTTGAGTTAAGTTTCAGGGGCCCTCGGGGAAAGGCAGCTAAGTGTAGGTGAAGCCTACTCCAGTGTGTTCCGGTCCAGTGCGTTCCAGTCCCGAGTGTTCCAGTGCAGGACTCCAGTCCAGGGTCCCAGTCCAGCCTTGTCTCTTCTCTGCTCCGAAGGTGATCTTGCCTGCCACTGCCACTCCTTGGCCGTGGTCCAAGGACTCATGTACCCAGGGTTCCCGGGGAAGAAGCCTGACAAAATGCCAAGGCCCTCGAGAACACGACAGGATGCAAAGGCTCAGAATGCCAGCACAGCACTTCCTTATGAAGGCTCTCACTGATGAGGTCACCAGCAGCAGGACAGAAGCAGGAAGTACCTTGACCCCAAAGAGAGGCTTGACACACATAAGAAGTGAGCCCACAGGAAAGACAAGCAGGAGCCATCTTGGAAGCTGGCATAGAGCTGGTGGCAGCCATCTTAGATGCTGGCTCCCCAGAGAGGCATAGCACACACAGGTGAGGTCTAGTGAAGCAATCAGCACACAGAGCCAGAGACAAGACTAACACAAAGACAGACAGAAGCCAGCAGAGCTGCTGACCCCCAGAAAGAAGGTAAGGCTGAGGGTGGTCACGGCCACAGACGTGACAATATGCTCTGATCTCCCCAGGTACTTTCTAGGAAGCAACAAATGTTTAGATAATTTTATAATTGATCTATATTTCAGTTACCTGCTATTGTTTGCTGATTGCACATTTTTTGTTCATTGTTCAGTTTTAAAGACAATAAATTATTGTCTTTGCCTGTCTGGACTGATAAAGAATCTAGGTGGATTGTGTGTTGGGTCTGTGAGTGGGACCACTGGGAGAGTGTGGCTCCAGTAATCTAGAAATCACAAGGGATAATTTGAAAGCAGGAGACTCGCCCAGAGGCTGTTGTGACCCAGTCAGTGGGAGGAGGAGGGTGCTAGTGTAGAGTATAACAGATGGACATGAGCCCGGCTGGGGATAGACTAAGTGGCTGCGGGGCAACCCAAGGTGGGTGGCTAGGCGTTTTGTGACAGAAGTATTGTTGCTGAACATGGGTGTAGGAATCACTGTTACAAGTGCCATCATCCTGCAGTCTGTGTTTGGGCATAATCCAACAGCAGGCTGAAAGAGCTCTATGAATGATTAACTTGTTAGTCAAGGGTATGTATATGAGCAGTAACTATACTTGCGCGCATACGTATATGCGCCCCTGCGTGTAGATGCATATGTGGAACACGCTTACGCTGCTATTATGTCACTTTCATTTTGGCTCCAATAGTGTGTTTCTTTGAAAGTGGGTCCCAAGAGTAGAGTAGAAATTTACACAAGAGGACGAAGCCCCCAATATGTAAGGATATATATATATAGGATAAACACCTAATATACAGTGGTGGAAATAAGTATTTGATCCCTTGCTGATTTTGTAAGTTTGCCCACTGACAAAGACATGAGCAGCCCATAATTGAAGGGTAGGTTATTGGTAACAGTGAGAGATAGCACATCACAAATTAAATCCGGAAAATCACATTGTGGAAAGTATATGAATTTATTTGCATTCTGCAGAGGGAAATAAGTATTTGATCCCCCACCAACCAGTAAGAGATCTGGCCCCTACAGACCAGGTAGATGCTCCAAATCAACTCGTTACCTGCATGACAGACAGCTGTCGGCAATGGTCACCTGTATGAAAGACACCTGTCCACAGACTCAGTGAATCAGTCAGACTCTAACCTCTACAAAATGGCCAAGAGCAAGGAGCTGTCTAAGGATGTCAGGGACAAGATCATACACCTGCACAAGGCTGGAATGGGCTACAAAACCATCAGTAAGACGCTGGGCGAGAAGGAGACAACTGTTGGTGCCATAGTAAGAAAATGGAAGAAGTACAAAATGACTGTCAATCGACAAAGATCTGGGGCTCCACGCAAAATCTCACCTCGTGGGGTATCCTTGATCATGAGGAAGGTTAGAAATCAGCCTACAACTACAAGGGGGGAACTTGTCAATGATCTCAAGGCAGCTGGGACCACTGTCACCACGAAAACCATTGGTAACACATTACGACATAACGGATTGCAATCCTGCAGTGCCCGCAAGGTCCCCCTGCTCCGGAAGGCACATGTGACGTCCCGTCTGAAGTTTGCCAGTGAACACCTGGATGATGCCGAGAGTGATTGGGAGAAGGTGCTGTGGTCAGATGAGACAAAAATTGAGCTCTTTGGCATGAACTCAACTCGCCGTGTTTGGAGGAAGAGAAATGCTGCCTATGACCCAAAGAACACCGTCCCCACTGTCAAGCATGGAGGTGGAAATGTTATGTTTTGGGGGTGTTTCTCTGCTAAGGGCACAGGACTACTTCACCGCATCAATGGGAGAATGGATGGGGCCATGTACCGTACAATTCTGAGTGACAACCTCCTTCCCTCCGCCAGGGCCTTAAAAATGGGTCGTGGCTGGGTCTTCCAGCATGACAATGACCCAAAACATACAGCCAAGGCAACAAAGGAGTGGCTCAGGAAGAAGCACATTAGGGTCATGGAGTGGCCTAGCCAGTCACCAGACCTTAATCCCATTGAAAACTTATGGAGGGAGCTGAAGCTGCGAGTTGCCAAGCGACAGCCCAGAACTCTTAATGATTTAGAGATGATCTGCAAAGAGGAGTGGACCAAAATTCCTCCTGACATGTGTGCAAACCTCATCATCAACTACAGAAGACGTCTGACCGCTGTGCTTGCCAACAAGGGTTTTGCCACCAAGTATTAGGTCTTGTTTGCCAGAGGGATTAAATACTTATTTCCCTCTGCAGAATGCAAATAAATTCATATACTTTCCACAATGTGATTTTCCGGATTTAATTTGTGATGTGCTATCTCTCACTGTTACCAATAACCTACCCTTCAATTATGGGCTGCTCATGTCTTTGTCAGTGGGCAAACTTACAAAATCAGCAAGGGATCAAATACTTATTTCCACCACTGTATAATCAGAGGTACTTGGCTGATAGAACACTACTTAAATAGCAATTGTTCTGGACATGTTTGTAGGGGAAGTGTACCTCTTATTAGCCCTTAGATTCTTTGGACTAACTGTACCAATGAAAGGAACAATGCCACAAATGGAATATATTATTATTTATTAGAAAATATAAAGATATGTGGCACAAGGCAAAACAAGTTACAAAAATAATCTTGTACTACCAAAAATATAGATTATCACCAAGCTAGATATATATATAAAGAAATCTGATCGACTAAATAACTCTGTATGAGAGATTACAACAACTATATTATAGATTATAACAACTATAATTAGCAGCTAATAATTCACTATGGACCACAAATTCAGAGATGAACCAGGCTTTTACAGATGAAAGCCTAGACTAACTACACTGACCGTAGGTAATAAATCCTGTTCTCTCACCTCACAGTCCGTATTGCAGATTTTCAGTGAATGAAGAATTGGATTCCACCGTTGAGACTTTAGCAGAATTTCCCTGCGAGTCTTATCTCAGTCCAGGAATAAAGTCCAAGGTTTTGACTCTGTATACTGCTCACAGTCTTTTGGGTAAGGCCTCAGTGTTGCTGCGGAAATGACCTAGTTAGCTTATTACCAGGAATTCAGTTCACTGGTGTTTAGGAATCAGTCTCTCTCTCTCTTTCTCTCTCAGAACAATCTATTCCCCAAGAGGTATTCTGTTCTTCTCATTTCTCATCTTCCTCTTCAGTCCAACACTGGCATCTTTTTGGGTCAGATGATACCTATAGACCAATCACAAATGGTGTAATTCTGTCCAGCAGAATTCATGGTCATGGAGAGGCTTTGTTATTTTCAAAGAAATTCTTATCAGATGAGGTAGATGATAGCAAACCTCCTTCTTAATTCTCATAAACACTTAGAGCCATGGTCTCTATGAAGTAAGCTCCTCCGCTCTTCCCAGGAGATAATTGGAGGCTAGTTTGCAGTAAACAATGTATTCTTGAGTGAAGTCATCAAGGGTATGCCAAACAATAATTTTCCTTTGTAGAAAGCTGGTTTCTGATAGTTTCAGATGTATTCAGGGCACAGGCTGTAGAATCCGTATTAGTTATAAAAGAATGGTTCTGGCTTGTGTAGGCCTCAGATCAGCAAAGGTGAGACAACAGGAAAATATCCCTACAGCAGGAAGCCATGGTTCTCAAAGGCTGACTTGGCTCTGCTGTCCAGGCTCACGTGCTACCAACAGGCCAGCCTCTTTCCAGGGTCATCCACAAATTATGATTGCATGAGGTACCAGAGGAGATGGAACTGGATCCTGTACTGGTTCAATGATGAGGCTGAATAGAAGCATGAGTTAGGTTGAGGCCGACAGGTGCCATTCGGGTGTTGTACTATGATTGTTCAAAGAATAGGATTACACAGTTGGTTATGTGTCTAAAAACCCTATTTGGGGTAAACGGTTGATCTGTTTCCTACAAGCATTAACATCAGGGATAGATTAAGGGTGCAACACAGAATAACGGTCCCCTGAGGTAAAACATTTCTGGCTAGGATTTTTGGACTTCCCATATGTAACATTATCATTCTAAGGCTATGTCATCAACAACTCATTATGTACAACAGATGACACCACCAGTAAACACGAATCACTGATTGATATGTCTTATGCCCTCTTATAATAAGGTGTGCTAGAAAGTGGCTGGGGCTTGGATCAGTGTGTGGGTTTGCCCTGGGCTCCTGCCTATGGAATGCAGTGACATTTATAGCAGGGGATTCAGTAGATATGTTAAACATTTGTGCCATACATACTTTTAATTCAGGTTACTGTACTCGCTGTTTGAGCCGAACAATGTCAAATCTTGGTCTCTTTCTGAGAGTCACCTATAACATTTGCCACTTCTCCTTTTGACTTCTGTGTTGATTTGAAGAAACTTAACTTCTGTATCTCCAGTGGTGTGCTGGAACCGGCTCGCACCGACTCGCAAGAGCCGGTTGTTAAATTTTTTAACATCTTGTGAGCTGGTTGTTCTGGCACGGCGAGGGCAACCCAGCAGTAAGCGAGGTAAGCATGGCAGAAGGGCGCCACAAGCCATGCTTACCGCCGGTTACCTCACTTCCCACAGCCCTTGTTTACCTGCTCCCGCGCCGCCCTGGGGGGGGTTAAATCTTTTATTTACCTCCATCGCAACGGCCGCAGTGAAAGCCCTGCCCATCTCTAGCCTTCCCTTCATTCCCTCTCAGTGTCTCACCTTCTCCTGACGTCATTTCCTCTTTCCGCGAGGGTGGGATATTGAGAGGAAATGAATGGAAGGCTAGAGATGGGCATGCTTCGATGGAGGTAAATAAAAGATTTAAATCATGCAGGGTGGCAGGAACAAAAAGAGGGATGTTGGAGGGAGAAGAGGGCGGGCAGGTGGACATGAGAGCGGGAGGGCAGGGGAGAGAGGAGAATCGCTGGACATGGAGGGGAGGGCAAGGCCCAGGGAGAGAGGAGAAATTGCTGGACATGGAGGGGAGGACAGGGGAGAGAGGAGAATTGCTGGGTATGGATGGATGGAGGGGGCATGGGAGAGAGGAGAATTGCTGAATATGGATGAATAGATGGATGGAGGGCAGGGGAGAGGAGAGCTGCTGGACATGGGTGGATGGAGGGCAGGGGAAGAGAGTTGCTGGACATGGGTGGATGGAGGGGATGGTCGAGGAGAGTTGCTGGACGTGGGTGGATGGAGGGGAGGGCAGGGGAGAGAGGAGGGTTGCTGGACATGGATGGATGGAGAGGAGAGGAAAAATGCTGGACATGGATGGAGGAGAGGGAAGGGAGAGAGAAGAAATGCTGGACATGGATGGAGGGGAGGGAAGAGAGAAGAAGGAGATGAGATGAGATGAGATGAGGGAAAAGGAAGAGAGGAGAAAAACTGCACATGGATGGGGAAAATAGGCAGAAGCTGGATCCACTGGACAGTCAAGTCTGCGGAGGACCCAGCTTTTACTTATGGAGGGCAAGAAATGAAGAAGAAGAAAGGAGAAAAGTAAAGAAATAAATGGAGAGGAAGCCCTGGAAACGGAGTTAAGAGGACAAATAAGGGAAAGGAAATGGGACTTGATATACCGCCTTTATGAGGTTTTTGCAACTACATTCAAAACGGTTTACATAAATTCAGGTACTTATTTTGTACCAGGGGCAATGGAGGGTTAAGTGACTTGCCCAGAGTCACAGGGAGCTGCAGTGGGAATTGAACTCAGTTCCCCAGGATCAAAGTCCACTATACTAACCACTAGGCTACTCCTCCTAAATAGCAACAGAATCAGATACTGGGCCAGCATGATCAGTAAAACAAAGTCACCAGACAACAAAGGTAGAAAAAAAATCATTTTATTTTCACTTTAATGTTTGGAATATGTCCACTTTGTGAATTTACATCTGCTATCATATTTTGCAATGTATAGCAATGTGTTTTTTTCTGTTTTTCTGGTATTGTGCTGCATGCAGAGTCTAACTTCTTAGGATTTCAGGTTAATGTTTGAAGAATTTGAATAGGGGATATCTCTGTTCTGCAAGTGTCTGAATAGGGATCTGTTTGTTAGGTTCTGAGATTTTGATAACACATTGTTTTTCAGAGTTGGCAAAACTGTCTGCTCTCCTAATTCCTGGTCTGTATGCTAATTTGGTTTGTGTCATTTTGGGTATACTAGAGCTGTAACAGCTGACAGAAATTATTTATAATGAAAACAAACAAAAAAACGCACATTATTTTTCTTCTATACTGGTGTAATATTTTCAATTATGCCATGGCTGGTAAAAGGGATGTGGCTACTGTGGGTATGACTACTGTAGGGGTGGAGCCATAGTGATCCTGCCCCTGGATGGGTAGGGGCGCCGACTAATAGGCTGCAGGAGGGCGCCAGAAACCCTATCACCGGCCCTGCAGCTCTCCTCCCCCCTGAGTTACAGGGTCCCAGGCGCCGAGTCCAGTACATACTTGAAGAAGGCAACCACCCTGGTGGTCCAGTGGATTCTTCAGGACAGGCAGGAAAAATCGCAGTCTTTCCTGCCCACTGCAGGCGCTGACCCTCCCCTGCTGCCGGATCGCTCTTTAACAATGGCCACCGAGACTTCCAGCGGCGGACTCGCGAGACTTCTGCTGAAGTCTTGGAGGCCGCCCTTGTAAGTCTCAGCAGCCATTTTGAAGAGCAATGCGGCAGTGGGAGAGTCAGTGCGCCGGCAGCAGGCAGGAAAGATGGGGGATCTTTCCTGCCTGCCCCAAATAATCCACTGGACCACCAGGGTGGTTGCCTTCTTAAGGTATGTACTGGACTCGGAGCCTGGGACCTTGTAGCTCGGGGGGGGGGGGGGGGGGGAGAGCTGGCTTGCCCCTGCATCACAGAATCTTAGTCTTCACAACATTTTTAGCTTATGAAAAATTAGTTTTGCTAGTAATCTTATATGTGATTTAAAGATCAGCTATGCATTTATTATTATGCCTAAGTAGCAAACCTTATGACAAATTGAAATCATGGTATGGATGGGCAGATTTAGGGTACTATAAAGAAATAAAGTTGTATTTTCAAACATGCCGGCTTGTGCAGCATACGAATACACACAGAGGACGTATAATAACAGAAGAACTTTTCATAGGTAGAGTAGTAATTTGTTGTAAATCGTAATCGGTGTGCAGGTTACAGGGCCATTCTAACCCTGTTATATTGGTGCAGAGATTTTTTTTTCCTGGTAAAGGGCTTCAAAAACAGACATAATGTTATGAGAATCAGGTGCTCAACATTAAAAGTTTATATTTATTTACTTATTTATGACATTTTATCCCACATTAAACATGAATTAGATTGGAACCTGGGAGCATTTAAATGTTTTTTTCTGGAGAGAGTCATGCATTGCCCCCTCCCCCCAGGCTCTCTCCCTGGCTATAGCCAGCTCCTCAATTTGGGGGGGGGGGGTGCGCAGAGGTGGACCAGGGAGAGAACCTGTTGTTAAACATTTACCAGCACACCACTGTGTATCACCATCATCTTTCTAAAATTTATCCTTCAGTGTAATGCACAGATTGATGTGTAATGGAATTCAAAAATGTGTGGGATAAACACAAAGGAATCCTATTTAGAAGGAATGGATCCACGGAATCTTAGCGGAGATTGGGTGGCTAGATCTTTGTCTATCTGGATTCAGACCTGGTTATGGAACAGAAACGGTCCTCGTATCCCTACTAGATGATCTTCACAGAAACCGAGACAAGGGATTTGCCTCAATGTTAGTACTGCTAGATTTCTCAGCAGCTTTTGACACTGTGGATCATGATATCTTGCTAGCACGACTGACAGAAACAGGTATCAATGGAACAGTACTTGCCTGGTTCAGATCCTATCTGATAGGCAACAATCCATAATGATTGGCAGCAACTCATCACCACCATGGACACTGACCTGCGGGGTACCACAAGGATCAATATTGTCACCTATTCTGTTCAATATCTACCTCAAGCCACTAGCTGATCTGATTCGGTCAATGGACACTCAGTTCTATATCTATGCGGATGATGTGCAGCTACTCATACCCACTGAACCTGACTTACCTACTGTTACAACTTTGCCTTACCCTTCACTACCAATTATAATATTCTAGTACATATTGTGTTGTCATTGCAAGTAGTATACCATGCCATACTGTGTATTGTTGTTCAAATATTTTTACTGCTCTAATTGCCTCCTGCTCATGTTTGATCTATTCTTACTGTACACCATCTTGAGTGAATTCCTTCAAAAAGGCAGTAAATAAATCCTAATAAATAAACACCGGTAATTGGGAAGCAAAACAAGTACTGGGCAGACTTCTACGGTCTGTGCCCTGATCGTGACTCAATAGATACAGATGGGCTGGAGTGTAAATTTTAAGGGGCTTCGACGTTAGCTTCAGAACTTTTAGCATAAGAACAGTGCTGGGCACACTTCTATGGTCTGTACCCTGAGAATGGCAAGGCATACATATACAGTATCACATACCATGTGAAACAAGTTTATCTTGTTGGGCAGACTAGATGGACCACACAGGTCTTTATCTGTCGTCATTTACTATGTTACTACATGACTAGCACTGTTCCCATTCCATGCAAAAATTAAAAATATTATTACCCCATTATATCCCACAGGAGGTAGAAATGGTGGGGGCACTGGGCTTTATGAGCCTAAAGAAGTAGCAGCAGCAGGATGAGGTGGCAGGAGATCATTGACAAACTTAGAGGGAGGGGGAGAAGGTCATATTGTGGGTATGATAACATTATAGTTTGTGAGTGAGCCCTAGCTCCAGAAAACTCACTGCAGATTTTTTACTAGGAAAATAACACTGAATTTTTAAATAATCTTTAAGATCTTCTTTAAGATATTTAGCAAATAATATATTGGGAGAAAGCAATCTAGTTACAGAAAAATTCGAAATTCTGAGATTTTGGGCTCTCTGCAGGTTCTCAAGTCTTTTTTAATCCATTATGGATTGAGAGGTTGTTTTTCACCACAGAAGAACCAACCATCTTCAAAGTTGCAATCTGAGGCTCCAACTTTTAGAGCCTTTGATCGTTTGATAAAACTTTATTTTCCAAATCTTCCAGTTTATGGACAGTTTCCTGAGTAAAGCGGTATAGCTGGCTGACTGTATCCCCTAAACTGGTTTCAATCCTGATAACTACAGTCCAAATGTCTCTAAGAGACAAAGGAGTCACAGAAGTCATGTCAACTTGAGATAACTGGACAGGTTTAGGCAATTGAATGGGTTGCACCTTCGTTGGGGAAGGTAAAAACTGAATCTGCTGCCCCTTAGCCTTCAGAGTCCCACTGGAAGGAATGGCTCCCACTGAGGAAGTGCTTGACATAGGAGGAAAGGTCTTTTGAAGAGACCTGAGGGAAGCATGTTCCATCAGAGAACCAGCAAGAGTTGGACCAGCCTTGAGAGGAGGGACTAGATATCTGTCCATAGGGCCCTGGAGGTCTTAGGAGCCTTCAAAGACTGCTTTCTTCTTCCCTATAGTAGAAAAAGGAATAAACAAATTCAACTCAGAGTCAGAGGACTATTGAGGTATGTCCACTGTTAGTGCTCCGGTGCTCCTCGGTGCTCCAAGGGGCTCCTGAGGGGCTTGGTGTGCCCCTTAGGCCATGCCCCTTTGTCCATGCCCTGTGGGTGAGGGCTCACTTACGTGTAGTTCGGGCACCTGTAGAATGACATTGGCACCATGTACTTCCAGGTTCTCTCTGCTTATCCAACCAGCTTCTCCAACCTGCAATCTCCTGCTGACCTCACTGACATCCTCCAGGTACCCGCCAGCCTCAGGTTGAGGGCTCACTTATATGCAGTTCGAGTGCCTGTTGAATGACATTGGCGCCACACACTTCTATAAGTACATTTGTAATGCCATACTGGGAAAAGACCAAAGGCCCATCAAGCCCAGCATCCTGTCCCCGACAGCAGCCAATCCAGGTCAAGGGCACCTGGCAGCTTCCCAAACGTACAAACATTCTATACATGTTATTCCTGAAATTGTGAATTTTTCCCAAGTCCATTTAGTAGCGGTCTATGGACTTGTCCTTTAGGATACCGTCCAAACCCTTTTAAAACTCTGCCAAGCTAACCGCCTTCACCATGTTCTCTGGCAATGAATTCCAGAGTTTAATTACGCGTTGGGTGAAGAAAACTTTTCTCTGATTTGTTTTAAATGTACTACACTGTAGTTTCATCGCATGCCCCCTAGTCCTACTATTTTTGGAAAGCGTGCCTCTCTGCTCCTCTGACCAGCTCCTATGGCCTGCTGTCTCCCACTCACCTCGCTAACAGCTTCCATGTACCCCATGTGCTCATTCTGATCCCTGTTCCAGTTCCTTGCTTCCTTCCTTCATTCCTCTTGTCCTGTTTCCCACGTGACAGCCTTGATGTTAGTCATTTCCACCTCCTTCCATAGCCTCACTATTACTGTCTACCATCTGCTATTCTTTCTGTGTCCTTCCCCCACATGTCTGCAGATCTGTGAAGTCTTCCACTGGTCATCTCACATACTGCTGCCAGGAAGTCTGGATCTTCCACTGAATGGCATCCCTGTTCAGTGGTAGCAGGAGATAATGTTTTATGAAGGGGATTTCTGCGCCTGCTGGATGGAGAGGCCACTTCTTGTGCCACTGGCTGTAAATTGGCTGTGCCAGGGTTAGAGCAATAGGTGGAACTGGGTGGAGCTGTGAGTGGGCTGGGTGGAGTTGTAGGCGGGGTGGGCTAGGAATGGGCCTTAAATCTCCCACTGAGTGGGTAAGCCCCCTTGGCAGTTCTATGCCTGGTGCTGGAAACTCCTTAAGCCCTCTGTTCTCACCAGCTTTCTTGCCCAACCCTACTAGCTAAACGTACTCCTAATACACTGTCATTTACTTTGCACATTTGTTTCATGCCCACTCTGCTCTCATAGTCACATGCTCTCAATCACACCCAGATATGCCTTTATTTTGCATAGTCTAAGAAAAATAAGACACATGGAGACTGACAGAAACAAAATGCAAACATTTTGACCCAAGCTTTCAGATACACAGAAAGAGGAGCACACTTAGAGAAAACATATGAACAAAGGTGAACAAATACAGTCAGAATTAATGACAGCTGCTCTTCTCGTCTCTCTATTCTTCAAACTACCCTTAGAGTCAAGAGCTCACCTCCCACCTCACCAAACTGAATAACATTTAAGTCTCACAAATACTGTAAGGGTCACTTTTCTCAAGATCTGCTTGTTGTGGCATTCAGCAACAACTTTTGCTACTTTGAATTTTTGCTCTCTTTTTTTCTCAAGACCTGGATTATTACAATATCGACACAAAAGAGGCAGGTGTGATAAACAGACCATAGTAGTAGAAGAGGACAATGGTTTAGAAAAGATGAAGAGCAAACTATTATTAAAATAGCTTGCTCTTGACAATAGTTAAATAAATAGATAGATAAATAAAATACAGAAAGGATACTTAGAAAAAAAAAAGAGAAAACTTAAAGGATTCAATTACTGAGCAGAACATTTCACAGAACACCCAGGGGCACCTTGTTCACTCCAAGTTTTTATTTATTTATTTATTTGTAGTATTTGTATCCCACATTTTCCCACCTATTTGCAGGCTCAATGTGGCTTACATTATGCTGTGATGGCGATCGCCATTTCTGGGTACAGAGTTTCAGATGGTCCTGAATGGTATGGGTCTGAATTTTACTGTTTCTGAGCAATAGGCCAATTGTAACCATTGATAGGATTATCAGCTTAATGAAGGGTATCTATGTTTCACTTCTTCAAGAGAAGAGTTGCCCACTGTATATACCTTGGCTGCCTACTTTGTCCCCTATTTTCACTGCAGGATTAATCCATAATAATATATGCAGGTCACTCCATAATTTAATGGCAGAAGCATAATCTTACTCTTCCAAAGCCACTTTAGTACATACAAATA
Organism: Microcaecilia unicolor; assembly: GCF_901765095.1. Taxonomy (NCBI): domain Eukaryota; kingdom Metazoa; phylum Chordata; class Amphibia; order Gymnophiona; family Siphonopidae; genus Microcaecilia; species Microcaecilia unicolor. Next base: position 489,215,543 of record NC_044031.1, on the reverse strand, counting down.
AAGAGTGGGCTACTAATTTGGAAGGAATTTGCACAGTTGCCTTTAAATAAAGTGGAAAAGGTTGTATTAAGAACTGTTCCATTCTTAATCAAGAGAGACCACCAACTGAGATCTTGTCTACTATCAGCCAGAAAGCCCTATATTAAACAAAGGAGGCTAAATGGTATATATAACCATTTGGAAATTTTACTCCACCTGCTAGCTTAGATATTCTTAAAGTATGCAAGGCTGTATGAGGAGGATAGTTTTCCACAGAAAATAAGTTAACTTAGAGTCAATCTGGTGATAAAAGGTCTTAGGGCACAATTCTGGTAGCAAAACAAGGATGTAAGAAATTCATAATGCTAATGACATGGTCTCAATTCTACTCCATAAGTGCAATATATATTAGTTTTGGGTTAATGTTTGTCACTGTTCTTCCTTATGTTTCACCAATTACTCTACAAAGAATAGATTTTTTTACATTTTATTATAGGCATATACAAAATCCTACTACAAAACCTTTCATGATAAATTTCGTTACAAACATCTCTAAAATATCTCTGGATCAGTTTGACAACCAATAACTTGTTACGGCTCTGTTAGTTGTTCTTGTTCATATAGACACATTCATATATTATATGCATCATTTCCTCCAGAGTCACTTATTGTCAAAATCTTCTCTCTTAACTGTCACTATCCAAACATACCCCTGTATTGAACTCTTCATATACTCTCAATTGTCCTTCAAGCTGAAAACCATAAATCACCGTGATATTTCAATTGTCCTTCAAGCTAAAAACCATAAATCACTGTGATAATCCTGTTGTAATGAAGTCCATGAAACTATAGCATTCAGATGTCCATTGCTACAATACCAGCGACAAACGTCTTCTTGTCCATTCAGTGACCACAGATCCTCTCTCAGAGGTACAGATTTTCAATCACATTCAAAGATGCTTCTTCTAAACAGCTCTATACAGCTCTACACATAGCTTGTATTTCGCCACAGGCATCTTCAGGAGCCGTTCAATGTACCACCGTAACGTAATGGCTGTTCTATCAATTATGATAAAAACAAACACGATAATGACAATACAGGGGTATGTTTAGTTCTCAATTCTACTCCACCATGAAAGCATTAAAGGGGACCACTGAGATGCAGACTTAACTAGAATGTTCAGAATCTTGATCATATTCAAATTTAAAGTTTGCTCAGGGTACCTGTGAACTAACAGCACTGGATATTTAAGTTTTTGTTAGATTCCATACAAATTGGAAGCAATCTAAATCACTTTGCACCACAACATCATTGAATGACATAACCTCAGACCCTTAGACTTTTCCGAGTTGACCATTTTCTGTTGTGGATTCAGAACTGGTTAAAAACAGGAAACAAGAGAGTAGGGTTAAATGGTCAATATTCTAAATGGAGAAGGGTGAATAGTTGATATTCAAGTGCCTAGAACTACACACATCTATTTACACCAAAGGAAATGTGGTGTAAATACTGGCAAACAGATTTAGGCACAAAGGGGCATATTCTATAACAGTGTGCATAAATTTTGAAATGCCCATTTCCCCACCCATAACCACACTCCTTTATGGTTCCACGCATTAGAATTTAGGTGCTGTGTGTTACAGAATATGCTTAGTGAGTTATGTTTGTAAATTCTAATTATTGGCAATTAGTGCTCATTTTTGCTTAATTGTTGTTAAAAACACTGATTGGTTTGATAAGCCAATTAAGTTACGAACGTTGTTATAGAATAGGATTTCAGCATGGAACTCTAGGCGCAATATAAAGAATTTTGCAGCAAATGTATAAATAATAATAATAATAATAATAATATTTTATTTATTTATTTATTATAAAACTTATATTCCAAATTATCCATCATTGTAAGCGGATTACAATAAGAGCATTCATAATAAAACAGAAGACACAATACAGAATACGAACTTTGTAGGAAAATTACAGAAACATGTTAGAACAAGATATGATTCTGTGTATTTTACGTTGCACATTTAGTGACAGATTCTCAGGTATCTCCCCAATTGTAGGCATGTAAGAATAATAATGTTTTAAGTTCTTTTTTGAATTCTTTGAAGTTAGTGATATTTCCAACTCTCATGGGTAGCTTGTTCCATAGTGTAGGTCCAGTGATGTAAAAAAAATCCTGCATCTAAATTCCTCTAAATGGACAAGATGATACAATGGAATAACCAGGAGACTATTGGATTCTGATCTTAATAGTCTTTTCGGTTGGTAGATCTCTAGTTTAGTTGTCAAGATCTCTGATGCTTGTTGTTGTAAGGTTTTGAATACCAGACAAAGGATTTTGAAATGTATCCTTTGTTCTATGGGCAGCCAGTGTAATTTCTTCAATACCGGGGTGATATGTTCTGAACGGTTAGTACCAGTTAATACTCTGGCTACCGAATTCTGCGTTATGTGCAATGCTTTTATCTGTGTTTTCTGAAGTCCTAACAAAATATTAGTCAATGTGCAGTCTGTATATAGAAAGGGTGGAAGTATCACTGTTACATGCGTTTTAATAATATAGCTCATGTTATTCATTGTGGGCCCCTTTTACAAAGCGGTGGTAAGCCCAACGCAGGCTTACCACTTGCTAAAAAGGAAGTACTGCCGGTCTGCCACAGCAGCCCGGTGGTACTTCCCACCCCCAGTGCGCCATCATATCCGGTGCTACAAAAAATATATTTATTGTTGTAGTGCGGTGTGTACCTGGCGGTATTCGGGCAGTGCTGTGCTCTGCCCGGTTACCACTGGGTTAACGTGGAAGCCCTTACCACCACCTCAATGGGTGGTGGTAAGCGATCCCCTCGAAATGGCCACGTGGCAAATGCCTCTCTTGCCGCACGGCCATTTCTTTAAAGAAAGAAAGACTACTCTTTTATCCGCTGCAGTAAAAGAGGACTTGGTGTGCGAAAAAAACACATGCCGAAGCCAGCACAGGCCCCCTTTTGCCGCAGCTTGGTAAAAGGGGCCCTGTGGATCTTAATGCAGCACATATGAAGATATGTTTATGCCTGTACCTTCATGAATATAATTTAATCTCTGCACTAAATAGTATTAATGCCACTTTTTTATGAATAGGCCCAAAAGTGACATTTTGTCGGCAAAGTTCAAAAGGAGGAAGAAAATAAAGATCCATCCTATACTCCGTTTTATTTTAATGCCAGCTATTCAGCAGATAAAGCTGATGACTCTTCACCAAAAACATTTTCCCTAGGAATTGATTGTTTTGGCTGGTTGTGAGACCTCTTACTGGAGCAGCAAAAGATCCAAAATATGATGCTTTAAAATGAGCTCTTATGATTACTCAAACCCTTTTTTTTGGATGCAAAATAATTAGAAAACAAATTGCTTTTTGATGTAAATTATATCACAATTCCTGCTGGGCCATGTTGTATAATCAGAGATTGAAAAGCTTAAGCTTTTATTTATAATTAACATGCAAATATATAAAATGGACAATGAAAATTGACACATTAAAATAATTTTAATTAAGCATTGCTTAATCTGTAAATTTTCTTAGAGCAGCTATGCCTTAGGTTTATGTGTTTCTCTCAATCCCCCTTAGAGTTGGTACAAAAATAAGTAAGCATAAGAAGTAATGCAAACTTGGCTATTGCTAATTAATCTAAATCCCAACCAAGATGCACAGCATAACATGAAAATATTACTTAGAAATGCAATTTTTGATGGTAATGACTAACTGAATATACCTATTCTCCCCTTCCAAATGCTCTGCTATACCAGAGAGCACTAAACAATAATGGGGCTTATTCCTGACTCCCCAAGGACCCTTTGTTATACCTGAATCTCTCTCTTTTTTCTTTTGAGCTCCTGAAACCAGAGCATCAGATAAACAGCTCTCTGTTTCCTCCTCTTCTCACAGCTCGGCATTTCATAAAATACAATTGTTGAAACTGTTGGATTATTTGTAGTAAATAATTAGCAGATTTTAGTACACACAGCTTCAGCTTTAGAAATGTTAATTTCTTTCTTCATCTCTCTCTCATTCACCCCTGAATAATTCACTGCTGAGTCACTTTAAAGTTGAAGTAACAAAACATCTGTTTACTCACAGTTTGTAGTTAGATTATAATCAGACAGGCTTATATTTACATATTACTATACATTTGTATTATCAGCTCCTTCCATGTGCTTAGATGGTAAT